>NC_137460.1:119908858-120508858 GCF_964235325.1 Thermobia domestica | reverse complement strand
TATATGTTTTTAAAATAATTTAATTTTTTAAACGTTTACAGATCCTTGAAATATGCGATAGATAACTTCTCATATGTATTTTTGACTTCTATTGTAGAGTCAGAGACCAGATGACAAGACTTTTCTCCATTAGCTGCTGGTTGCAGTAATTGATGTCTTAGCAGAGCAGAGGAGTAGGAAAAAAGGTAAATGATTTAAAACTCGCTATCTTTCTTGTAACCAAAACATTCTTCATGTAAGATACAAGTACTTAGATAGCAAAATCGTGTTCACTTGGCTAGTAAGTAATTATAAATCGAAAACGAAACAGATACATTTTCGTCTTCCATTAATGTTTATGGACAAAGGAGGGAAAGTGAAAATTTAATCTTTCTTTCTTTTAATTTGGTGAGACATATATATATTCTTATTTTTTTTGTTTATTTTCTCTCTCATTTCTTTCATGCATCTTACTCGTCCTGGCAGATTTCTATTTTTCTATTTCAAGAAAAAGACAGATTAACTGAGGAAAACGAATTTGCTCCGCATAACAAAAAGAGGCATGGAGTGTTTTTCTTCTCATTTGTTTCCTATAAGATCTTACTAAGGGGATGAGTCTCAGAGAAGAAGAGGAGGTAAATGAATAACCAAAGAAAATGGAAGACAGAAAGAAATGGAAAAATAAAAATTTATAAGAGGTTTTAAAAAATATTTAAACAGTATATGGAGTATATTAAATACAGAGTTTCACATTTCATTTCTTGTTGTCCTTTTCCACAGTAGTTTAAAACCTTTTCCCAGTATAGCGAGAAGGATTATTTTCCCAATGTTCGAAGTTTTTATTAGAAAGTATAGTTAGTTTCCTTTTGCCCATAAACGTCTTCAAATGGAATGGCAATTGGCCGCCAGGCACTCGCGCTAGCAAAGTATAAAATATGTCTCTATTCTCTTCTTGCTGTTGGCAAAGAGAGTTCCCTTTACTATCAACAAGTGTTTCACGTAACGCGTATGAATGCAATGAAAACCGTGCATTCCAAGCCTCTGATCGAAGTATATACGTAGATCTAATATATTTAGTAAAATACGATACGTATCTCTATTCAAACGTTGTTGACTTTTTTTCCGAAAGCTGGTACGGTATGTGTATTAATTCCGAACATTTGACCAAAACACTTTTGACGCGGGACTCTTTTGATTCGGGTCCTATTGTCGAGGGGCATATTTAACAGTTACCTTTGACGTGGGGTCCTTCTGTCGCTGTCATCTTTTCCGTTTTGGATCGACCCTTTTTGTACTCGCATTTGTGTCCGGACGCTTCTGACGTGATAACATTATAACTAATATTACAATTTATAAACAATGTAATAATAGTGTTACAATGACTTGAAAGTTCTGTAAAGTGACTTTTAAGTAAAAGAAAAAGCTTAGGAATCACAGCGTTATAACGAGGGTCGTGCAAAATTGACAACTCCTCACTATGGAAATATTGTGAGAGACTTCTTAAAACGATAATATTAAGGAACTGAGAGCCAAACCAGTACATTGCCAGCACGTTCACCTGATCTGAACCCAATAGATTTCCTTGTCTAGGAAATAATGAAAGATGCAGTTTATCACTGCAAACATTACACATCTAAAAAAAAATTAAGAGAAATATTATTACTGTTGGGTTTAATAAATTGTTATCCAGCAACACTAGTGATGTAATATGATCTTCTGTGCTTAAAATATATAGCTTGCGTTTGTGAAAATTAACAAAAGATTTGAACACTTTATTTAAGTAACCGAAATTAATGTAATTCGTAATAATTCGTAATAATTTTACTGTTTCGAAATTATTAAATAATTCATTTCAAATGCCTTTTTGTCATGTGACTTTTGGACTACCTTGTACTTGCATACCAATTTTCTAATAACTTTTCTTACTTTCTAGTTACCTTAAATTTTACTTTGCATCTCTTTTTACAGATCCTTGCATCTCTTGTACTTACATTTTCGATGTACTGATATGTACCTAAATACTTTTAAACTTGCTGTTATTGTTTGGCTATTGCAATTCTTTACTTTTCCTTCCTCAACAATATCTCCTTACGGACAGACAACAGCAGATGACGTTATAGAATTATGTCTTTCTATAACAGAATTTAAACTAGGAATGCAATGGATATACCCGATCGCAATGAAATGAGCTGAGCGAGCTTAAACTACGTAATCAGGAAGCGTTTTTCGGTGATTATTCCTCGGTGGTACATCGGATTTTTGATTTCGACCTATGTTGTCACTCAGCACGACATACTCTATCAGCGTGCTAAGTTTGGTTGAGATCGGCCAAACGGTCTAGGAGGAAGCGTTTTTCGGTGATTATTCCTCGATGGTACATCGGATTTTTGATTTCGACCTATGTTGTCACTCAGCACGACATACTCTATCAGCGTGCTAAGTTTGGTTGAGATCGGCCAAACGGTCTAGGAGGAGTTCGCGGACAACCAAACGGCTAACCCGAGTATAAGAGCCTCGCTTCGCTCAGCTCAACAAAAACTCTACAAAATATTACATCTTTATATATACAAATTATACTTATACACATTCTTCTGAACCATCTTATTTTTCGCTTCACTGTTGTAATTTAGCATTTTTTCTTGTTTTATTATTATTATTTTGAACTCTGAAGCTCTTATATAACAATATTTTTAGAGGGAAGATTAATTCGTACGAGGTTTTGACTCAACGAGATTTGGTCCGAGAGGTTTCACACAGGTCAGATATTGGCCACGCAAAATTCTGGCCACGCATAAAGAAGCTATGATTTAAAAAAAAATCACACGCGCTGCAAATTTTAGTACTTAATTTACTATTTATACAGGCAAGTCTACTTTACGAAGTCTACATGGTAGTTTAGGAAACTTCATAATCCAGAGAGAGTCCATATAAAATTGAAAATCAACTTTAAATTCCTTTTCCTTTTGTGCATAAACGAACAGTAACCAGCACGAAAAATAATTTATTTTAATTTTTTGATTTGTTTCTAGTTTTTTTGCATAATTTAAATTTTTATCACATTATTGCGCGCTTTTACGCATATTTTACATATCAAGTAGATAACAATTTTGTACGTGTAACTATGAACTCTGGTCATGCTTAACATGCCTATTTGTTAAATATTTACTAGCTGCATGTGAATAATATATTGTGCAGCGGGGGACACTTCTAAATGGTACACCTTAGCCGTAAATCTCCATATGGCTGTACCATTTAGAAGTGTCCCCCGCTGTACCAAAGTACCTAAGACAGTAATTTCTTATATACCTTTAGGTTAAATGTTTATACTTTACATGTCCAAGATGATAATCGTATTATTATTATTATTATTATTATTATTATTATTATTATTATTATTATTATTATTATTATTATTATTATTATTATTATTATTATTATTATTAGCTTTTGTGTTTTCAGCTGCTGTGTTGTATAGTTTCTCCATATAAATATTTCATTATTGTTAAATTTTACAATTTTGTATTTTAAATATGTAACAATCAGAAAGAAAAAAAAATCCTTTTTAATATTAATAAAAAATATTATTACATGGCGCACTCGCCAATCCAAAAATTATGATCGCCAGTATCTCTCATGTACAAATTATGAAAGGTCCTTCCCCACCCACGGCAGTTTGGTAAAGAAAGAGTTTACATCAGGGCTTCTCTCTCGTTCACGCTTCAGGAGGCAAACCATTTCGACTGAGGGTGAGAAAGGAGTGGCGAATCACAACGTTTTGAAGACTTCACTTCCAATGTCCGTTGTGAAGACTTCACATTCCGTGTTTTCTCTCATTCAATGACAATTATTTTCGTGCAAAACAGAAACTGCGCAGCCCTATGAGTTTAGGCAGAAACTATTCCTACTGAACACTGGTCGCCAGCACTAAATCTCTAGTTGCCAATGGCGACTGGAAATTTTGCGCCCTGATTATTATATAGGCCTAATGACTTTTAATGAATTTTAGGAATTAACTCTGACTTTATGGTTTATTACCTAATTGACATTATAATTTCAATCGCTTAGTGATTCTACTTCACTGTATGGTTTTATAATAACATGATTAAGTTATTTAAATGTCGTATTTTTGTTTTTGAGCTACATTCAAAATTTAAATAACTTTATTATTATTATTATTACTATTACACTATTTAACAAATTTTGTCAGAAAGTGAGTAGATTCTTTAATTTTAAGATTTTTGGGCACGGTATGACACTCATTTGAGTATGATATGACATAATTGGATGTTAAAAGTATACACTTAGCTCTCGTTTTATAAAATTGGCCTTGTATATCCGTTGAACTACAAAAGTATCTAATCCTATACTGTTATAACTCCATTAGGTCCTGTCCAGTATTTTTGCTGGTATTGCAAACGTCTGGACAGGTGCAACCAAATTTACACCTGATATATCAACCAGAAAGAGTACATACAGTAAGCAGACGTGTATAGCGTTGAAAAAATTTCTGCTGTGGATTTGATGCACGAAGAAAATTCTCCGTTTTGAAATTAATTTCTGTTATTAGGAAAGTGTTGTTCAATGAGTGCCATATATCAATGACATTATAATTCAATATGCGTATAATGCAATACTTCACTACATATTGCATATCAGAAGAGAGAAAGCAAATAGTGATTATGATGGAAATTAATTGAAAATAGCAAATTTGGAAGAATTAAAAGAAATGAATTTCTAAATCTTTGCCTCCATTATTGAAGTTACTTTAATACCCCATCAATCTTGTCATTCGAACATTTCTTTTCTTGTCCACACGACATCTTCGAGATCACACTGATTATGGATTGAAGTTTAAATTGACGCACGTTTAAAATTTGTGACATATGGCGATTCGAACGCGGGCCATCTGGGTAGAAAGCCAATGTCGTAACCACCTACCTACGTCGACCAGTTACTTAAGGTTGCACAGAAACTGTTAGCTAGTTGTAAAATGTTCATGTAAGACTAGTCCAGATACTAAAGCATGTATGAAGACACGATCATTAGTTGGGTTACTCATGATTTCTTTGTCCAACTTAGAAACAGGTCAATTAATCGTCTCTCAATTGGAAAAGTGTCTCGAAACGTTCCTCAATATGACAACTGATATAGCCTAGGAAGAGGAAGAGATGCCAAACGTTATTTTATAATTCTTGTAATTATGTCAAGACGTGCAGGAATATTGTCGTAATAATTGTATAAGTTCTGAGATATTTTAAAGTAAAATATGCTCAACAAATGTATTACCTCCGTAACTAATGTTTTAATACGTTAACTTCTTATTAAGGACTTGTAGCGTAGTGATATTGTAGAAAATTACCAAGCAAAAGACACGGATTCAAATCCCGACGTGTCAATTCCTTTTTCTTCATAAAATTGTATTGTTTATGTAATTATTATTGTAAGTCTATTATTTCTTTATTCTTATTCTTATTCTTCTTCTTCTTCTTCTTCTTCTTCTTCTTCTTATTATTATTATTATTATTATTATTATTATTATTATTATTATTATTATTAACGATTACCCCAGATCACCAAAAGTTCATGGATTATGTTTTATATAAGTTATTGTAACGTAAAATAATTGTCACTCGTGCGAAAATTACGTTTATATTACGATCAAAAATTCCATTTATACGCTGTAAACCCAGCAGTGTCTATTGTAAACAAACCCTAGTGTGAAGCAAGAGAGAAGGAACTGTGATGATGGTGTGAATAAGTCGAAGTCGAGATTTCAACGGATTTATACGTTTCTGTATACTGAGAAAGTAATTTTGAATTACCGTTCGTCCCAATCTGACGCGTTCACTCGTCTAAAAATCATATTATTTATAGAATCATCACCAAATTGTTAACTTAAGATTTCCTAGAAGTGTGTCTCGAATCTTCTTTCTACCCTCAAAGATAAAGGCAATTTACTGAAAGGTCAAAATACAGAAAATTGAGTTGTTATTTTTTTTTTAAAAAAAAAGTCTCCAATGCTTTTCTACATCTTTCATGTACGAATATTGCATTGGCAACTTCGTTCTGTGAACAAATCATTTCTATGAGGCTAATCTGAGACTAGTAGTTTATTAATACCATCAGTACTTCTCGGTAGTTTTATTCAAAACTAAATCAGATAATCTTGTTTACTTTTCATAAATATATATTTCATTAATAATCTGAAAATTTGTTCTGAACAAATATACGCGGAGCAGTGGTTTCAATCGGAACTTATGAAAGTATCCCATGAAAATGGACAAATATTTCCTTAAGAATCCTCACATCTGGTATAAGCCATTTCTTATGAAAAATCCACAAGGAGGAATTTAATTTTAAGAGTGGGTTTTCTTCTCACAAAGTTTCCCGAAAATGTCTTATAATTTAGTTTCCTATTTCACAACGAAATGTTTCGTCAGTACTTGATTTAATGTAAGAAAAGAGAGCAGGGAAGTTTATTGTCCTGGTCCGTAATGGCACTTCCTATGAGATTTAAATCCAAATTGAGTCCTCGCAAGTACTCCTGAAAGAGGACAGTGATATGTAAGAATAATTGAGAATGACCGACATTTGTGTCGAACCCATAGTTTCTGTGGTCCCTATGTTGATTGGAGACAGTTTTGGCACCCTTGAATTAGAAAGGTCAGATCCAAGTTGTGGTACGAACCCGTAGAGGGGAGTAAGGGAGAGACATGTAAAAGGATAGAAAATAAGCGATATTAGTGCCTAATTCATATTTTTCGAGACCGCTTAAATAAATAATGACACTCTCTATGGCGTTTCAAGAAAATCATCCATTTGAAATGATTTATGGTAGATAGTATCCACTTCAAGCTGGGTAATTTTATTCAACTCAATTTGATTAAAAGCGTATTCCATTGTGGTAGGATGTTCAATATTTATGTCAAAAGTAAAGTATCTTCTGCATTTTCCCACTTTAAACTTTCACTAAAACAAAGATTCTAAGGAGAAGGATTTAAATATTTTTATTATTTTTTTCTTCCCGTGCGAAAAGGGGCATTTCAGCTAGTAGCTTATATAAAATAAAATCTGTGAACTAATGGGGTTTGGAATGATCGTTAACAACAATAAAGCAATAACTGAATTAAAATAAGATTTACCTAAACAGTAAAAACAGATGAAGACTAATATTTTGCACTACAGAAATCGAACAAGGCTACGCGTCAAGTCCTTGATAGAGAGGTGACAAAATGGAGTAGTATTTGTGCAGGTTATATGTCAGCTGAGCATATTTTACTTTAAAATATTTTGAAACTTTAATAATATTCTTGAACGTCTTGATACAATTAAAGGAATTAAAAGTAACATTTGGCAGCCTCGACTTGAGGGTCGTTTCGAGACATTTTCCTCATGGAGTAATGTATATTTGGCCTGTTTGTGAGTTTATAAATGAAAGAATGAGTAACTTATTAATGATCCTGTCTTCGTAGAGGTTTTAGAAGGCGCCTTTATTATGCCCGAATATGATTGTAAATCCAAATGCAAATTTCTCAACACGTGTAAATAAATTGAAGTGCTTAGAATTGTTGCGAACTGCGACGACGCCGACGAAAGAACGACGAAAACTTGCCAGTTCAAATTATTGCAACATGTTGGGGTTGTTCGTCTAAGTGGAACGTTAAACCAGTCTAAGTGATGCCGTTTAAAGCGCAGGTTGAGCCTATAGAAACTGTGATTAGAGAAAATTACAATTTTATCAACATCATCTATATTTAAAAAAAAAATGGAAAATAGTAAAACGAGATTTTGTATTTTTGCACTTCTACTTATTCAAAATTTTGAATTTGAAACAACACTGTCCATATTAATGAGGACATGTCTCAATTTAAGACCGGACACATTTTTACCTATATAGCTTAATCACTCTCCTTAATAAGAGAGTAACATACTATTAGTATTTTCATGTTATAATATATTATCAAGTCATCCCGGTATATTATAGTTTTTTTTTGTTTAATGCCCTACATTATGTACCAAGGCTAAACGAGATAGTGATGGTGAGATAGACGATAATGCTGGAATGAAAAATGTGGGAGGAAATGGAAGAATCCCAAGAAAATAAACGCACACACTGTTTGTCCACCATTAAGCTCACTTGACACAAGCTGAGATCGAACTAGGTACTCCTATCACCAAAGGCAAACGCTGTTTCATTGAGCCTTATTGAAAATATATTATAGTGTAAGCTAATATATGAAGTGATCAATGGCGTCATTGAGATCCTACAAACGTAATATAAATTCCTTAATCAGCCGCACAATTATTTATTCTGACAGTAGCTAGTATGTCAGAAAATAACATTTGCTTCTTTCTCAGCAATAAGTGGTAAATTACCACTTTCCCAAAAGCTTAGGATATAAATTTTCAGGCATAAAATTTTAATTGCATATTCGAAAGATATGTTGATGTAATTTGCATTTGTAGATTTTCGAAACCCGTGTAAGAAGTTGAGTCCGCAGTTCGCATTCGCAATCGATTTTGAATACAACAGAGGCGCAGCCTTTGTACTTGGACTGGCCTTTAAAACTGCAAAAGGGGCCGTTGCCACAGAAACCACCGTTTCCATAACAACGAATCCTGTCACCGCTCGTCAATCTAAAACTGATTGAAAAAAAAAAAAAAAAAAAAGAATCTGCAACAAATGTGATGCACAGAATAAGTCGTGAGTGGGAACCCTTCACCCCTGGTGGGGATGTTCATGAAGCTATCAGCTTATGCCTAATTACATTGGAATATAATTTCCATTTCTTAATTTCGAACATACTAGGTTCGATTGAAACGAGAAAACTTTTTATCGGACTTCTAAATAAAATAAAATAAAATAAATAAATACATGACCGTGTTTATTACATATAGAATTCCCAGTCACGACCCCCCTTTCAGTTTTATTAAAAAAATTAGAAGAAGAAGATGAAGAAAAGAAAAAGAAGATAGAAGAGGAAAGATGTAAGGTAAAAAGGTGATAAAGAGGAAACTGTTACTGGATATTTTGAGGAATACGGTAAAGGAAAGTGAATAATTATCTAATTGGGATCATTCCCAATAGCTATTGGGTGAATGTCTGGTATTAGGGTGGTCAAAGGTAGACACATGTTAACCCATACATCCCCGATCTAGATCCATTTGACCTCAACTACCGAATTATCCCAATCTAGCTCGGAGATAGATGAGAAAGTTTAATCTTACCGTTTATTCAATATTTCCAGAAGTTCTAGAATAATATTCAATATTTGAAAAATGAACGACGAAGTTGATGGCATGTTAGAAACGACCGCAGAAAGAAAAAAAAAATCAGAGTATCACATATTTGTCGAAGATTTTGACTTTCACAGTTCTCTTATGATGATCATTCGTTCAGGCTACTTCAGTCCTTTTTACTTCCTTCACAGAGCCAACTTAAGTTAGTATTAACATTCAATGAGTTCAATTGATAACTACCAATAATTATAATAAGTCACACATATATGACAAGATAATTGGTGCACTTAATACTAAATCTACATTTCACTCACACACACTTTCATACAGGACAATGTATACTTCGGGTTGTATTTAGTTGAATTAAACTAACCTAACTACATTGCTATAGACATTTATTACATTTCAATAGAAGAAGATTTAGTTCGACATAACAGAAAAAAAAATTAATACATGAAAAGAAATGTTTCATAAACATGCACAGAAATTCGCTACTTTCAACAAGATCAAATAACACATTTCTCTTTTTATATATATATATTAAAAGTTGGATTACATGAAAAAGAATTAGACCAAAGACGAGACAAGAGAAAAAAAAATATAATTGGTTGATCATTCTTAAAAAAAAAACTTTAGTAGCATTTTATTAAGTCTTTGTCTCAAGAGGAGACATATCGACGATTTTATGAGTCTTTGTTCTCACGTCGATAATAGCTTCTTTTTCCAACTCTCTTTACGCACCGTGATTTGTGTCCATGAGAGTATTTACTTGTTTTTGTTTCAACTATAGACAAATAATTGCTTCATATCACATATATGTTTACATTTCTCATTTCGTCACTCGACGCACTTGATCTAAAATTTCAAAGTTTATAAATATTAAGGAAAAATTATCAAATCCAGTCACAGATATTGGGAACATATTTCCATATTCCGGTATTCACATTAAATTATTAAACAGATTTCAGTTCGTTGAATTTAAGATCACTAATTTTTTCCTAGTATAGATCTTGAAGTCAAAAGATTCTAGGTACTGAATAGTTAGGTTTCCGATCGTAGGGGAAGGATTTGTTTCATGGTTTACTGATGGAAAGATTCGTTGGAGGGGCGCACTGTTTCGTAGGTTGCTAATTTCACTCGCAAAGTAAATTTGGGTAAGGATTAGGGTTATTCTTATTTATCTTACGACCCGCTACTTGTTTTATTCACATGCAGTATTTAACATTATATTCCACTTTAATAGTTACAAAAATTAATAACAACTCAACAAAAAGTAATTTATGACAATTTACGCGGTAATACTATATATCACAAATAGTTGGTTAATACCGGGTGTCAAAAATCTATGGCAACCTAACAAGACCAGGGTAAATACCGAGCCCATTACATACATACTCACATATATATATATATATATGTATTCATATTAATCAATACAATAAATTTCACTTTAATATCTATCTTAATATTTCGTCGACGTTTAAATTCTACATAACCGTTCATATTCGACAAGTATTCATATTTTATAAATATTTATATTTATTTGGCTCAAAGACAAAACAAAAACCCTGACTATCAGAATTCACTTTTTTCCTTCATAAGGTTGCAACATTGTATTTTATATGTATAAACCCGATAATCAATAATCATTTTCAAATTACTAAAGATCCGCGTATATAGAAAAAAAATAGTTGGTGTTATTTAATAAGTTGACATAAGAGGTGGAAATGCAACAAATAGAGCAGGCACGTAACTTTTAAAACTATGTAAGTACATATATAGATGTATATACAGGAAAAAAAAATCAATGTTATTCGAAACTAGTGGGCCCAAACTATTAATACATACACACTATATGACCAATCAATAGAAATAAAAACCAGAAATCAGTAATCAATTGATATAAGTTGTATGATCAATGAATAACAAAGGTCTCTAGGAATCTGAAAGCATAGTGTACCTTCTCGTCAGTTTCTCCCGTGGTGGATTGAATATCGCGAAAATGGTCCTGAGATGTGCTGCAATACCTCCACGAATTGCATCCCTCGATGTCTCAGTTAGTACATACGATCGAAATAAGTTATATGAATATTGTACGTTTTCATGAGTTTCAAAAACTGGGGGGGGGGAAGGTTAAAAAATTTGAAAAAAGAAAAAAAAAATCTCGAAGTAACGATGACAGAGAGAGAGATAGAAAAGCAGGAAGACGAAGAATAGGGGCGCCAAAGACTTAAGTGGGAAATAACTAACGCTACAAAGACAGAAGTCGAATTTCACTCTCAACAAATCCTTAGCCAAAATATTCTTAACATGCCAAAAGGGTGGTCTACTCAAATACGTAGACTCAAGGAGCGCCCTGCTGCCAAGGATGCAAGTTCTGTGTCCATCAGATCCCAATCCCACGAGAATTTGCTTGTAAGATTGAAATCCGATCCCCGTATCCGGCCCAAACCAGCAGGATAAAAGGAGAGGGGGAAAGGGACCAGGTAACTGCGTCCCCAATTTTGAAATCTCTAAGTAAAAAAAAATATTCGACCCCTTAGAAAAACTAAGAAGGTTCGAGGACAGTAATGAAACTAGAATAGAAGTATTATCTAAGATATCCCTAACTAATGAGAATTTGCCAAAATAAAATAAAAAAAATTAAATAAACTGAATTTTGGATCGGTGATTTCAATAACCAAAACATCACCGATGGCTACCCTGCGCAGACATGCCACAGTCTGGGACGTCGTTAATTTCCCTCATCTAATTAAACTAAGAGAAGACATGAAAATACTTAAGGGGACTAGGGGTCGACGTCCGGGTACGCTACTGACATAAATATTAATTTAGTAGCAGTTAGTTTAATCGGATAGTCCGAACTGAGTTATATGAACACGGCACAATAAATAAATAAGGTAAGCAACAAAAAAAAAATCTCGGAGAGGCTATGAATGTTAAAGGTACAAATGACCGAAACCTGTACTTTTCGATGATCACAGGATATAGCATTTGGTTTTCTTAATTATCATTTCTGTCATCCTCTAGAAGTAATTCCCACATGATGCTACCCTATCTATTGAAAGGCTTAAGATCTGGGGCTGTTGTTAGGAGGTACATAAATGCAAAGTAACACACAATTCCCAACTATAATTTACTATCCAAGTAGCAAACTCGGTTGGATGAATGCACTGGTGTAGAAGTCAAACGCGAGAGATTTTTTTTTCTTCGTAAACATATTCATATTTTCACTATATAAAATTCACTAGGCCTATCCATTTAAATATAGGGGTCATCATCTCATTCATATTATATATCATATTATTAACATATCATTACATTCATTCATTATCTACTAATTTTCTCACGAAGTAATATTTTATAAACACCCTATTTCGTACATTTTACACGCAGGCCATACACGTATTTACATTACGCAGTAATAAATATATATATATATAACTATCACAATCTATCACGCTCAAACCACCACACGATCACATTCATCGAACCACGTACTCTTTATTTCGAAGCACCCAAATTGTATTTACTTTGCAGGTTTTAAAAAAAATCATACATGTATTTACGGAAAGTTAAATTGTCAACGATTAATCTATTTCTGATTTGTTGATAAAACTGAAGCAACAATGGAATTTTCTACAGCCACGGGAAAAGAGAATTTAATACTACATTTTTAAACAAACAGTAACAGCATATGGGCTTTACTCTATTAAGAAAATAGGTGTTCTTTATTTCAGCGGATATTTCAATTACTACTGGACCTAGCAAGCTGAAATTTTCAGTACAGTAAGATCTCATGCTATTTTATATGAAGGTATACTCATCCAAACCGAAAACCATGTCCACGGGAAGTAATTTGAGAATAAATGTCCAAAATCAAACAATCTAAATCACTAAGTCATGCGATGTCGTACTGTCAACAAACAATTGACTACCGAAAACTGACGCTATGGCGCTGTAGTGGAGGCATAATTTACCGTGTACTGAAATGTATACTTGTACTCATTAATCAGAAATTTAATATTTACTCTGGTTTATTTATGTTAGAAAAATGGTACTAAATTAAAGCATATTTATACACTGTCCTAATCGAAAATTCACACACTCACACAAAACTACTAACTACATACACCACTGTTAGTACTATACATAAAGACAACTAACTAAACTAAACATGCACCATTTAGTTACATGCATGTTGACGAAAATAACCTAACACATTAGATTCAAAATACATTACTCCCTCGTCGATATATACAGTCGGCTCTATTTAATTTAAAGGGGGTCAAAAATGAGAAAGGTAACACTAGGTCTAATTGACCTGACCAATTGTTTACATAATGATTGCCAAAAATTGATGCCCGGGGGGGCACCTTAACGAGGTTTATGGAGGGACCCTTCCCCTGAAAGGGGAAAAGGCCCTAAAACGAACAATAACTAACCCATTCCCCCGCTAGAACTGGTTCAATTTGGAAAAGGGGATAGGAGCCCTTTTAAGCTAACTTAAGCTGCCATTATGATTATTTACTTTACAACTATCAAACCTACTACGTACATGCGATTACTGAATAAATAATAGAAAGTCACTTTTACTTAATACACGAACAACATGCACTAAACAGGTCGTAATTTCCCTAATCCCTAATTGAGTTTGAAATAAAAAAAAGTAAAGTCACTCTTTCACTGTTGTCTATTCTCGATAGGCAGCAAACATGGCTTCCTAGTAAACAGAACTGGATGTTTCACTAACTTATTGTTTCTTTACACAAAAAGTAGATTTTTTCACTGTTTTTGGGGCTCCTACACAGCCTTCAATGTCCAATTATGAAATTAAATCAGATTTTTTACCTGAATTCTATTGAAATCCTAGTCCTTTTACCGTAGATATGTAGGCGAAAATATAAGCTGCGCCTCGTAAGGTGTCTTCGATTGTTCTGATAACATTGCGCCGAAAAAGCCAGAGGTAGGAGAATTCCTCCAATCAGAACGAAAACTTTAGCCGCGGAAATTTACAAAGCAAATAGAAATTTGGCAAATCCAGATATGACCGGATCTGAAAGTGACTATGGACTAGTGAGAGGGGGTGAGGGAAAAGATTTGGTACCTGACTAAATTCTACATTGGTCTGAAATTAAGGAAATTTATATCCAATAACGGAACTATGTTTCGGTATGACGTCAGAATGGTAAACCTTGTAACTATTCAAATTATATATCCGGAAATGGGATTTACACTTAATCAAAATATAAATAAATATATTATACAGTAGGAATATGGTTACTAACGAAACCTTTGGGTTCATTATATTTAATTCGAAGTAAAGAGAGTAAATAAATTGTGTAACTAAACCGAAATTGAATTAAAAAAAAATGACTAGGTACAGGGTGCGTAAAAAAATTGCCATTACTTTCAACTGTAATGGTACATTACAGTTTTCCCCGGCCCATTAACAAAATTTTGTTAGAATAACAAAATTTTGCTAATTGGGAATATTAACTAATGATGCTTGTTAAGTTAACACACTCATTCATCCCATTCAAACATTACCAGTCACTCTAGGACAGTGTATTATATCTACTTGGGGTATTGCGCAAGTAATTCACTATGTTTATCTTCTGTACAATTGAAAATCTTTAAATTTCGAAAATTGTGAGTTCCGATACTTTCACCTTTGAGATTATACAAAACAGCGCAGTTTTTTAATAATTTTTTCAGTAGTGTTCATATAGCAATAGAGCGGACAGAAGTTCTAACTGAGAAATCGACAGAGACAATTCGTAAGGCTTCAGCCGTCGACTAGTATATCTGATGACATTAGGCCGCAGTTTCCCGTCTATCACTGCCATTTAATATTGTTCTAGGCTCACCGTTACCACGCACTTGCGAAGGGACTGAATTCTGGGGTCGATTTACATTATTGTTACTATTATTGTTATTGTTATTACCCTGACTATTACCGTTCTCCCTTCTTCCGTACGTCCTGTTAAAATTCCTCCTGGTGTTATCGCCCCTACCCGTTTTCGATTCCATGTTGGTACGGTCATAGGGACGATAACTCCGGCGATTGTTGAACATGGGCCGATTCCTAAATAGTCGCCGGCCATTATTGTTGTTTTCTGAGCCATACCCACTAGGATAACGAGATCCAGCTTGGGTATAACTCAGGAAATCTGTCTGGCAGCTTGCCGTTACCTTCGTCTTCGTCGGTTTTAGAATTTTTGCCTGTCGGGCGAAGTATCGTTTTGGTGGACCACCAACTTCCTTGCCGCACAAGGCAGCTAAACGTGAGGTGACTTCTCGCACCGTTTGGCATAAGTGGGACGCTATGGCCCGGGACTCATCGGGTGGAAGAGCGTTAACTATAATATCTACAAGTTCAGCCTGAGAGGGATGTTCAGCTATCTGATAATATAGTTCGATAATTTTCCAAGCATAGTCCAAGAGGGACCCATACTTGGAGCGATCATACCGGAGTGATTGTAAGTTTCTCTTTTGGAGCCGTTCGATGTGCTCATTACAATATTCTTCTTTGAAAAGAATCAAAAAATCACTAAACGTCCGGATTTGGTATTTAGCTGAAGCAAACCATGCGCCCGAAGCGGCGATCAAACATTTTTCAACTATCTGTAGGCGTTCCCCATCAGTAAGTTTGTACATGTCTAAATATTGCTGCAATCTCCGCAGGAAAACTCGAGGTAACCCGTTAGTAATGTTCCCATCGAAAGTGGGAAAACGTTCAATATCCCGGAGGGAAACTTTAGAGCTCATACTATACGGGGCAGGAAAAGAATCCAGTGGAATCAACGCGTTATCCTGAGCAGTTGGGGTTGTCACCGGATTTGCCACCGACGGAGTGGTCACTGAACTGAACGCTCCCATATGACCAAGAGAGGTTTTGTAATTAGTGTTGACCATGTAAGGTTCAAACTTAGGACCCACCACGGTAGTAACCGACGGTCCGACACATCTCCTTTCCCCTCCTGGCAGCACGCTGTACGATTGTACCATTCCAAAGGTAGAGTGAGCATTTACGCTAGTGACTGTTGTAGTCACAACACTCGACTGCATCGGTACATCGAAATTACTCAACCATGATTTCGAGGTTGGCTGATGCGGGGGGCAATACATTGCTGTATCCCGTGCATCAGGCAACACTTGACTCTTTCCCGGGAGGACGTTACTTGTTTCTGGGAGAAATTTCCCTGGAGAATCGCCATCAGGAAAAGGATAGGGGATATCAGACTTGACGATTTCCAGTTTAGTAATATTCCCCTTAAGACTGTCTACCTCGGTTTGAATTCGACTAATTCTTTGATCAACCGACTCTAGTTTGGTTTCTATTGATAGGTTAGATATTGCAACATTTAATTTACTTATTTCAGCCTGCTGCTGTTCAACTTTTTGTTCGATGTCACCAAATCTTTTGTTTGTACTCTCAAACCTTACATCTATTTCGTTTAATTTTTTATTTGTTTCGTCTCTGAGCTGCTCGGTAGACTGTTGGGCCCGGTAGCTAACCTGCTCTAGTTCAGTAGACGTTTGCTCCTTCAATTGACTAATCGAAGAAGCAAAGTCTAAACAGATCTGGTCAAATTTATTGTTTAATACCTCGAATCGAGCGTCGGTGTCTCGTTTCGAGGTATCAAACTTCTCATTTATTTCACGTCTCATTTCTGCATTCTCACGCCTCATTTCTGTATTATTTTGTTCCATGTTAGTGAATCTTTCGTTCATCATCTCCATCATCTGGCGAATTAATGCAGACGTGTCAGACCCTCCAGATGACATTCCTTCCTTCGGGTTTGCCGTCTGATCCCGAGAATCACTTTGATTTCCACTCTTTTCCTCATCGTCGAGGTCAGATATCTCCACTGGAGATATTTGGCCTCGGTCCTTTTCACACTCCTCACAATATTTCATTATTTCGCCGGTTTGAACTTTTTCTGCATTTTCAGCAGTATCGTCCAAATTGGAGCAAGCAAAGTGGATCCATTTTAGTCCACAACCGGTACATCTTATAAGTCTCCGCGGGGCGCGAGATCTTTTCTCTTTTTCGTCTAACGTGCATTGAGTGCACGTGACTTCACACTCGTCCTGTGACACAACAACCTTTTTTGTTGCCATAGCTTTGAGACACTTTACACTTTACAAAAGACAAGATATATATATCAAAAATACACATATACTATAAAATACTTATTCGCTATCCAGACAAGTATTATTCATAGATTAAAGGACTCCCATTCTCTTTCCTTCCTTGAAACCTTTCTAGCGTTTAGTTCTATTTTAGAAAAATTTTGACACTCCTTCTCTTTTTCCCCCTTAGAAAAGGAAACAAAAATGACAAAGTAGCCAACGACTCTACTTGTTTCACTTGACTATAAAATTTCTCGTATTAATTTCAATGTTGTAATCAATTCAACATGCCTTTAACCTCACTCTTTGACATTCTTAAAAAAATTTCAAATCTATCGGTCGCCATTTAAACGGAGATCCGTTGCCATGGGAACAAACGTTGCCATGACAAACATTCTTGTCGCGGTTCACCAATTCAAACTGATTGGCATGATAACTGGTATTATTCAATAAGCATTTTCAGATCCGTTACCACAGTAAACATGCGTTACCATGGCAACAGTCTTGTCACGTGTCGCCATTCTAAAACTGCAAAAAGGGGCCGTTGCCACAGAAACCACCGTTTCCATAACAACGAATCCTGTCACCGCTCGTCAATCTAAAACTGATTGAAAAAAAAAGAATCTGCAACAAATGTGATGCACAGAATAAGTCGTGAGTGGGAACCCTTCACCCCTGGTGGGGATGTTCATGAAGCTATCAGCTTATGCCTAATTACATTGGAATATAATTTCCATTTCTTAATTTCGAACATACTAGGTTCGATTGAAACGAGAAAACTTTTTATCGGACTTCTAAATAAAATAAAATAAAATAAATAAATACATGACCGTGTTTATTACATATAGAATTCCCAGTCACGACCCCCCTTTCAGTTTTATTAAAAAAATTAGAAGAAGAAGATGAAGAAAAGAAAAAGAAGATAGAAGAGGAAAGATGTAAGGTAAAAAGGTGATAAAGAGGAAACTGTTACTGGATATTTTGAGGAATACGGTAAAGGAAAGTGAATAATTATCTAATTGGGATCATTCCCAATAGCTATTGGGTGAATGTCTGGTATTAGGGTGGTCAAAGGTAGACACATGTTAACCCATACATCCCCGATCTAGATCCATTTGACCTCAACTACCGAATTATCCCAATCTAGCTCGGAGATAGATGAGAAAGTTTAATCTTACCGTTTATTCAATATTTCCAGAAGTTCTAGAATAATATTCAATATTTGAAAAATGAACGACGAAGTTGATGGCATGTTAGAAACGACCGCAGAAAGAAAAAAAAAATCAGAGTATCACATATTTGTCGAAGATTTTGACTTTCACAGTTCTCTTATGATGATCATTCGTTCAGGCTACTTCAGTCCTTTTTACTTCCTTCACAGAGCCAACTTAAGTTAGTATTAACATTCAATGAGTTCAATTGATAACTACCAATAATTATAATAAGTCACACATATATGACAAGATAATTGGTGCACTTAATACTAAACCTACATTTCACTCACACACACTTTCATACAGGACAATGTATACTTCGGGTTGTATTTAGTTGAATTAAACTAACCTAACTACATTGCTATAGACATTTATTACATTTCAATAGAAGAAGATATAGTTCGACATAACAGAAAAAAAAATTTAATACATGAAAAGAAATGTTTCATAAACATGCACAGAAATTCGCTACTTTCAACAAGATCAAATAACACATTTCTCTTTTTATATATATATTAAAAGTTGGATTACATGAAAAAGAATTAGACCAAAGACGAGACAAGAGAAAAAAAAATATAATTGGTTGATCATTCTTAAAAAAAAAACTTTAGTAGCATTTTATTAAGTCTTTGTCTCAAGAGGAGACATATCGACGATTTTATGAGTCTTTGTTCTCACGTCGATAATAGCTTCTTTTTCCAACTCTCTTTACGCACCGTGATTTGTGTCCATGAGAGTATTTACTTGTTTTTGTTTCAACTATAGACAAATAATTGCTTCATATCACATATATGTTTACATTTCTCATTTCGTCACTCGACGCACTTGATCTAAAATTTCAAAGTTTATAAATATTAAGGAAAAATTATCAAATCCAGTCACAGATATTGGGAACATATTTCCATATTCCGGTATTCACATTAAATTATTAAACAGATTTCAGTTCGTTGAATTTAAGATCACTAATTTTTTCCTAGTATAGATCTTGAAGTCAAAAGATTCTAGGTACTGAATAGTTAGGTTTCCGATCGTAGGGGAAGGATTTGTTTCATGGTTTACTGATGGAAAGATTCGTTGGAGGGGCGCACTGTTTCGTAGGTTGCTAATTTCACTCGCAAAGTAAATTTGGGTAAGGATTAGGGTTATTCTTATTTATCTTACGACCCGCTACTTGTTTTATTCACATGCAGTATTTAACATTATATTCCACTTTAATAGTTACAAAAATTAATAACAACTCAACAAAAAGTAATTTATGACAATTTACGCGGTAATACTATATATCACAAATAGTTGGTTAATACCGGGTGTCAAAAATCTATGGCAACCTAACAAGACCAGGGTAAATACCGAGCCCATTACATACATACTCACATATATATATATATATATGTATTCATATTAATCAATACAATAAATTTCACTTTAATATCTATCTTAATATTTCGTCGACGTTTAAATTCTACATAACCGTTCATATTCGACAAGTATTCATATTTTATAAATATTTATATTTATTTGGCTCAAAGACAAAACAAAAACCCTGACTATCAGAATTCACTTTTTTCCTTCATAAGGTTGCAACATTGTATTTTATATGTATAAACCCGATAATCAATAATCATTTTCAAATTACTAAAGATCCGCGTATATAGAAAAAAAATAGTTGGTGTTATTTAATAAGTTGACATAAGAGGTGGAAATGCAACAAATAGAGCAGGCACGTAACTTTTAAAACTATGTAAGTACATATATAGATGTATATACAGGAAAAAAAAATCAATGTTATTCGAAACTAGTGGGCCCAAACTATTAATACATACACACTATATGACCAATCAATAGAAATAAAAACCAGAAATCAGTAATCAATTGATATAAGTTGTATGATCAATGAATAACAAAGGTCTCTAGGAATCTGAAAGCATAGTGTACCTTCTCGTCAGTTTCTCCCGTGGTGGATTGAATATCGCGAAAATGGTCCTGAGATGTGCTGCAATACCTCCACGAATTGCATCCCTCGATGTCTCAGTTAGTACATACGATCGAAATAAGTTATATGAATATTGTACGTTTTCATGAGTTTCAAAAACTGGGGGGGGGGAAGGTTAAAAAATTTGAAAAAAGAAAAAAAAAATCTCGAAGTAACGATGACAGAGAGAGAGATAGAAAAGCAGGAAGACGAAGAATAGGGGCGCCAAAGACTTAAGTGGGAAATAACTAACGCTACAAAGACAGAAGTCGAATTTCACTCTCAACAAATCCTTAGCCAAAATATTCTTAACATGCCAAAAGGGTGGTCTACTCAAATACGTAGACTCAAGGAGCGCCCTGCTGCCAAGGATGCAAGTTCTGTGTCCATCAGATCCCAATCCCACGAGAATTTGCTTGTAAGATTGAAATCCGATCCCCGTATCCGGCCCAAACCAGCAGGATAAAAGGAGAGGGGGAAAGGGACCAGGTAACTGCGTCCCCAATTTTGAAATCTCTAAGTAAAAAAAAATATTCGACCCCTTAGAAAAACTAAGAAGGTTCGAGGACAGTAATGAAACTAGAATAGAAGTATTATCTAAGATATCCCTAACTAATGAGAATTTGCCAAAATAAAATAAAAAAAATTAAATAAACTGAATTTTGGATCGGTGATTTCAATAACCAAAACATCACCGATGGCTACCCTGCGCAGACATGCCACAGTCTGGGACGTCGTTAATTTCCCTCATCTAATTAAACTAAGAGAAGACATGAAAATACTTAAGGGGACTAGGGGTCGACGTCCGGGTACGCTACTGACATAAATATTAATTTAGTAGCAGTTAGTTTAATCGGATAGTCCGAACTGAGTTATATGAACACGGCACAATAAATAAATAAGGTAAGCAACAAAAAAAAATCTCGGAGAGGCTATGAATGTTAAAGGTACAAATGACCGAAACCTGTACTTTTCGATGATCACAGGATATAGCATTTGGTTTTCTTAATTATCATTTCTGTCATCCTCTAGAAGTAATTCCCACATGATGCTACCCTATCTATTGAAAGGCTTAAGATCTGGGGCTGTTGTTAGGAGGTACATAAATGCAAAGTAACACACAATTCCCAACTATAATTTACTATCCAAGTAGCAAACTCGGTTGGATGAATGCACTGGTGTAGAAGTCAAACGCGAGAGATTTTTTTTTCTTCGTAAACATATTCATATTTTCACTATATAAAATTCACTAGGCCTATCCATTTAAATATAGGGGTCATCATCTCATTCATATTATATATCATATTATTAACATATCATTACATTCATTCATTATCTACTAATTTTCTCACGAAGTAATATTTTATAAACACCCTATTTCGTACATTTTACACGCAGGCCATACACGTATTTACATTACGCAGTAATAAATATATATATATATAACTATCACAATCTATCACGCTCAAACCACCACACGATCACATTCATCGAACCACGTACTCTTTATTTCGAAGCACCCAAATTGTATTTACTTTGCAGGTTTTAAAAAAAATCATACATGTATTTACGGAAAGTTAAATTGTCAACGATTAATCTATTTCTGATTTGTTGATAAAACTGAAGCAACAATGGAATTTTCTACAGCCACGGGAAAAGAGAATTTAATACTACATTTTTAAACAAACAGTAACAGCATATGGGCTTTACTTCTATTAAGAAAATAGGTGTTCTTTATTTCAGCGGATATTTCAATTACTACTGGACCTAGCAAGCTGAAATTTTCAGTACAGTAAGATCTCATGCTATTTTATATGAAGGTATACTCATCCAAACCGAAAACCATGTCCACGGGAAGTAATTTGAGAATAAATGTCCAAAATCAAACAATCTAAATCACTAAGTCATGCGATGTCGTACTGTCAACAAACAATTGACTACCGAAAACTGACGCTATGGCGCTGTAGTGGAGGCATAATTTACCGTGTACTGAAATGTATACTTGTACTCATTAATCAGAAATTTAATATTTACTCTGGTTTATTTATGTTAGAAAAATGGTACTAAATTAAAGCATATTTATACACTGTCCTAATCGAAAATTCACACACTCACACAAAACTACTAACTACATACACCACTGTTAGTACTATACATAAAGACAACTAACTAAACTAAACATGCACCATTTAGTTACATGCATGTTGACGAAAATAACCTAACACATTAGATTCAAAATACATTACTCCCTCGTCGATATATACAGTCGGCTCTATTTAATTTAAAGGGGGTCAAAAATGAGAAAGGTAACACTAGGTCTAATTGACCTGACCAATTGTTTACATAATGATTGTCAAAAATTGATGCCCGGGGGGGCACCTTAACGAGGTTTATGGAGGGACCCTTCCCCTGAAAGGGGAAAAGGCCCTAAAACGAACAATAACTAACCCATTCCCCCGCTAGAACTGGTTCAATTTGGAAAAGGGGATAGGAGCCCTTTTAAGCTAACTTAAGCTGCCATTATGATTATTTACTTTACAACTATCAAACCTACTACGTACATGCGATTACTGAATAAATAATAGAAAGTCACTTTTACTTAATACACGAACAACATGCACTAAACAGGTCGTAATTTCCCTAATCCCTAATTGAGTTTGAAATAAAAAAAAGTAAAGTCACTCTTTCACTGTTGTCTATTCTCGATAGGCAGCAAACATGGCTTCCTAGTAAACAGAACCGGATGTTTCACTAACTTATTGTTTCTTTACACAAAAAGTAGATTTTTTCACTGTTTTTGGGGCTCCTACACAGCCTTCAATGTCCAATTATGAAATTAAATCAGATTTTTTACCTGAATTCTATTGAAATCCTAGTCCTTTTACCGTAGATATGTAGGCGAAAATATAAGCTGCGCCTCGTAAGGTGTCTTCGATTGTTCTGATAACATTGCGCCGAAAAAGCCAGAGGTAGGAGAATTCCTCCAATCAGAACGAAAACTTTAGCCGCGGAAATTTACAAAGCAAATAGAAATTTGGCAAATCCAGATATGACCGGATCTGAAAGTGACTATGGACTAGTGAGAGGGGGTGAGGGAAAAGATTTGGTACCTGACTAAATTCTACATTGGTCTGAAATTAAGGAAATTTATATCCAATAACGGAACTATGTTTCGGTATGACGTCAGAATGGTAAACCTTGTAACTATTCAAATTATATATCCGGAAATGGGATTTACACTTAATCAAAATATAAATAAATATATTATACAGTAGGAATATGGTTACTAACGAAACCTTTGGGTTCATTATATTTAATTCGAAGTAAAGAGAGTAAATAAATTGTGTAACTAAACCGAAATTGAATTAAAAAAAAATGACTAGGTACAGGGTGCGTAAAAAAAATTGCCATTACTTTCAACTGTAATGGTACATTACACCTTACATGAAAAGTTTGCAACTAGCTAACTGTTTTTATCCAAAACCAAGTCAGTGGTCAGTGTGAGTAACTGGTTACTGCGCTGGTTTTTCATCCAGGCAGCCACCTATTTGAACCTCCGCTTTTCTGGAATTTTTAACATCCTTTACTTTCAATTTCAATTTATACTCAGTGTGATATGCAAGATCTTCTCTTGTGGAAAAGGAAAGAGATGTTCAAATGACGAGATGCATATGGTACTGGAATAGATCCATGTATCAAGATAGATTTATCATCATATTTCCTTCAATTGTTCCAGAGTTGATATTTTCAGTTATTTTCAACCATTTACTAACTCATATGTGATTTGAAGTAAGATTTGAAGCTTTCCTGGCGGCGTATATGATAAAGTTCTTCTCGGGCAATCAGCCAGGTGAAAACTGGTGGATAGACCAACGTTTCGAGAGCTGTCATCGTTCTCATCATCAGGGCAATTATGTAGAGATCAGCGGATATAAGTAATATATACTCTGGACTGGCGAAAATGCTGGTTCCTGATTGGCTGATTCAATATGAAAGCTGGAGCTGTGATTGGCTGGCTATGTTCCGTAGTCCGTGGTACTGATTGGCTGAGGGTTATCTGGATGTTTGTGTGTCGTTGTCTGTGCTGAGGGCTTTCCTGAGGGGCGTCCTTTTTTCAAAATTTTCTGTTTCTGTTTCTGTTGTCTTTGCTGTGGTACTTATGACCGGGTTCCACAAGGGGCTGAGTTGAAATCCAGCGTCTCTATTAACGTTGTTCGGTTCATGAACTATGGCAAGAGATTCGGCTACTATCCTGGTCCAGTAATTGGTGCTCTTGGTAATGTTGGATGTGTCCTTAAATAAAACTTTATGGCCTTCTGTTAAACTGTGTTCAGCTAAACCTGATTTTTCTGGATGGAATAATCTAATGTAATTTTCATGTTCTCTGCAACGTTGTTCAATGGTGCGTCCTGTTTGTCCTATATAAGCCTTTCCGCATTCACAGGGTATACGGTACACGCCTGGTGTCTTTAGACCCAAGTCATCTTTGATCTGGCGAAGTAAGTTTCTGATTTTTGGTGGCGGCTTGTGTATGGTCTTAATGTTGTGTTTTTTCAGAATCCGGGAGATCTTTCAAGAAAGTTGTCCAGTGTATGGTAAAACTGCTATACTCAATGGTTCTTCAGTTTCTTCTTTGGATTTCCTCTGTTCAGAAAAGGTCCTTGTCAGAGCCAATCTGATATCATGCTTCTTGTAATTATTCTGGAGTAGCGTCTTCTTGAGATGATTCAGTTCCCGAGGGAGGGATTCTTCGTCTGAGATATCTTTCGCTCTATGTGCTAGTGTGCTGATGACGGTGTTTCGCTGTGACTTATGATGAAAACTGTTGCTATTGATATAGAGGTCCGTGTGAGTAGGTTTCCTGTAGACGCCATGGCCGAGACTACCATCGGGCTTCCGGCGGATGAGAATGTCCAGGAATGGCAAGCATTCGTCCTTTTCAATCTCCATTGTGAACTTGATGTTACTATGTTGTTTCTTAAGAAATTCTAGGAACAAATGCAGCGTCTTCTCCCCGTGAGGCCAGATGACAAACGTATCATCTACGAATCTATAAAAACATGACGGCTTGAAAGGTGTCAGTTCTAATGTCTTTCGCTCAAAATCTTCCATAAAGAAATTCGCAACTGCTGGTGAAAGTGGTGATCCCATGGCCACTCCATCCGTCTGTTCATAGTACTGTCCATCATATAGAAAGTATGTTGAAGTTAGGGTGATTCTGAATAATTCCACAATTTCCGGTGTGAAGTGTTCCCTAAGTAGGAGTAACGTATCTTGAACTGGAACCTTGGTGAACAATGAAACCACATCGACCACTACAAGGAAACAAAGTAAGAAATTTTCACGACTGCAGAGACCGGTACAGGATACATAAGAGCGAAATCCAGACAGAGTCATCATCAATCTTACAGACAATCAACTAGATGAAACCACTTCTTCACTGCTACAAAAAGGTCTGAACTTCGCTCCAGCGCCTAAGTTCATTCCGTCTACAGAAATAATCTCCAGCATTGAACAAGCTATACACTCCCTTCCAACAGCAGAAGCAGACGAAATTCGCCATGAAATAAGTTTGGCCCTGAAAAGGGCCAGAATACCAAAACCTTATATTTCCAAAGAAGAAAGAACAGCTCTCAAAAATCTTCGCCAAGACACCAACATTACCAGCAGAAAAAGGCAATGCAACTGTATTTATGCCTACAGAAGTCTACAAGAACAAGATGTTGGAGCTACTCAATGACACGGCCTACAGACGCCTTAAGAGGGATCCTACACCTGCAGTCGAACGGAAAGTACCTGCTCTTTTGAGGAAAGCCCGTTTACCAGATAAAACTTGCAAGAAAATCACGCCTCACGCTAGTCAGCCACCCCGACTTTATGGCCTGCCAAAAATACATAAGCCTAACATCCTTATGAGACCCATCGTCAGTGCCATTGAGGGTCCAACCTACCGCCTAGCCAGGTATTTCACCTCTCTGCTTCAGCCATTAGTAGGACAGTGTCAGCATCATGTGAAAAATTCATCCGACTTCGTGAATATACTAAAAACAATACGCACAGCTCCAGGAGACCTTCTAGTCAGCTTCGATGTGGTTTCATTTTTCACCAAGGTTCCAGTTCCAGTACTTTACTCCTACTTAGGGAACACTTCACACCGGAAATTGTGGAATTATTCAGAATCACCCTAACTTCAACATACTTTCTATATGATGGACAATACTATGAACAGACGGATGGAGTCGCCATGGGATCACCACTATCACCAGCAGTTGCGAATTTCTTTATGGAAGGTTTTGAGCGAAAAGCATTAGAACTGACACCTTTCAAGCCGTCATGTTTTTATAGATTCGTAGATGATACGTTTGTCATCTGCCTCACGGGGAGAAGACGCTGCATTTGTTCCTAGAATTTCTTAAGAAACAACATAGTAACATCAAGTTCACAATGGAGATTGAAAAGGACGAATGCTTGCCATTCCTGGACATTCTCATCCGCCGGAAGCCCGATGGTAGTCTCGGCCATAGCGTCTACATGAAACCTACTTACACTGACCTCTATCTCAATGGCAACAGTTTTCATCATAAGTCACAGCGAAACACCGTCATCAGCACACTAGCACATAGAGCGAAAGACATCTCAGACGAAGAATCCCTCCCTCGGAAACTGGATCATCTCAAGAAGACGCTACTCCAGAATAATTACAAGAAGCATGATATCAGTTTGGCCCTGAAAAGAACCTTTTCTGAACAGAGGAAATCCAAAGAAGAAACTGAAGAACCATTGAGTATAGCAGTTTTACCATACACTGGACAACTTTCTTGAAAGATCTCCCGGATTCTGAAAAAACACAACATTAATACCATACACAAGCCGCCACCAAAAATCAGAAACTTACTTCGCCCGATCAAAGATGACTTGGGCTTAAAGACACCTGGCGTGTACCGTATACCCTGTGAATGCGGAAAGGCTTATATAGGACACACAGGACTCACCATTGAACAACGTTGCAGAGAACATGAAAATTACATTAGATTATTCCATCCAGAAAAATCAGGTTTAGCTGAACACAGTTTAACAGAAGGTCACAAAGTTTTATTTAAGGACACATCCAACATTACCAAGAGCACCAATTACTGGACCAGGATAGTAGCCGAATCTCTTGCCATAGTTCATGAACCGAACAACGTTAATAGAGACGCTGGATTTCAACTCAGCCCCTTGTGGAACCCGGTCATCAGTACCACAGCAAAGACAACAGAAACAGAAACAAAATTTTGAAAAAAGGACGCCCCTAAGGAAAGCCCGCGTCCTGACAGAGAGTAAGGCATCAACCATCTGTCTACATGCCTCTCCTCACATGCAATTAGTACACTAAAGTATCTGTTGGATGGAGTGTGTGCCGCGGTTTCTATCTTTTACGAGACATTTACACGCGAATGTGTGGATAGAAGAAAAAAGGGTAAAGAAGAAGATAGGAAAGCGCGGAAAGAAAAGTTATTTGTGTTTGATAGAGGGACAAAAACCTGGAAACCAGGAAAAAAAACCTTGTCGGTCATGCTGCATGCATAAGTATTTACATGGCAAAACCACTTAGGAAGGGTGGCAAAAATCCATGTAAACATGTCTGTAGTATTGACAATTATCTGTTAAGTTAAATCCTATCTTGATGTTAATTTTACTCAAATCTGTGTTGTCTGTAGTGGGATATGCTTGTTAGTGGGGTCTGTGTTATTTTTTGAACATGCAATGGCCTTCTTCTTCATCCAATGTCGGTGCTGTGGTCGTCATCTGTCTGCAGTGGTCGCGGCTGGTCATCAGCCTACATCCTGTGCTTGCGTGATTTTCGTGCTGCTTTCCCTGCGTTGTTTTTTAGTGACTGCCTGTGGCCTTGTGATGTACAGCTGCCCGTTTGTCTTTGGGATAATGTTGATCGTGGTTTGAAAAATCTTTCTGGTTGTGGTTGCAATTGTTTCAGTTACTATATGCCTTCTTTCTGATGGGGTGGTAGAAGTCAATATCGATGCTACCCAAGTTATGATCTTACTTGTTGCCTTTGCTATTGCGTCTTCTATGTCTTCCATTGTGGGTGAATTTGTGTCATTTCGCTCTATTTCTTTGTTGTGTTCTTGCTTCCTGTTTTCAGCCTGGCTCTGGAAAGGTTTGTCTTTTGTGTAGTCCTCTTCTGTGATTACAGTTAGTTTCCTCATTTGGGTTTGGTTTTTTGGACGTAGAGGTCAGTCGCTACCCCCAGTCCTGTGTCCAGTCTTTTTACAGGTTGCGCAGAACTTCTTGTTTAGTGGAAGGTCGCATGGGTTGTCGTGCGAGTTGCCACATCTATTGCATACTCTATTGTTATGACATTGGTGCTTGAGGTGTCCATAACTATAGCAGTTCCAACAGGGCATGGGGCGCGGTTGGTTCCTAGATTGTTCAACTTTGTATGTTTTGTTTCATGTCTTCAGTCCGTGTGTGATTAACTTGTTGATGTCTTCTAGCTTAGTGGAGAATAGCCTTACTAGTGGAGTTGGTCCATTAGCTGTTTTTGGTCTCGTTAATGAGGTGAAGAAAACGCCTTGTTTGCGTAGTTCTTCTTCGAGTGACTTTACTTCTTTGTTAGTTGGAAATCCTTTAATCACACACGTGAACATGAGATGCTTTTTCGTCTTCTTTATGTTCTTGGGTCCTTGGCTCTGTGGAAACTTCTTTGATTGTGTGCTGGCTTCTGATTGATTGTGTTTGTGAATAATGCTGGAATTTGATTGGTTGTTCTGGTGCAAGGTGCCTGGTTTACTGCTGCTCCCAGATTGGTCGTTCTGTCGTAGGTTGCTTGGTGCGCTGGTGTCTTCTGATTGGCTGCTCTGCTTCTGGAGGTTTGGATCACTGCTGCCTCTGATTGGCTGTGCTTGGCTTGATTGCTGGGTTCTGATTGGTTGGCAGCTGTACGTCTTCGCTGGACCTGATAAGAGCCGGGTGCCTGATTTACAGCATGTTTTGACTTGGTTTCCACCTCTGTGTTGGTTTTTCACCTGTATGTGAATGGTTTCTCCCCTTGTGGTCTCGGCTCTCTCCTGTGTGGGTATTGCATTTTCCACTGTTGTTGGTTGCTCTTCTACAGCTTTCTTGTTTTTGCCTCTTCTTCGGACTACTTGAAATTCTCCGTCTTCTGGGTTTGGTTTTTCTGACGCCATCTCGTTTGGAGCACTGTTGTTGCTGTCTCTGGTTGCTTCCTTTGGTGGTGCTTCTGGAACCTCTGCATTGTCATGGACCTTATTTGGCCAATTGAACGAAGTATCTAGCACAACGTGCCTACCAAAGTCTCTGGTTGGAATGTCTCCAGAAATAATTTCCGTGCGGCCATGTTTCTGAAGAACACTTTGATTTGCGTTCCATCATCTACCACTAAGAAGTCGTTTTCGTCCATTTCTTCAGCGATGATGGCTCTGATGTCCTCATCAGTGTGTCGCTGAGAAACACCCGTCATGAATACCGGTGAGGTATGTAAGAATGCCTCAAAGTCCATCCCCTGGTAACGTTCTAAAAGCTTCTCTGCTCTGCTTTTTTTGTTACCTTCTTTGGAATCAGGGTGTCTTCTGGATTTGGCTACTCCATCCCTGGCGTTCCAGAGTACTGGATCATCTTCTGTTGGCGTTCTTCTGACTGGCGGCTTCTTGGGAGGGCGGGGCATGGCTCTGATAAGGGCCGTACTCGTTTTAGCTCTAAAGGTTTTTTTTCTCTAGCTTGTGTACCGTGCCTCTCTATGCTAACGCAGAGAGATAATATTGCGTTCCCGTCAGCCGACTGTCGCCAAAGGCTGTACAACCTATATGGCCAGCGCGAAGCTTGACGCACAATAGGGGGTCAAGCCGACGGAAAGCAATGCTTATTTCTCCAGGAAGCGGTGTGAGTAAGTGTGTTGTTTCAGTTTTTTAACTTTATTAAACACACAACTCTTCTCTAAAAGTTTTCTCTTTAAACAAACAGCAATTCCTTGCTGGTGACCACACCTTCGTTAACACCGCAAGGTTTCCCGGTGTGTCACGACGTCTTCAGCTGCAAAACTTGGCATCTTCAATTCTTGAAAGCAGAATTCTTCTCTGTTTGTCGTCCCTCCGATCAGCTCCCAGATGAGATCTAGATGTTGATGGAAAAATTGCCACATTACATTAGATTATTCCATCCAGAAAAATCAGGTTTAGCTGAACACAGTTTAACAGAAGGCCGTAAAGTTTTATTTAAGGACACATCCATCATTACCAAGAGCACCAATTACTGGACCAGGATAGTAGCCGAATCTCTTGCCACAGTTCATGAACCGAACAACGTTAATAGAGACGCTGGATTTCAACTCAGCTCCCTGTGGAACCCGGTCATCAGTACCACAGCAAAGACAACGACACACAAACATCCAGATAACCCTCAGCGAATCAGTACCACGGACTACGGGACATAGCCAGCCAATCACAGCTCCAGCTTTCATATTGAATCAGCCAATCAGGAACCAGCATTTTCAGCCAATCAGGAACCAGCATTTTCGCCAGTCCAGAGTATATATTACTTATATCCGCTGATCTCTACATAATTACCCTGATGATGAGAACGATGACAGCTCTCGAAAGCAACATTAAATTAATATTTACAATTGGTTCATGTTGCACGTTTTTCATGCCTTGCTGAAGAGTATCTCAAGTACTCAAGTCATTTTTGCAGTAGTGAGACGGACGATCTCCACAGTCCTATTCACAAATAAAACAACATTGTTTTGAACAATGTAACTACATACCTAGCAAAATTGCTATTGTTTTAAAGAATTACAAATGAACCACTGAAACTAATAATACATAATGGCTCGCAGTAAATGTTTCAAAGTTTCCATAAGATTCCTTAATATGAACTACATGGCCAACCGAAATGGAAGGATGTCCGTTTCCAACATGTAAAATCACCAATTTTGAATTTGCCTTTGAAAAATATATGAAGAACCTCCACTCCGTAAGATTATAATAAATTTTGAGATTTACGGTGAGACCATTTATGTGTACACTTGCCAAAATGTACTGTATATTGCATAGTAAAAGCAAGAATTTGAGGAATGATCCAAAAAATGGATCAAAAGATTGCGATCTTGGCCACTTATTAGTTTTTGGATCAGGGACCACAAAGTATTTTAACGGCTCCTAAATTTAGGTTTTCATATTTTCTACGGAATAAGCACATCATGGCGAGTTAAGTGATAGTTTGGGTTTGGCTACACTATATGTAGTTCTCCAGATATAAGGCGTACAAGAAATTTTTTGATTGAAATATATGGTTCTTTTGATCCAGAAAAAATAAATATAAAAACGTCTCGCTTCAAATCATGGGCATTGCAAAAGACGTTCTCTTCCCATTTATCAAATTTCTTTGGTTGCTGGTACAAGTGTTGCAAACAATATGGGGTGGCCAACTTTCACTTGATCTTCAATTATATACCTAAAATAACAATGATAGGCTTTTCTAATTAATGCTGATTAAGAAACTGTTACTTCTACACACAAATAGCAGAAATTGTCTGTATTGAATACATAATGTCGCGCCAGTTTTTCTATTTAAACATTGCTTTGAGTAATTCTTAAAACTGCTTACAAACACGCAGCAAACATGTGTATTTTTTTGTGGAGCACTTCACAAAAAATAATTCTAGTAAATCTAATGAAATTGGTGATTCACACAATGGCAAATATATCTAAGATAGATGATGGAAAGAAATTGAGCATTGATGTAGGTCTTCCAGTATTGTCACGTGAGTGTGACATTCTACCCAAAGGTGGCAAATATGTACGTTACTATAACATTATGAGACACGAATGTAAAACAAAAACGAGAGCTAATTTTAGATTTTCGTTTTCATATTCGTTTTTGGCAGCACAAAATCAGCACGAATTAGATTATGTTGTTTAATTTATATTTCTCTTGTTTAACAGCGTTATTTTTGATTATTAACATTTACTGACATTTTTATTTCTTTTTTCTTTTTAGGAAATAAGCGACAGAAGAAAGCCAAAACATAGCTGTATTATTTATAGCTACATCATGGCGCAACTTCCTGACCTCGCAATTGAGAAGATTTTCTCCTATCTGAAGTACGAAGACCTGGTAAGCGCACGTAACGTTTGCCAACGTTGGCAAAATATTGCAGACCAACCAAAGCTCTGGAGAAATACCACCTTCACTTGTGATAACACCATCACGAAGGACAGGGCAATTGAAATATTAAATCAGACGCCTTTCGTCGAAGAAGTAATAATCGATCACGAGGAAGGAGATATTATATTACATTTTGTTGCCAACAATTGTACAAATCTTCGAACATTAGTAGTGAAGCAAGTCCTTTGCATTCCACTGAATCTGATAGAACATTTAGCTGAGAATTGTAAAAACATTGAAATACTCGAGTTTCCTGACTCAATTTTTACTAGTCCTTATTATACAACTTTTGATTACGGAGCAGTTGGACCCTCCGATCCAGCTGATATAATATCCAAGTTTACAAACTTACGTAAACTAGATATCTCTCAAATGGCAGATTACGAGAGTTCAATTTCAATTAAGAAAATCATAGACGGATGTCCACGCCTTGAAGAGTTGTTAATAGGAACTATGCATTCCACTTCAGATAATGATTTGATGCATCTGATTGAGAAAAGAAAAGAATCGTTATTGAGCTTGTCCATTTGTGGGTATAATTTGAGTGATTCGTCTCTAATACATTTGTCAGAGTTAACAAAATTACAGCACTTCCAACTTCGCTTCTGTGCTATGTTATCAACTGTAACTCTAGAGAGTATTACACAAATGCATTTACATTCATTGGCACTAACAGAATCTATTGTTGTGAACGTCCATGAAATGATGGACTTTTTCAGTCAGCCCACTATAGCTAATTTGAGATCCTTAGACCTTTCATGGTGCTATGGCGTAAATGATGAAATTACCCGTTCGATTTCTCTGCATTGCCACCAATTGGAAAGACTGAACATTTCTTATTGTGACATTACTCAATATGGTGTAACATATCTCGTAAAAGGGTGCTGTTCAAATTTGAAATATCTAAATATTGCTGGGATTAACTTGAAATCGGGGTATTGCTTGAAACTTATACCGTCCTATTTGAAACGTCTTGAACTTCTGGAATTAGAGAAGAGCGATGAACTTAGGTGTATCTTGTATGAGATTAAATTGTTTTTACCTAGACTAAAGACGAAGCTTAATACAACACCATTTTGGTTCAAACTACCAGGCGGATATAATTTATTTATTGTCAATGGACTCTGACGGAAGTATTAGACGAAGCTCACAAATGTAAAACTGAAACTATGTTGCTACGATTCCGTTGAACTCATAGGCACTTTTAATATAGCAAATGTTAAAGAGAAACAAATCAAATGAATTGCAAGTTCTGAAGAGTTACGAAATTCTACGTTGACACATGTTCTTTTACAATCTTTTTATGTTTGGACTTCTTTATATTTAGTATGGTATTTTTGTTATGTAGGCCCTATATATTCTCTAGATCAGATGTGAGGGAGAAGGATGAAATCTAGCCGAAATGCTTTTATTTGTGTGTAAATCACTTTGATCTCATCCATATTGATTACGAAACTAGAATGCAGTGTTTAACTCCGCGACTTTGCACCGCACTAGTTACAGAAATAAATTGTAAATTATACACTACTTATTTATGCATATAAAGACTCTACAATTTATTAGCTGAAAAGAGTATGTCCTATTTCTTTTTTTCTCATGTGGTTGAAAATGTATCTTGCTATATTGCATGTTACCTTTCGTTTTAGAATAGTAGTTGAAAAAATTAAGAATTTTTATTGTACATTTCGCTTTTGAATAAATAAACCTCACAAAGCTGTATTAAAATAAAGTAACTAGCTGTTCATTGAAATAAAGTAACAAACAGTAAATTGCATTTAAATACAAAAAAGTTAACCATTCTATTCACACCTACTAAACAAGAATAAAGTAACGATACTATTGAAGGATTAAGAAAGGTCGTACTTTGAAATTGCCACAAGGTGGCTCTAGTACCTCAGTGTGGTCTTCGTTCTTCACGCTTGCATACTGGAAGGTAAGTATGAGCAAATTTAAGACTGTTCAATTTTCACATAATCATGTTCTTTGAAGTATTCTTTCAGTCGTAGCTGAATAACCTGTTTTCTTCAAAATTTTGATTCTTGAAGATTATTTAATTTAATTTAACATCAGCTTTAGAACGAAATACTTTGGATAGATTAATAATTACCTGTACCTTGGGCAGAAAGTGCTCATACATAAGCAATATACTTAATAGAATGTTAATTTAATAATAACAAAAGAAGAATGCTTTTAATATCTGTAAAAGATATAGACAGTGTTATGTAGTTAGTTGCTATGTAATTGTTTATGGATACCTAATCATCTTGTATGTGTGCATGACAGTTTGAACGAAAATACATTAAAAAGTGTATCAACTAATAAACCATTTGATACCGTTCATCGACTTTATAATTCTTATAGAAAAGGTGAGAATAATAGTATATATAATTATTAAAGATATTTTTACATGCAAACAAATACTACCACTCAAGATTTAAATATATCATCGATCGAACCAGGTTGACGACTACCCTTGGTGAGTCGTTATAAAAATTTTGGTTTACCTCACCCGGGACTTTTCATAAATTCATATCCCGAAGCAAAGTAAGGGTGAATTTACTTTTGTAATAAAGTTAATGAGTACACATTTGACCATACTGAGAAGTGGTAGAATAATTATAAGAAAAATGAACGATGAAGCAATGGAGAATGAATCCAATAATAGTGACAACGGTGAACATAGTGTAGCACCAGGAATGACATCAGAAGACCGAATCTTGCTAGCCTTACAGCGGCAATTGATTCAGATGTCTACCGAGTTAAAGCAGACGATAGAGCATAAGTCTGAAGAATCCAACAAGCAATACGAGGAATTGAAGCAGACGATAGAGCATAAGTCTGAAGAATCCAACAAGCAATACGAGGAATTGAAGCAGACGATAGAGCATAAGTCTGAAGAATCCAACAAGCAATACGAGGAATTGAAGCAGACGATAGGACAGAAGATAGAACAGAAGTCCGAAGAATCCAACAAGCAATATGAAGAATTAAGTAGACGAATGGAACAGAAGTCAGATGAAACGAAACAGTCAATTGTCCAGGCGATGAATGACATCACCTCGCAGTTCGAGGAAAAGTTAAAAAGAATATCTGAGGATTGTCAGGATAATCGCAACCACCTGAGCCAAGAAATCAGTGATGTAAAAAAGGATTTAGAAGTAATAGAATCTTCTGTTCAACAGCAAAAGATTCAGGTCATCAATAATTCTAACAACATACGTGCAAATACGCAATTGATAGCTACTCTACAGGAAGAAATTAGGACGCTAAAGATTAAGGACAATGCATACCACAATAATATGGGTAGTGATCGCTTGGAGTTTCCCCACTCACCAGAGATGACCTCGCCTTCACCTGTGTCTGATGAGGATATTGTTTTGGAAGAAATTCATCCGAAGAGTACAGATGGGCGGAAAAGGGATGGTGCAACGACACATCACGTCATGGATAGGAATTGTCACCCAATAGGTACACGGAATGATAAAAGGAAGGTAAAGTTAAGCGTTAAGATGAGTGAAATACGGGCTATGAGTAAATTCAGTGGTAAATGTAATGAGAACGCTACTTCTTTCCTGGAAAAAATTCAGGACGAATGCAATATAATGTGTATAGATAGATCACAATATATGAAATTAATCCCTCATGTATTACTCCCACCTTGTTCTTTATGGTTTAAAGCAGTACGTGATCACATCAATACATATGAGGAATTCAAGGCAGCACTGATCGCAAATTATGAAAATGACTTTTTGCTTGCAAATAGAGATGCCACCATTAGAAATCAACATTTCAATCCTCGATTGCACAAATCTGTTGTTGAGTTTGTTGTAAATACATACAACGAATTAAAAGTCGTTAATCCATTGCAATCGGAATCTAGAATAATAGCATCGATTCGAAATTTGCTCCCATTTAAGTTACAACAGATCTTGTTTTCTACACAGTGTATGAGTTTCAATCATTTATTAATGCTTGTCCAATGCTATGAAAATCAATACCATGCTATGAATCAACAAGCAGGAGTAGGTAAAAGTAAGAATAATTCAGATCATTTTGTACCTGTTCGGAATCTAAATATCCGTAGTGTGAACGATTCGGAACATAACCTAAGCCGAGTAAATTCTAGCAATCAAAACGAGCAAAATAGGCAAAGTTATGTAGGGAATCCGCCTAACCTAATTACTCGTGGTAATCCTGATGTCAGATCACCCAACAGAAGTAGACTTAAAAACAATCGAAATATAGGGCGAAATTACAGGAATACAACAAGCTACATGGATAGACGTAATTGGAGGTCAAGAGATGGCACTTCGTATCAAAATCAGCATCACGATGCAATACATGTACAACATATTGTGGAACCTAATCATGATTGTGCAGTACAATGTACTTTATTAGAATCATATGCAAGTACGAATGTAAGCTGATTACCGTTAATGAAATTAGGTTAAACCCATATCAGTTATAGATTCTTGTGAACTTTTATTTTTAAGTTTATGTGTTAATATCAATAATGAAAACAATTCTTATAACTTCGCTATACAGGCAATATGAGGAATTATAATTCGATTCCTAATTGATTAAAAGCAAAGATTATTTATATTAGATTGACTTGTGTTGAAAACTTAATTGCCAAAGATTATGTTAAGTATAAGATTCATTCTATTAAGTTAATTATTCAACGACTGTCTTGAATGAGATTCTTCTATATTTTGATGCCTTATTGATCCAATGTTTATTTAAAATATCACCTAATATAATTATTATATAATGCGCCCTGGATAATGGTAACTCATGTTTTAAAAAATGTAATTGCTTCTTAAGATTTTGACTTCGCACCCTTCAAGGATTATATAAATAGACGACGACATTTTAATAATAAAATATAATAATAATGTAATAAATGATAATGAAATAAATATAATTAATGTAATAAAAAAATAAGTATTAATGAAATGAAAGATTTGTTATAAATGTATCTGTATATATGAAATGAAGATACATATGAGGTGCGATCAAAATGTAAAGGACATATGTAATGTAAGATCATTATTGTAAACGGACCAGTGGTTCTTGAAGATAAAAGCCAAGCTCGCTTATGACTTTTATATTCAGTCCAATTGTCGGGCGACATTTTATAGAACGAAATACTTTGGATAGATTAATAATTACCTGTACCTTTGGCAGAAAGTGCTCATACATAAGCAATATACTTAATAGAATGTTAATTTAATAATAACAAAAGAAGAATGCTTTTAATATCTGTAAAAGATATAGACAGTGTTATGTAGTTAGTTGCTATGTAATTGTTTATGGATACCTAATCATCTTGTATGTGTGCATGACAGTTTGAACGAAAATACATTAAAAAGTGTATCAACTAATAAACCATTTGATACCGTTCATCGACTTTATAATTCTTATAGAAAAGGTGAGAATAATAGTATATATAATTATTAAAGATATTTTTACATGCAAACAAATACTACCACTCAAGATTTAAATATATCATCGATCGAACCAGGTTGACGACTACCCTTGGTGAGTCGTTATAGCTTCCAATACATTTTTGTGTTTAACGTTCTGGAAATCTTATACCCATCAGCAGGTTTTATCCAAATATAAGAATACAACTTTTGTAAATCAAAATAGATGATCAGAACTTTTTTCTTTAATATTCGAATGAGTGTAGTTAACGTCATAGATTCTGTATTCTTACTACAACTGTATCGGGTAGATTCGGATATTGTATTGAGTGAATTTTGTTATTTTATATTCCAATGTTAGATATCCATTTTATGAACATGTTCAAGTTAACGCTAACGAAAAATCTATGCTTGCCTCAATTTGCTGACCCTTTTTCAAGCAATGTAGTTGTAAAGTCGTAAAATAAGTGATATTTTGAAAGTATTCAATTATCATATCTTGTTTTCCAGGAATATCATTATCTTTGATCTCTTTATTTTATGTACAGAACTCAATGCAAAATACTGATGTTCAGTACGAAACTGTATTAGTTACTTTAATAATCTTTCGTAACTTTAAAATAGAGAGATTTGTTGCTAATTTGAATAAATGATTATAGGATATTGCTTATTATTCGTTATAATTAGATGTGCATAGTTCCATTGAATGGTTCTAGTGTCCTCTAGATGCATCTTGATTATTATTGAAACAAGTTACATAGAATTGAAGGAAGGTTACACAATAATAATTATAGGAATTATAACTGATAACAAATAAGCCTGTCATGGAGGAAGACCTCCATGCATTGAACTTCTTATGTGTCGCCTCTTTAGCACAATTAATGAAAGTACTTACAGAATAAATTGATTGCATAGGCTGAGGTCCATCCTGACCAGGTTCCAATTCTAGTGGTCGACTAACTATGCTGTTCTGACTGACGGACCGACTGACAAAATCACTAACCGATTGACTGCCAAAATGACTGACCAAATAACTCATCCTTTGTTTACTATTTGTTTAGTTTAAATACTCCTGGTTTTGGCTTTTCACCTGTATAAGTTCCTTGTTTTGTTCTTGTATTTTATCATTTTTACTTTAATTTTTAGATTTCACTTTCTTGAAAGTGAATTTGTTTATGAAACCTCAGCCTTTTCCTTTTTATTTTTCATTTCAAAAGTTTTTAATATACATCAATGTGTTGAAAGTTACATTACAATAATAAAAATATGAAGAATTTATATATGGATTTATTATTTAATAATAAGAAAAGTATTTCGGTTATTTAGGAAATGAAAAATCTTTCTTATAGAATTTTTTAATCAAAAAAAAGAAGAAGAAGAAGAAGAAGACAAAGACGACGAAATAGTTCTTTGATAGCTTAAGTTGTTAATTTGTAAACTTTATAGGGACATTCCTAAATTTTAAATATTTTTCATTTAAAATATCAACTACTAATCAAGCGAACATATAGAAATTTTTATTGGGAGGGGTCTAATACCACAAGAGACTACGTTTATGCAGATTGGATCGATATTATTCTGCATCCGTAAATACGATAAGTAATGCTTAAGTACTCCCACTTATGTTCTCAGAAGAATTAACTAGATGGTTTTTATATGAAAAGAAGGAGTTCAGATTAAGTGTGTTGCTAATCTCAATTCATCAAAATTATATAATTAATTAAAATTGAGCAGAAAGAGTGAAAATTCATCTTTCACCCCCTTCTCTCGAATCTGACCATGGCGATCAATCCATTTTCCCATGTAAGTAATAATTAAATGTCATTTAAAACAAAAATTGTGCTCCTACTTTCAATTAATCACAATGAGTTAATTAAAAGACTGAAAGGGAGTGTGAACATTTCTCCACGCTTTTTCACATGAAAATATGGAATCTAATTATGGCGATGGTTCCCCGTCATGATAATTTGTGTAATCGGAAAATAAAGTTTGGTGTTATATTCTAATAATCGTAAGTAATTAATTAAAATAGACCGAGAACAAGTAAAAATCCGACCTACACCCTTTCACATATCAACATCTCTAATGCCCATGTGTCGATGAATTCTCCACTTCATGTAATAATTTAGGCAATCGAAAACAAAATTTGTGGTGCTACTCTCAATTAAAATAAGAGAGGGAGAAAGAAAAAGTGGAAACAAATCGTTCACTTTTTTTTCATATGAAAACCTTATTTCCAACTATGCCGATGGATTCCGATCTGCATATAATAATTTGTTCCGTCAAAAAAAAGTTGTGCATCCACCCTCAATTAATCATAATTAAGTAACTAATGTAAGATAGAAGAGAGAAAGAGGGAGAGAGAGAGAGAGAGAGAGAGAAAATCCAAGATCCACTCTTTCTCACATGAAAATATCGAATCCAAACATGAAAATGGATTTTTGAGTTGCGATTTGCCAATACATACGCAGAGCGTATTCCATAAAATACGCTGCATGTTCTGAGGACTCAATGAAGATTATTCAGAGCGAGCTGAAGTTGGGAGTTCTTGAATGTTTGATGGCATATATGTAGGTCACACCGAGAGTAGTATCATATCGATCATACCGAGCACTTTAATCAATACTCCCTATCATTAGATTATATCATTAGCGAAGCTATGGTTCCCTTACTGAACAGTAGCCTTATTTTCTATCATTAAATTACATTGTAGCCTATTGAAACAAAACCCATTTATTTAAGAGTAGCTTATGTAAATTAGAGCACATTTATTTATGGTCCATGTCATTTAAGAGTAGCTGCAGGACGTGAGCATTTATACGTAGCAATATTCTTAAAGTATAGCTCCACAATTTATGACTATCTGCAGTGAGTTAGAGTATTGATGAATAATCCTTGTCATTACGTTATAGCTCCAGTGATGTAGAACTCATTTACGAATAGCTCCATCATTTAAGATTACTTGCAGCGAATTAGCATGCACTTTAGAATACCCTATTTAATTTGACTATAATTCCAGTAAATTAGAGCACGTTTATAAATAGCCCTATCATTAGTGTGTATTAAAAGTGAACTAGAGCACAATTATAAATAGCCTTTTTCATTTAAGAGTAACCCCAGTAAATTAGAGTGCATTTACTGAATTGAATTGGATTGAATTGAATTGAATTTCTCTTTATTTCAGCGGGCAAGGTTCAGCCGGAGGCTGCTCTGCCACCTAACCCTTGTCATTACAAAGAAAAAAAAACAAATATACAAATAATATACAAGATACAAATAACAACATAACATGATACATTCAATAAGACTAAGGATAAACAAAACAGTAAATGTAAAAAAAAAAAGCTATACTCATACTGCTAGTCCAATTTCAGTCCAATTTCATACGGTAGTAAATACTTCATGTGTGCCAATGCTTTGTCTCTGATCTCTAAATAATAATGTTTGGAGTGATGATTTAAATGAATTGTACGGTTTGCCAGTGATTGACTTTGGTAGAGAGTTCCAGATTCTTGCTGCCGAAATTGAAAATGCCTTCTCTGTTATTTTTAAAGAATGCCGGGGCATATTCAGTTTATTACTTCCTCGGGTATTGTAACGGTGAATTTCTGATCTACATGTTAATTTATGATGCAAGTAAGGTGTTTTTTATGTGAATTTATTTTGTATAGTAAACAACAGTATCGGACATATCGTCTTCGGGACATGGTTAGGATATTGTTTTCATTAAGTACCGGCAGAATATGCTGAGACCTTCTGTAATTGAGAGAAAAGGGTATAGAGTAGTTCTGTATTTTCTGTATTGCCCTAGTATTTTGAGTGGAGAGACCATATATTGAATAGCAGTAATAGAACAGAGGCCAAATGAGAGTGTTAACAGATATAGTCTTGTTTCTTGTGGCAAATAGCCTTTTAATTTATAAAGCTGTAAGATGCGCTAAGTTTTAATAGACTGTTCAGAATGTTAATGTGCTTATTCCAGCTAAACCAATGGTCTATTATTAAGCCTAGATCTTGTACAAAGGGAGAAAAATGGAATATTGAAATTCACTACAGTTACTTTTAGGTCATCAGGGTTGACTTTGCTCAACTGCTGTGATGTTCCCAATACAGTGAAATCACATTTTAATGGATTAAGTAAAAGACCATTCTTTATCCATATCCGGTCAGTTGAGAGTAATCACTGTTGCCCTATTATTACAATGTATCCGCAGAGAAACAGAGCATAATTATCAATAGCCCCTGTCATTTGAAACAAGGTTCCAGTGAATTAAAGCACTTTATAAATATCCCTGTCATTAGGATGTAGTTTCAGTGAAGTAGAACATATTTATGAATAGCTCTGTGATTTAAGAGTATTTTCAGTAAGTTAGCTCACATTTTAGAGTAGCTTCCATCATTAGAGTGTAGACCCAGTGAAGTAGAACATTTATGAATAACTCTTGTCATTTAAGTGTAGCCCAGTAGAATCAGAACATATGTATGAATAGTCTTTACTTCGCCCCAGTAAAGTATGTAGAAGCAATTAATGAACAGCATCTGACATTTATGTCCACAGTGAATTAGAATATATTAATGAATATCCGCTAGTAAAGCGAGAAATTTGGGAGATTGGAATTTCATACACTCTTTCCCTTCCATTTTAATTACTATTAATTGTGAATGAACAAAAATCCCAAGTGACACATGCCCCAAAGGAAAATGGATAAATTCCTTAACTATCATTTGACACAAATCCCTCAACAGACAAAACCCTCGATGGACAAATGTCCCAAACGTGAAAATGGAGAAATTTCTCGATCGTATAATAGATAGCAGGAAAAAGAAGAAATATTTATAAAGCTGAAGCAATAAAATAATTAATGAAAAAAGATGAAGCAATAACTCAGTTAAGAGGAGATTTGGATGACGTAAGGAACGTGTTGTTTTAAGATAAACGGTTACATATTGTATGAAAAAGAAGAAAGATCGTGTATTTAGAGAAGACTTGAGAAAATGCAGGAGTAAGGTATAAAATGTATTAAGTGTGTAGGTTTTAATGAAATCGCAACTATCCTAGAAAAATACATATTTGTTGTTGTTATTTTAGAAAGTTTAGTGTTCCTTTCCTTATAGGAGACGTGAACCTACAGTTTAAGATGTATCTCAGCAACAGTAATATGTGAGTAGTAACTTTATATCTATACCACCAGGAATCGACGCTCCTCTAGGAAAAATATGCATCCTTTTATGTTATTTCAATGTGACCAACCGACAAGAGTATTTATTCTGTCAACACGATAGCTGAATAATATGCTCTGAGATTATTGTTGCTACGAACTAGCTAGTATCTCCGAGTCATACAGTAGGTAATATTCTGCTCCCCCTTCTACCCTTCAACCATCTATGCAAGAATGAAGAGACATAAAAGGCGGAAGGTCTAACTTCCACAAAATGTAATAAGGTTTGTCAAAAACGTCTTTTCTATGTTGATGCACCTCGTCATCTCCGGCACCAAACTGAATCAACATATATCTTATCATACTGGTGACACAAACAGCCATTGTCAAAAATCTGAGCACACTATTGATTTTTCGGATTGTTTTCAGTAAAAGACACTGTATCCATATAAAAGCACGCCTATTGGAATAGCTTTTTTTTAAAAAAATAAACAAAAAAAACGTTGTTCATATAAGGATACGAAAATTCCTGGTTTTGTTAACATCTAGACAAAGGGTCTTCCCTAGTAAAATAGTGAAATCGACCTTTGATCCAAGGTTGGTCGTTATTGACCCAAAATGATATTTTTGACCTAAAACTATCTAAAAAATCGTCCCCTTTCCCCCACCTCTTACGGAATTATCGTATTATATATTCTCAAAATTTAATGTTTTTTTTTTTTAATTCTGGTAAAGGTTGTCCAAATAATTTAACACTAGAAGCAGCAAGCGGTTTTACAGACCGCTTCCGTATATATATATATATATATATTCCGTTCTCGGTCACTTTTATCGCTTACTCGCTCATACTCGATTACTTTTATTTATTTGCTATTCAACATATTTACGATGACTTTGAATAAAAAATATGTGGGGGGGGGGGGAGTTACAGCATGATATACCTAGAAGCTCCAAGCCGTTTCTTAGACCGCATAATGTTAAGTAATGGGAAAATGAATTAGTTTACTGTTGGTTATAGAGTTAATTTGAGGATGACGGAAAAGAAAATTGTTATAAAGCATTAGACACATTTTACAAGGAGGACATTAGATGGTAGCAGTATCAATTATATAATTTAATTTTAATTTATTTTTTATATATTTATTACAATGGATCTTGGAAATGAAATGAAATGAAATCTTTGAGTTTTACGTCCTACGGTTATGCCGGTTAGGCTAAAGGAGACGGTGATGATGAGTAATGAATGAAATGGTGGAATGAAGAAAGTGGGAGGAAACGGGAGTACCCCGAGGAAACTCAAAGTTCGCTTGGTGGCGACTGGAATCGAATCCGGGACCTCAAACACCAGAGGTGAACGCTCTACCAATGAGCCACCGCGGTCCCTTACAATGAATCTTGGAAAACGCACCGTAGCTTTAGCTTGGTTCCTCACAATTTGAATTGTTTGTGTTTGGAAGTGGTATTGAAATAAAGCCCTTAGAAATTCTTCGCATAATTCAGAACCTAGAAGAACAGGAATCTGAATCTGGAGATGAGTAACAATTATCAGGTGAAAACAGTGGACATTCTGATCAAGACATATTTTTAGATGAAGATGGTTACAACAGTCAAAGTTCGGAAGATGATATGCCTTATAATACTATATCTCCCTTCCCTATAAACAATTTCGTAGCCGTAGATGGGACAAAATAGACAAAACTGAGTAATGCTCTGGACATTAATGGCCTTATCAAAAAGCAAAATATCATAATCGAAAATCCCAGTTATTTGTTGTGCGTCGTTCGACATGTACCGTACGTAATCTATATATATAAAAGAGAACGTACAAATCCTTTGTTAGCTCATCACGTTAATACGGCTGAACCAATTTCTTTCATTTTTGGGGGGTTATTAAGATTTGGACCCTAGATGGTTTTTATCATATCACTTTAATTTTCAATTAGCAGTGTCTTGAGATAATTGACCATTCAAGTGTCCATAACGTACAAATCCTTTGTTAGTTCATCATAGCTAAAAATAAACGTATTTATATGCAACCCACATGACCGTGTCACTCGGCGGGTTAACATAAATGACAGGCGATATAATGTTAACATTTACTCCAATCTTCTATGGTTTTTATCATATCACTTGAAAGCGAAAAAGTAAAAATTATCTAAGTAACAAAGTTTATTGCGTTCCAGGGTGACCGCAGCGAAGCGGGGTGAACGCTGCTAGTGATTACTTAAGTGCATTTCTTCTCTTTGTAGATGAGATAATTCTGCGACACATACAAAAGTATACTATAACGAAAGCTAACAAACAACTGGGTGGTAATGAATAAACTTTGACTGTTGAAGAACTTGTAGCATTTTTGACAGCATTACTAAAATAATATAATAAAACGAAACATGGCGTTGATGCTGCTGAGCAATACATAAAAAATACAGTGTAAGATCACAAATAGGAGAGGGTCTGTTCATGGCATGCACAATGTTATTGATACAGCATGTCTCAACTCTTTGGTGGTGTATATAGAAGTAAGTAGCAGTAAAATAAGCAGACGTCAATTCTTTATAAGCTTGGCTGAAGAAGTGAGAAAATCCTTTTGTAGTGAAAATGACTAACCTAAACAAAGAGACAATATCAGGTGTGATTGTGCAACCAGAATAAAACGACTAATACTATAAAATGTAAATAAAAAAGACTTTGCGGAAAGTACAGAGGAAAAGTAGTGAAACAAATTATCTGAAAGAAATATAATGCAGTCTAACTTTTGATATCGAATTTTGTGTATCAATGTCAATTTGTGCATCAAATTGTTATAAAAGTATATTCTATTTTATATGGAAATCAACAATATATATATATATATATATATATATATATATATATATATATATATATATATATATATATATGGACCAGTAACGAACAAAACACACTAACTCAATATTTTTATATATTCAGTTTCTATACTTATAATGTGGAATATAAATTTTTAGTTATGGTAATATAATAAAAGTATTGCAAAGAGTCATTATCAAAATCGTGCACTACTGCATTGAGTATTTTTCAAACTTTATTAAAATATCATAACTTATAAAACGAAATGTTACGCTTCGCATTACTGATAACTGAAAATTTTAATGAGCGGTTCAAAAAACCGCTTTGTGTTTCTCGGAGGTAAAATTTCTGGTGCTTGTAGTACTTAAAGCTTCAAGTTTTAAGATACTATGTAGGTGTAAATATGAACATTTTTAAAAATCAATGCGTATTTTCTCGGAGTGTTGCGTGTTGAAAATTTCAAAAAAATATCCTAGAAAAGTTTTTGGGGAAGTACAAAACATATATATATATATATAGCGAGAAACAAGAGAAAATGATATTTGGAGTATAGCTCTATTAATGTGTTTGTATTTTACATATATATGTTTGAAAAAACCTTATTTGCTATACATATACATCTTATTTTAACATACAAGGCACTAAGGTACACAAATATTCTCTGATAATGAGAACAAATATAAAAAGAAACGCAATACAATTTGCCATAATTCATTCAATCTTTGTCGCTGCCTTCGTTGGTTGGAAAATTTTCAACTGTAGAGACAGTTTTAAACAAATTAGTGACGAAAGAGAAAGGAAAATCGTGAACTCTGGGAAAGAAGAATTCGAAGTTTTGACCTTGAAAATCCTAAAATGGTCACAAAAACTGTAAAAAAAAAAAAAAACAAGCAAATGTTCTTTCAATTTTATTTTATTTTATTTTATTTTATTTTATTTTATTTTATTTTATTTTATTTTATTTTATTTTGAAAATGTTGCCATAACTTTCAGACACTGGAAAAATAATATATGTTGTACCTAAGGATATTACAATTTTTAAACAAAAAATGAGTGATGTGCCCCTCTAAACAAAAACTATTTTCTACGATTTTTTGAAATTTTCAGCACATAAAAAACGAAGAAAATACGCGTGGCTTCTTTGAAAAAATGTTCACATTTAAACCTACATATTATCTACAATCTGCAAAACTTTCAAATTATTTGGACAACCCCCACCAGAATTAAAAAAAATATTAAATTTTGAGCATATATGGTACGATAATTCGGTAAGGGGTGGGGTAGGGGTCGAACAATAATTTTGAGGTAGTTTCAGGCAGTAGCGTAGCCAGGATGTGTGTTTGGGGGGTGGGCAAGTGTAGTTACAGGTACACATAGAAAAATTACAAACAAAAAAATATATAAACATAAAAATATATAAACATAAAAATATAAAAAAATACAAACATCAAAGTACCAAAGTACATTGTCGGACCTCTTTGGGGGGGCGGCCCCTCTGCCCCCTCCTTCCCTACGCCACTGGTTTCAGGTCAAAAGTAACATTTTGGATAAATAACTACCAAATTGGATCAAGAGCCGATTTCACTAACTTACTAGGGAAGATCCACTATTCATTAAACTTTCTTGCCAATAAACAGATAACTAATGAACAGAGGGGTAAAAGTGCGGGAGAACACGGGGTGACGTCTTCACCCCACCTCGAAAAAATATGTACGGCGTCCCCCCAGTTCCGTGGCGGCGTCCCCCCAGGGACGGCGTGGCGTCATGCCGCTATCTACAGTCTCCCCACCTTTTCATATCCACTTTTACCCCTGAATGAACAGAGATTTCACGTCACACTTTGTTTGATGATTCATCATTTCAACGACAACTAGTGGTGTGTGTATGAACCTTTGTCAGTAATTATCTCTTTACTTCAACGAACAGATGTGTATGTGCTATCCAATAGTGTTGTTATATGGGAAAAATTTAATGCAAATCTGCGACATGTAATCTGTTTTCATCTGCCTGAATCAGTTGAATAGTGTGAAGAACATGCAAATACGTACTATAAAATGCTGAACAGTAACTGTTAACTAAGAGTCGAAATACGTGTTCAAGTGGTCATTTTAAGAGTAGAGAGTCATTCTCTACGAAAAATCGCTAAGTGATCAGGCATTGCGTTGGCTCTTAAAAGATATTCACAATGTGGTTTAATATTATATGGCAACACACTGATTGTTAAAAAATAACTTATTTTATGAACAAGTTCACTGGAAAGACAAGGAAACGGAATAGACCTTAACCACTCCAATAAAACCATATAAGAACCATTTTAAATGTGTATCATCAAGTAGGACGGTAGCTCAGCGACTTCGAATGTACGGTCTTCCGGATGGATTGTGGTTTTAAAAAGAAAAAAAACTCCTTCAAGCAGAAAATATTACAAAAAGATACTCTTGGACAACAAAATAAATTAAATGAAAATGAAATGAAATCGTAAAGTTTTACGTCCCACGGTTATGGTGGTTAGGCTAAAGGAGACGGTGATGATGAGAAATGAATGAAATGGGAGGAATTAAGAAAGTAGGAGGAAACGGGACAACCCCGAGAAAACTCACGCACACGGTGTTTGTCCACCACAAAGCTCACTTGGCGAGAGCTTGGATTGAACCAAGGACCCCGTGCACCAGAGGAAGTGCTCTACCACTGAGCCACCGAAGTCTAAAAAGTCTGAAACGATGAACAATGAAAGAGGACAGTCTGGATCGACAAACCTGAATTCAAACTTTTCGCCTTCCAATACTAGAAGATTGTGCGTCGTCTTTTCTGTAATTAAAATCTATAATAGTTCATTAAATTCTATAATTAAAATTTTACAATTTAAAATTTAAAGACATTTCTTGCATTGAAGATTAGCATGTTTATGTTCTCTTTAAAAGTTTATTGTAATTAAATGATTTGAGCTCAAATTTCTCAGAAACGTAACTGTGAAATATAATAATGGAAAACACCTCACAGTAGTGTTTGTTACACAAGATTAATTGGACGCGTTTCTCGGCAGTATACTTTAGGTGAAAGGCTCTCGATTTTTTCCACTATTTTACCACTAAAAGTCGTATATTCTATCCAGCACCAGTTCACATACCAACAACTGTTGAAATATGTATGTTTATTAAAGATGAAATTTTCCTAAACAAAGATGCAAATGAAATAATCAATTTCTGAAAATTCACATTTTCAAACAGTGGCGTATTTTATGAGCAACCAAGGCACTAAGACAGCAGTTGACTCTTAGAATACGCACTAAGGCAGCCATTAATTCTTAGAACGCAATTACTCTCGCTTTCGTAAATACTGATGACTTGACAATTCCTGGGAAACCGCTGTCGTCTACCAGCAGAGAGAAACGTGTAACTGCTTGCGCGCCCACGTAGGTTCCTAGGTAACAGTATACTAGCGAGGCACGGGATGGCAACCAAGGAGGTTATCTCTCTGTGAATCTTTTATTGTAGCCAGAGAAAGTAAATTGAAGTTAAAAATAATGACATACCAGTCACTTTGTGTCTATCTGAGAATTACGAAATGACAAATAACATCAGTAACAGAGGGGACTCCTGAGGGAAGTGACATTGGTAAAATTTAACATTTTACGAATAATAATAATAATAATAATATACAAGGTCACTGGTAGCCCGTGCCTTCAAACCAGTATACGCCACTGTTTTCAAAACAGCATAATTGAAGTTTTATTTACAAAGAAATAACCTTAAAATATCACGCCCAGTGAGACAAAATACGTATATACGTAACTTTGTTGTCATATGAATGAAGTGTACGGAAAATAAACAATACTATCAAATGTAACGGGAGATGAACTCAGGACCCGCTAGGAAATCTTTATTCGTATTGGGAATTCAATCATGCATCAACGGAAAGCCAAAGAGCCTTCAAAGAGTTCACTGCCTGATATTGTTAAAACCGATCTTCTGTTCTACATAGCAAGCTAACTTCACTTTGAAAGATTAATCACCCATTGCTTTGCTGTTAATGAGGAGGTCTTTGTACTTGTAAGAAATTTGTAATAAACAGTGGTAGCAACCTTTAGTACATTTACCCCTTGCTATATCACAGTCTCACACCCGACACTTTAAGTTTGCTTTGTTTAGATCAATTCTTTCTCAATTGGTTCGACCTTATTGAGCCCTAATAGTCAGGCTACATTGTCCATTTCTTTGATTTACCCACTACACGATGTTCCAACAAGGAAGTAATGGACGTAGAAGTAAGAACTTTAACTCAGATGAGTCTCCTTTTGGTATGTTTATCTGTCAACATTAGCAAGCTCAGGAGGAAGTTTAAGAACTTTGTGTTGCGTTGACGACATGTGGAAATACGGACTTGTGCGTAATCGACCACGCTTAGGAAATCAAGTGGTGTCACTACAACCTCCTCATCCTGATATTAGAGGGACAGTAGGGTCGAAAGCAATTGAGAGAGAACGATCTTGATCATTCGTCTTTTCGACCTTGGTTACGACGCTGAAGACGTCCTAGTCATCCTGCCTTCGGTTAGCCATTGAATGCCCTGGTCGTTTGTCTGACAAGTCATTTTCATGATGGATATCATCGGCACGTCTCGACCTGCAAATTACTGGAACTTTGGGGCCAGCGTCGAATAAGTTACGAACTTCACCTACAGGTAAGAGGGAGGAGAATGTATCTACATCGAATTAATGTGAAACTGTTCATAATTAGTTACTTTTCCTTTTGCACTAGCATCTAATCCATTAACGCCCTTATTGCTACCATTTACTATCATCAGAAATATATGTTTTATTTCAAAAAGATTTATCATTTTTATGCCGCACCTCTTGGGTGCTTCGCGTTGCAAGCATGTGCGCTTGCATCTTTTTCGAGACGGCACACACATATTTACAGAAACTTAATTTACTCACTCTGTTTTTTCCTCAAATTGCTTAAATCAGTGATTCCCGAAGTGTTGGCGCCACCCCTCATGAGGGAGAGTCGTGAAGAGTGAGGAAGGGGTAGAAAGCTACTAACATAAATTACATTCAAAGCAACCTACTGACTAAATTCGTAATTACTAGTATTAAGAATGTTGTAACAAGTTTGCGTTAAATTACGGAAATATCAAAGAAACGGAAAATAGCTATTGACTTAGAACTGTAATTTCATAAGAAAATAAACTGGTTAAAAAAATACTTCAGTACGATGGTATGCAGAAGACTTGTTGGAAATACATACAAATTAGTGAGAATTATTATTATTATTATTATTATTATTATTATTATTATTATACTTTCAAATTATGCTATGCCTAAGTGTCTGAAATCTTGTGGAATAGTTAGTTTCCGCCCATTCTTTGGCGAATCAATATTAAACACGTTGTATATTTTATCATACAAGTTTTTGATTATTTCATCGAAATTTTTGGCATGAATCTACTATAATAATAATAATAATAATAATAATAATAATAATAATAATAATAATAATAATAATAATAATAATAATAATAATAATATGTTATTTGTGATACTAGGAACAACCAAGTAGAACAGTGGGTCAGATTGAAAATTGTATACAACCACACAAAAACTATTAACTTCTTTTCTTACAACTTTGAGCCAGGCAGATAAAGAATTTGAGGTTCATTACAATTATAATTATACTAACATTATATTGTTAAAGTACATGAAGATACAACCTACACATGCATACTCAAACTTAAGTTCCTTAGTTGCTATATAGATTCTGTATGTGTCTTTAGCGTGAGTGACTCAAGTTGGATTCCTGGTGGGAGTTCATGTGGTTCGGATTCCATGTTAAGCTCCAGGTCCACCTCTCACACAACCTTTCTGCTCAAAGGTACGCTAAACTCTCATAACAAAATCGAAGTTTGGTCAAACTTAAACCTGGTATACAACGAAGTATACATCTCCATATTCTAAAAAATCTTTGTATTCGGATAAAAGAAAACATGCAAAAACTAATAAGACAGTGAAACCAGCCCTTGATCCAAATTGGGTCTCGCTATTGACCCAAAAGGGTATCCTTGACCTAAAACTACCTCAAAAAAATGTTGACCCCTACCCCTCCCCTTACCGAATTATCTATCATACATGCTCAAAATTGAATATTTTTTTAATTTTGGTAGGGGTGGTCGAAAAATTTTGAAAGTTTCACAGATTGTAGATACTATCTAGATGTAAATATGCATTTTTCAAAACCATCGATGCGTATTTTCTTTATTTTTTTGCTTGTCGAAAATTTCAAAAACTTGTAGAAACATTTTTTTTGGGGGGACACGTCGCTGATTTTTTGGTAAAAAAATTGTAATACCCTTAGGTACAACATATATTTTTTTCGGGGCTTGAAAGTGGTGGCAACATTGTCAAATAGAAATAAAACTGAAAACAAACATTTTTTTCGCACAGCTTTCCATCATTTAACGGCCCTCAAGGTGAGGGCCCCTTCAAACAATCCTTTGCCAAAGTTCATAATTTTCATATCTGTTAAGTCCCTTCCGCTTCTGTCGTTCTTCTGCTATTTCAATTGTGTTTATTTCGGAATAAAACACCAAATATATCTCCGTAACAGTGCTTCCATTTTAACCGACTCTTGCACAACAAAGTTCCACAGCTCGCGGTAGAGAGCGCTACCGGTAGAGAGCGCCACTGTGTGCGGCCAGTGAAGCAAGCACTGATATAGATACGAAGAGCCGACGGGAGGTGCGTGTAACTTTGTTGTTCAAGAGTCTGTTGAAGTGGAAGCACTGTTGCGGATATATATTTTGTGCTTTAATTCCAAAACGGACACAATCGAAGCAGCAGAAGAACGCCAGAAGCGGGAGGGACTCAAGAGAAATGAAAATTGTGTGAACTCTGGAAAAAGGATTGTTCGAAGGGGACCCTCACCTTGAGGACCCTAAAATGGTGGAAAAACTGTGCGAAAAACACGTTTGTTTTCAGTTTTATTTCTTTTTGACATTGTTACCATCACTTTCAGCCCACGAAAAAAATATTTCTTGTACCTAAGGGTATAACAAATTTTTTAACCAAAAAATCAGCGACGTGTCTCCTCAAAATTTTTCTACAATTTTTTGGGTTTCAACGCGCAAAAAAAAAAAAAAAAAAAAAGAAAAGAAAAAAAGAAAAAGAAAATACACATCGATGGTTTTGAAGAAAATTGCACATTTACGTCTAGATAGTATCCACAATCTGTGAAACTCAAAATTATTGGACCACCCCCACTAAAATTTAAAAATATTCCATTTTGAGCATGTATGATACGATAATTCGGTAAGTGGAATGGGTAGGGGGTCAATTTTGTTTGAGGTAGTTTTAGGTTAAGAGTAATCTTTTGGGTCAATAGCGACCCATTTCGGATCAAGGGCCGATTTCACTATCTTACTAGGAAAGACCCTTTCGTGTAATTTCCATCATTTCGGATCAAGGGCCGATTTCACTATCTTACTAGGAAAGACCCTTTCGTGTAATTTCCATAGACTGTGAAACATTACACATTTGCCGAAAATATATTTTTCGTCGATGATAATAGTGTAAGAAAGTTTCTAATTTAACCGAGCGCCATTTTGGTAAACACAGGCAAGAAGAAAGTGGAATAGGAATGTAGGAAAAACCCGTACAAACCCACGGTCATAATGTTGTCTAACACAAATATATGGACTAGGATCAAACCAAGAACTAGTAGCATCAGAAATGAGTGTTCTCTCACTGTACTATCTTGCTCCGATAATAATAATCTTAAGTGCTCTACCATCATAGTAGATCACTTGCTTAAAGTAGAAAAGCTTGCATAAGTTGCGGTACAGAGGTAATCTGTGTCTTAACTTTCGAGTTATCTTCTTTAATTCCAGCCTATAATTTTAGTCACGTTTCTCAAACTACTTTTTTTTTTCTTTTTAACTTCTAACAGTCTCGAAGAGACTTATGTTTTCTTTTCTTCTCTTGAAATTAGGTAAAAAAAAATCTGTTTCTTTTTCCACTTCTATTCCCAACACTTTCCTCATTAGTTTCCTGTCTCTAGAAGCTAATTTTCTCAATTTTCCTCTGTTAACAACATTTGGAAATCTTCAGTTTTTTTTCTTTTTCTCGTTGCTTACTTCGTAAAATTGACTCCTATGCTTAACACAACTCGATACTTCACATGTTCTAAATTTAATTATGATATCAAAGACTAAAGTTAACTAATTAATATTCTAGCTTACTCTTTGTCAAAATCTATTTGCAATGCTTCATTAATTCATCATGAAAGTCATGAACACTATTCTATACATCACTTTATGGTTCCGTTTTATATACCCGCATTCATTTGTAACCAAAATTATTCCACAGAAGTCTTGTTTTACAACATATCATGGTAATGTAAAGTGAAGCGTTTCCGTAACGCTGCGTTTCCCAACGTTTTTCAACATGCGGCACACTACGGGTGTAACTTGAATTCTCGCGGCACACCCATAGATATTATTATTTGTAAATATAAAATACCGTGGTATTTTTTTTTTACTGTGATTACTGATCATCTTCTCACAGAGAAGAAAGCTCGATCACTGGCGTTTCCTCGTGGTAAATCATGTTTATTTTTCATTCTAATTCAAAAATAGAAAACAATTCCAAAAAAATATTAGACTCAGTGTTTTAAAACTAAGCTTTCTTTTTCGAAAACAGTATCCAACCTTTCACTAAGAAGAAAGATCAGTAAATAACGAACGAACAAACAAATATCTTTTAGTTTTAAAACACAAATGTAGGTAATTTGTATGCACGCTTGCTTTGTCGAAAGGATTGAATGATATTTTAAATTTCAAGTTACGAAATAGTCTGCAGCAATAAAGAAGCAATAATAGTCATAACAATGATAAAAATACTTTTTTCAACATTAAAAATGTACAGAAAAGTAACACGGTATGAAACTTAAAGTAGTAGATTCATAGTAGAGGTTCATAGTAGAAATACAAACATACATTTTTCCTTGCAATTTGATTCCTATAGAACTAATAATTTGTTTCGATTTTCTCGCGGCACACCAGCGGCCTATTCACGGTACACCGGTTGGGAAACGGTGCCGTAACGAATGTGTGGCTGTTGAAAGTTGAAAAATACTGTATCTGTTTGGAAAGAGCTTGTGTTGTATGTACTTACAAAGGACAGGGAGTTGGAAGTCAAGAATCGTCTAGTGGTAGCTCTTTAGGCGAACACTTCAACTGGTTTGGTACATAAATACCACATAAATAAAAATTGCTTCCAGGAAATTAAGAATGTCAATTTAATGGAAATGTACGACGTACTTTTTAACGCTAGGTAACTGTCTGTTTGTTTCTATTTTCTAGGAAACCATGTCAGTGAATTTGGCCAGACATATTCAATGTTTCCTATTGACAGATATATGCATTATCATTGGACAATATTTAAGTTGAGCAGAATCTAAAATTTAATAACTAGTGATACTATTAGCTTATATCTTATTAATCATACTACATGAGTTTCTGTCCTCTTTGATACGATATAATAAATAACTTAATGAAAGTTCATTTCGATATGAGATCACCTCAATAAATGGAATGGCTCTCGCGTAACATCATATTTCTTAAGGTTTAAAAAGGAATTCATTTTTGGACTTTTTTTTTTGAAAAAAAAAATATGCATGAGCTACAGTATTATATTCGCTTTATGCTACTTTATTCAGTAGCTCAATAATTTATGTTAGTTGGTGTATGTCTCGGGTTTGGATCTTTCTTTTTCGTTAAACGCTAATAATGATGTAAACTTCCCTGTAACTCATGCACCAAGATATATTGCTCTTCCATTGTTCTTTACATTACGTAAATTATTGTTCAATAGATAAGAAATCACGAAATAACTTATACACATGCTTTATTATTGGCATAGAAAATAGTCTTTAAAATAGTAGTTATCAATAAATTAATTAATTACGAGTTACAGAGAGAGGCTAAAGGGAGAAAGAATTAAAGTTTCCCTTAGCAATTGGAAGATCCATAGTTGGGAATTCGAGCTAAACTTTCCTGACTGACTAGGAATGAGTCCAAAGTTGAACCTTCAATCTGGAAATGACATATATATTTCCTGATGTAACGATCCCGTTACGATGTGAGTGGACAGAGGGGAAAAATAAGAAGAAAAAATGATTGAAAAACATCTTGTTAATGACAACCAAGCATTTCTCATGAAAGAGAATGCTTAAAATCATGTATTTTTTCATTTTGGTTTCTTAAAAAAAAAAAAAAAAAAAGGTAAGAGAGTGAAAAGAATGAAAGAATTTGTGAGCTGCCAGCTGTTTGTCAGTTGTGTTGTATTTAAGGAGAGAGAGAGGGGAGGTACTTCATACTGCCTCAAGGCCGCGGTTGCTACGCGTGTATCCCGTGACGCGATTGTAGCGCCAGGAACCATGGTGGGTTCGTTCGACCGTAGGGACGGCGAACTTGCTATGTTGTGTTGAAGACGTGCAGATGTCTTGGTATTGGTGTCTAGGGCATGCAGGTGCCTTGGTTTTCGTTGTTCAGAGGGGAAGTTAACGTCTGTTCTGTTAACGTTCATTATGGTAGAAGCGGACTTCTGTTAATAGGACACTTAATACATCGTTTGATTCTAACTAAAGTCTTTATTGGATTACATCATGGTGTTTAAAGTTCGGGAATGAGAATAGTGAATTGTTGCTGTGTAACGAATATATTAAGATTTCTAAAAAGAAGTGCAGTGAAAGAAGTGAATGAAGAGAATTACTTGTGAATGTAGTTTAAAGCTGCTTGTGCCCAAATGTTTTTTCAGACGAGTGGAGTTTCGATTCTTTCCGCTCTTTTCATTTAATTTAGTCATTTTTGTTCCTCGCTTTTGTCGTGTTCAGGGCGAGTGTAAAGAAAAGAGAGAAGTGTATTTGACTAAGTCTGATCAATCCTGCAAGTACCTTGTCCGGGGAATTTGCTCGTTGAAATTGTTTTTCTGTTCTCAATTTTGTGGAATGAGAACGTAGGTGACTTGCGCGTGATTAGGCTGAAAGATCTTGCTATAGTTTCCCTAAGCATTCCAAAGGGTCATTTATTTGAATCCAACTCGCTTAATGCTAGTTCTCAATGAGATACAGTGGATTCAATTTGAATGGTGAAATGGGGATGTGGAAGGCGTAAGTGCGCATGGTAGTTAAACCTTTATTTTTCTTAATAAGGTTAATTGCCACCATCCCAGGAAAGTATCATTGCTTTGTTAAAACTTGGCGTTTCTATGAGTGGTGGAATGCGAATGTGGGAGTCACGAGTCTATGACTTGGCCAAATGATCAGTAAGAGGATTATTAATTGTGGAGATATCCTTATTGGGCCCAATTAAATATTCTTTGGAATATTATGTATTTGACGCTCAATTGTAGTTTCTTACAAGGGAGTGTTACAAAGTGCGACAACTTGAATGTCGATTGAAAACCTGTGTTTTCAACGAAATTGACTAAGGAAAGTCTGAATCTTAATATTTCTTGTCCTTTATACACAACAACAACAAATTATTCTCGATTCCTTGTTGTAACCTGAAAGACGACATGCAGACCCAGGTCAAATGTAAAAAGGAGGTAATTATTAGTCCGAAGGAACTGAGAGGTGAGTGTTAAACCATTTATTATTTATTTGGCTTGTCCGTGGTGTGTGTTTTATGTTGTGTGGGTTGTTAATTCGCATCCATTGTTGTTCATTGAGGTTCAATACGTCACCCATACGTTTCAGTTACCGAGATTTGATAATTCAGCATTTATCATTTTTTGGCTGAGAGCCGATATTATTTTTCATATTTATGGTAGTATTATTATTGCTCTAGTATATTTCGGCTCTTGAATTATTAATTATAGTATAATTAAGTTTTGATTAATTCACTGTTTAGACAGAATTAATTGGAAGATAATTGGATGAGATAAGACGTTATCGGGTTTGATGTTGAAGTTAACTAATGATAACCCTTGCTTTAGACTTAAATGCATAAGAAGTATTATTCTTGAATTTGCATTCAGTATTCATCCCTCCCAAAGTTTTGACTCTTTCGAAGTTCTTTATGAATTGAATGATATTATATTACTGAGGCAATGTAAATCTTCACCTCTCTCCTTAATTAAAAATTGAATTTAATGAATATATTGATTTTTGAACATTATTATAATATTCAGAATTAACTAGTTGACTTGCTATTGACTTGTATTGAAATTGAACGCAGTTGATTAGAAGCTGATAAATAGAATCTGTGATACAGTACTTCGACAGCGAATTTATTATTGTTTTGGATATCTGAGCGATCAGATATCACCTGTATTTATTTTGTTAATAAATTATTGTTAAGTTGAATTGAGTTTTTGGTTATTTATTAGATATAAGTGCTGGATATTTGTGGTTTTTCTGGTGTGATGTTGAATGCTGAATTATCCATTATTGCCTGTTTCTGCTTTGGATACCATGGAAGGACATCAGCTCGTGTAGTTCCCTCTGTAGTTGGTTGGGGGTGCTGCTGATTGGCCAACATATCGTGCGACCTTTTGCTAATCCACGTGTGTTTGACACTCGACCAGTTTTCCCGGCTTCGACGGCGGATGGGAGCGCTACAAAATTTGCAACATAGCAAGTTCCATTCCATTTTTTTTTGAATGGTTATTAGTTCCGTCATTTTTTTTATGGTTAAAGATTATCAGTTTCTTTCCATTTTTATTGTGTATGATTAAATTATTGGTTCCGCTTTTTGTATGGTTAGGAATTTTCTTGAAATCAGTTCCGAAGGGGTTCCTCTCTTTACCGATATTTGTAAAAGGTTATTGCTTCCGAATTTTAGTAAGAAGTATTAAATTAGTTCAGAATTGGATGAATGATTCCGGAAAAAGAAAAATATATATAGGATTGTTATTATAATATTGTTAATTTCAAATTACTATTAAATTGAACGGTCGTGCTGATTGATGTTTTACAATTATTACAAATTGTCTAGTATTTTTGTGAGGCTGCCATCGATTGGAAAAAAAAATTAATAACTAAATAAAACATAAATATATAATTTGATTGAATTAATGTTAAAGGTTGTTTGCTCTATTGGATCCATTCCGGTTCTCCTGGTTTGTCAGTAGTGTCCGTAGTTAGTTTAATATTAAGTTTATTTATAATATCTTGTATTATTTCTTGTATTATTATCTTACTGTTTGTGAATTTTTGAATACCTAGTTACAATGAATAATCGGTCTGAATATGTTAGCATTGATATGCCTGAAGGATACTCGGAATTAGTCACACGTGACAGAACGGGTTATTGTGAAGCGGATACGCATTCGGAATTTGGAAATATAAGTATGTCTCTTACTCCGACTATGCAAGGAAGTCTATATGCCAGGCGAGTTTCTTTAGGAAACAATAGTAATTTTGGGAGAGAGAATGAGAGTTTAAATTCTATCAGTTATGGTTTCAGTAGGCTAGCTAATGCTGGTAGTTCTAGATAACCACAGAGGGATATGAGACAGGTTACCTTTGAAGCTTCGATGAATCAACCCATGCAAATGGGTTTGGGTAATAGAATTACTTCGAGTGAGAACGCTGTTGGTATTAATCAAGGTAGCGGTTCAAATAGATATCTGAATCTTAGGAATTATTATCGAAGAGTGTCTCAAATTCGGAATTCGACTCCTAAAGCTCCTGTGAGTTCTCCTATTTTTCAGCCTATTGGTAAGTCTAAAGAGACACATAACCTAGAACCTGGTGCTTCTAGTGGTAGTAACAGACCTGATCTGAATGATGTCGAACATAATCTGATGATTAAGTATGCATTTAAACGAAATAGTGAATCTCTTGAATTGCGATTCAAGAATTTAGTAGTTACTGATGGGAGCAATAGTAATTTGGTTTTTCAATTGTTATTTAAGATCGAAGATACTCTCTTGGAGACTAGTTATTCCCTTGGTATGATATTAACTGTGATAGTTGCCAAATGTACAGGGGCCTTGTTAAGGGAAATACTATTTGCTATTAATAACAACATAGGTTGGCAGAATTTAAGAGAGAAATTATTAAATAATTTTGTTACTCCTATTAGTCGTCATGCATTTGTTTCAGAATTTATTTATAGAAGGCAAAAATTGTCTGAACAAATAAACGATTATGTGAGATCAGTTATAGTCGCAATGAATGTCTTAGGTTTTTCAGGTCCAGAGTCGGAATTAATAAATATTATAATTTGTGGTATAAACCCCAATCAAAGGTTTCGAATGCTTAGTAACTATATTCCAGCAACTCGTTTAGAGCTCTTAGATATAGCTGATAGACACGTGTTGAATTTCCGAGAACAATTTGATTATAATATGGAGATGGGTACTAATAAAAGAAAAGTTAATACGTTTGTATCCAGTTATCAATCTAAAGGTACATATCAGAATAAATTAATGGAAAATGAATCTTTGTTAGAAAATAAAAGTAGATCCACCCTTAATGAAAATAGATTGGGTAGAATAAATGGAAACTCAGGGAATTTTCGGAATTCCAAGGGTCATTATTATAAATCTGAGCCTAGACGAGACGAGAGACTAGGTCAAACCCAAGTTCCTTCAGAGATGATTAATACAGTTGCTTCATTTATTGTGGGGAAAGTTCAAAATCAAGTAACGGACATATGCATAGATGGTGGTTCGAGTTTCAATATAGTTCGGATAGACTTGGTTCGCGCCTGCGGTTTGGAGAAGAAGATAGTGATTACGCAAGAGAAGCATGTAAATGCTCCTTCGGGTTTGCATTTTACTACGAACCAAGAAATAAATTTGACTTTGAATCTTTCGGGTCACTTCGAAAGAGTGGGGTTCAAGGTTGTTAACCAATTACCATGCAAATGTTTACTCGGAACTCCGTTTTTGCGTACTACATGCTCCGTTATAGATTATTCGAAGAATATTTTAGTGCTCCGCAATGGGAAACGACGTATATCATTGAACTTTAAGAAGACGGTTCGTCAACCCGAATTTCATCCCAAAGGATTTAAATCAGTATCTCGAGATGGCCAGTCGAGCTCGAACGATACTAAGGAACATCATAGAAGAAATCAAATTGAAACCAATGATAGTATGGTTTCGATTTTCATTTACGAAGATATCTTCAACTATGGATTACATGATGAAGGTATCCAATGTAATCTGGATTCCTCAGAGACTGAATCGAGACTGTTGGAGATTCGAATGCCAGATGACATCCAGTTGGGACAGATTAGAGCCATGATTGACTCCGAGGTGGACTTAGGGAGTCCTATAGAAGATACGTTGGCTTGTATGGCGGATGCTTGTCGCATGGAATCGTTGACCAGTGGATCAGGTGGAGTGAATGATGTTTCCGAATTCCAGTTTTCACCCTTAGAAAATTTAACTACAAGAACTTTTGAAAATCCTAGTACTACATCAAGGAGTTCGTTGGAGCGAATTGATGTTAGTGGAATGACGTGTAGGAGGAGACCAGTGAGTGCTAATGTTCAGTACTACAGACCAGTGGTTAGTCGTGCTACCTTTCCAGCAGGAGAAGTTGGAAGTTCAGTTGGTGTTGAGGTTACTTCCAGATCTCGTCATCGTGGTGCTGAAAGTTTGGGTTCAGTTAATTCTGATTGGAACTTTGAGAATAGTACTCCTTCGAATAGGATGCAAGTTGGTGTGCATGAGGATTCCAACATGGGACATCAGAATGGTTGGGTCTCTGGATTTTCGGATGGACGTGGTGGTGCAAGTGAAATGTCCTTACAAGGATCTTCATCTGCAGAAATAGTTACGCCTGTGAATTCTACTGGGAGACTTAGTGATATTGAAGTTTCGCATACCGATAATGGAGTTGGTGCAAGTGGAATTTCCAATAGTCATCGAACCTTTGCTGATAGTGAATCATCGAATTGGGTTTTGAATACCGAAACTCAGGATGATGTTCGTGGAACTTTAGAATCTGCGTCTGGGTGTAATCCTACATCAGATGGTGTTCAACCTTTGGATAATGTGAATATTGTTCACAATTTAGATTCAATGACAGGAAACGTTTCAAGAACTGGACAATCCGAGAATTACAGTAAGAAAAGACGTGAACGTCGTAGAAGAAGGAAGGAAAGAAAGAAGAAAGAAGTTACTGAATCTTCTAAAGTAGAAGATGGGTTCGAAGGACCTTGTGGTGTTGGTGATCCAGATAAGGGTGATAAGGTGGATGATGCTAATCATAAGAGTGTTTCACCAGGGCAGTGTAGCAGTGGATCAGAAGCGTCAGACGTGGATTTTGAACAGTCTGAGAACTTTCATAAACTTATACAACGTAATAAGAAGTTCCAGCCTATTGACCATTGCTTGGGATCATCAAATGGGGCTCAGAATAACACACAGGTGTTTAACCATTTAAACACACAGGTGAAAGATCACGGCATGGGTCAGGATTCTTGGAAGTACGAAACCCCTGAGATTTCTGAATTTATCAGCTCAATGAAACTTAAGTATACAGATGTTATTTTAAAAAGGGTTGGATGTATTAAAAATTACGTCAGTACGTGCGACATACGTCAAAAAGTGAAGGAATCCAATCAAAAGAAGATGGGACAATTAGCTTCAAACTTTAGCCGACGGATTAACGCACACTGGATGTATGACATCGTTGGAGCATTACCTAATTCCAGCGGTTACAAGTATATTCTCATCTTGGTGGACAGTGCAAGCAGATTTGTAGTGCTTGAACGTCTTCGTAGTTTGAGTTCTAATGTGGTGGCCAACAAACTGATGGAAATTTTTAGTAGATTAGGCTTTCCGGAGGCCCTGTCTACTGATAATGCCTCTATTTTTGTGTCGGACTATTTTAAGAAGTTCTTGTTTGGTCTAGGCATTAAACACATTAGGCTTAGTCCGTACCATCCTGGTGGTAATGCAGCGGAACGATTTATCAAGACGATGAAAGCTTCTCTCAGGGCTTATATTTCTACCAAACAACATCTGTGGTCATCCCTTATCCCAGAGCTGCAATTTACATTAAACATAAGCGAACATTCGGGATTGAAGATGTCACCGATCGAGGTCTTTTATGGACGTCCTTATAATACACCGCTCGAGAATCGATGGTGCATCAACGATACCGATTTCGGAGGTAAATCTTCAGCAGAGCTGTGGAAGAAGGCGATAAGTAACATGGAGAAAAGCTGGGCATCCAGAAGAAAGTTAATGCTGCAAAGGAGAAATCCCGTTAATCTAGACATTGGGCAAAAGGTACTTTTGAAGGCGCATGTAAAATCGTCAATTAAAGACAAGATAGCTAAGTCTCTGAGTGACAAATGGTATGGACCATTTGTCATCAGAAAGTTTCTCACTCCGAATACAGTTTTAGTGTCGGATGAAAACGATAATGAAGATTCATATAGACGTTCGCACGTTTCTGAGACCAAGGTCTATAGATCCAGACGTAATGAATAATGGTAATTGGGACCGTTTGTCAAAGATATAGGATTTTGTAAGTATGTATTTGAATATGAGGCTATAGTTGTTATTTGTTATTGTGTCAAAAGTTTTATTTCATTGTTATTTCATCATGGCCATGATGAACAAAAAAGGAAAAAATTTCGTGTATATAGAATAATATGATTTATGGTATATCATGATAAAAAAAAAGAATTTTTCGTGTTTGTAGAATAATGAGATTTACTGTATATTATGATGAATTATCGTGATGAACGAACAGATATTCATATATGAATTATTAAACTTATTGTATATAATAGTAATTTATTATTAGAGTAATTGTATATATAATATTGCAGATAATTTATGGTTTTATATAGTATTTATTTATATGTAATTTATGTTTGTACTTATGATGTTTGTATATTTCGTAGCCTCGCTGTTCAGTTATGACGAAAAATTCCTGGAAGAAGAATTTTTCTTTTCCATCGGTGGCCAGCCTGTAACGATCCCGTTACGATGTGAGTGGACAGAGGGGAAAAATAAGAAGAAAAAATGATTGAAAAACATCTTGTTAATGACAACCAAGCATTTCTCATGAAAGAGAATGCTTAAAATCATGTATTTTTTCATTTTGGTTTCTTTAAAAAAAAAAGGTAAGAGAGTGAAAAGAATGAAAGAATTTGTGAGCTGCCAGCTGTTTGTCAGTTGTGTTGTATTTAAGGAGAGAGAGAGGGGAGGTACTTCATACTGCCTCAAGGCCGCGGTTGCTACGCGTGTATCCCGTGACGCGATTGTAGCGCCAGGAACCATGGTGGGTTCGTTCGACCGTAGGGACGGCGAACTTGCTATGTTGTGTTGAAGACGTGCAGATGTCTTGGTATTGGTGTCTAGGGCATGCAGGTGCCTTGGTTTTCGTTGTTCAGAGGGGAAGTTAACGTCTGTTCTGTTAACGTTCATTATGGTAGAAGCGGACTTCTGTTAATAGGACACTTAATACATCGTTTGATTCTAACTAAAGTCTTTATTGGATTACATCATGGTGTTTAAAGTTCGGGAATGAGAATAGTGAATTGTTGCTGTGTAACGAATATATTAAGATTTCTAAAAAGAAGTGCAGTGAAAGAAGTGAATGAAGAGAATTACTTGTGAATGTAGTTTAAAGCTGCTTGTGCCCAAATGTTTTTTCAGACGAGTGGAGTTTCGATTCTTTCCGCTCTTTTCATTTAATTTAGTCATTTTTGTTCCTCGCTTTTGTCGTGTTCAGGGCGAGTGTAAAGAAAAGAGAGAAGTGTATTTGACTAAGTCTGATCAATCCTGCAAGTACCTTGTCCGGGGAATTTGCTCGTTGAAATTGTTTTTCTGTTCTCAATTTTGTGGAATGAGAACGTAGGTGACTTGCGCGTGATTAGGCTGAAAGATCTTGCTATAGTTTCCCTAAGCATTCCAAAGGGTCATTTATTTGAATCCAACTCGCTTAATGCTAGTTCTCAATGAGATACAGTGGATTCAATTTGAATGGTGAAATGGGGATGTGGAAGGCGTAAGTGCGCATGGTAGTTAAACCTTTATTTTTCTTAATAAGGTTAATTGCCACCATCCCAGGAAAGTATCATTGCTTTGTTAAAACTTGGCGTTTCTATGAGTGGTGGAATGCGAATGTGGGAGTCACGAGCCTATGACTTGGCCAAATGATCAGTAAGAGGATTATTAATTGTGGAGATATCCTTATTGGGCCCAATTAAATATTCTTTGGAATATTATGTATTTGACGCTCAATTGTAGTTTCTTACAAGGGAGTGTTACAAAGTGCGACAACTTGAATGTCGATTGAAAACCTGTGTTTTCAACGAAATTGACTAAGGAAAGTCTGAATCTTAATATTTCTTGTCCTTTATACACAACAACAACAAATTATTCTCGATTCCTTGTTGTAACCTGAAAGACGACATGCAGACCCAGGTCAAATGTAAAAAGGAGGTAATTATTAGTCCGAAGGAACTGAGAGGTGAGTGTTAAACCATTTATTATTTATTTGGCTTGTCCGTGGTGTGTGTTTTATGTTGTGTGGGTTGTTAATTCGCATCCATTGTTGTTCATTGAGGTTCAATACGTCACCCATACGTTTCAGTTACCGAGATTTGATAATTCAGCATTTATCATTTTTTGGCTGAGAGCCGATATTATTTTTCATATTTATGGTAGTATTATTATTGCTCTAGTATATTTCGGCTCTTGAATTATTAATTATAGTATAATTAAGTTTTGATTAATTCACTGTTTAGACAGAATTAATTGGAAGATAATTGGATGAGATAAGACGTTATCGGGTTTGATGTTGAAGTTAACTAATGATAACCCTTGCTTTAGACTTAAATGCATAAGAAGTATTATTCTTGAATTTGCATTCAGTATTCATCCCTCCCAAAGTTTTGACTCTTTCGAAGTTCTTTATGAATTGAATGATATTATATTACTGAGGCAATGTAAATCTTCACCTCTCTCCTTAATTAAAAATTGAATTTAATGAATATATTGATTTTTGAACATTATTATAATATTCAGAATTAACTAGTTGACTTGCTATTGACTTGTATTGAAATTGAACGCAGTTGATTAGAAGCTGATAAATAGAATCTGTGATACAGTACTTCGACAGCGAATTTATTATTGTTTTGGATATCTGAGCGATCAGATATCACCTGTATTTATTTTGTTAATAAATTATTGTTAAGTTGAATTGAGTTTTTGGTTATTTATTAGATATAAGTGCTGGATATTTGTGGTTTTTCTGGTGTGATGTTGAATGCTGAATTATCCATTATTGCCTGTTTCTGCTTTGGATACCATGGAAGGACATCAGCTCGTGTAGTTCCCTCTGTAGTTGGTTGGGGGTGCTGCTGATTGGCCAACATATCGTGCGACCTTTTGCTAATCCACGTGTGTTTGACACTCGACCAGTTTTCCCGGCTTCGACGGCGGATGGGAGCGCTACACTGACAACTAGCTCAAATTAGCACCGCGACTAGTTTTCCCTAATTGGTAACTCAAAATCTAGTGAACGTTTTTGTACCATGTGACATATCAAACAATTCGCCTAGATGAGCAGTTGACGAGTATAGAATGAACGTACTGGTCTGACAATGTATATAGATGAAATCATGGAAAACATAGAAATTGAAATACATACAGTGAATGTGTCTCATCTAGGTATAACAATGAGTCACGTTAGTTGCAATCCCAAATTACTTACTCTTAACTAGATGTTATGGATATACTTTTCTCAACTTTATAGGTCCATTAATATAGGATATTTATAGTGAAATAATCACGTCTTTTGTTTCTTCATTAATATAGGATATAATTGAGTAGTATATATTATATTCTTAATCTGTTAGTCATGCAGATTAAGGTCAAGTTGTTCTATATATTTCCAACCCTGAAGGGATGGGGTCACTTTCGGACAAGGAATTTGAAGTTGTTTTGGAACTTACTCGACAAACTCTTACAGGAGATATTATATCCCCAGGTTCAGGGTTGAACTTTGAATTCATTTCTATTGAGAGTTTCCTAAGTGGTTCTTAACTTCACTAGGAGTAAGTTGGGCAGTAATTTTAATTTAGAATAATAATGAGTACTACATCCACAATAAGCAACATGATTAACACCATTTTTCTCTTTACATAAATCAAGGGCTGTGATCGGAATTGCTATGTGAAGATAGATGTATGAGGGTCATTGTTAAGCACCATTCACAATCTAAGCTGAGAAGACACGTAATATCTCGGATCTGGTCTCAGCAGTGGCGGCTTTTGAAGGAAGTCACATTGGTAGAAATTATTTTTTTTTTAAATCTACAACATAAGGAAAGAAGATTTACCTAACTAGTGCACTTCTTCTTGAAGTTAGTAGTGATACAATTTGCATTTCTATCGATGTGATTTACCTCCAAAACCGCCACTGTTTTTTTTTTTTTTTACAAATTAATATTCGTTTATATTTATAATCTTCGCCAAAATATTCGATAACAGCAACACATTTTAATTAATAACAAGCAAGGTTTTCGAACTAAGTTGTATGTAGTAAATGGAACACAAAGTTGGAATTTATATCGCGAATTTGACAAGTGCTTAGATATAGAGAGCTCCTGATATGTCTGTTAGAGACAAGGCGACGCAATGCGCTGACCACATGTTCGTCGTTAGGATGAACGTAGTTCAGCTGGTCGCTAACAGATGACGCTGAACTGGCTCAGGCCCACATTCTAACAGTTGTATTCCTGCTGGTGATCCATTATATACGCTTTTCTGTTGTTTGACAATGGGAACTGCTTCTTAGTTGACTGTAATGTTCGCAGAATCGTCTTCGGCAGTTTTTGCTCTGTTAAAGGTCAATGTGTGTGTTGTCCTGCTTGTCGTCATGTGTGCAAGGCAGCCATATCTTCAAAGAGTTAACTTCCAAATCACGTGTGAAAGGCTGCTTTAGATGTTTAGCGATGATATGAAGATGCTCCTACTGAGACAGAATATTTAGTTTATGCGGAATCATGTGTGTAGGTGGTACACTCATGTCCAAAATTATTGTCGCATGTCTATTAATATGTTGTTCTAGGAATATAATTTGATAACAAATTCGCCCGGTATTTCTTATAATGTTAGTATGTGTATAATCGCTAAAGACATGTATGTCGCAAATTTCATGTCAAAAACAACAGTAAACAAGAACAATAAAACAAAAACAAAATTTTCTTCTCCATTTAGCAACATTTTGTTTTACTCATACTAATTTTTGTATTTATAATTCTTTTGCTATGAAATTTACCATAAATATACATTTCCCGATTATACACATAGAATCAGTATTAAAAGTACCCTGCAACAACATTATCAAATTATATTCTTACAAGAGGACAGTTATAAATATGCGACAATCATTTTGGACATGAGTGTACCTATGGTGGAAAGACTACAAGTTGATTGCATGCGCATATGGCCTTGAGTGCCATCGTGGCTGTGGCGTCATATTAGTGGCAAGGGACAATGGGAAAAGGAGCGGCTGGAAATGTCTAATGGAAATACTTTTGTGTTCGGTTAAGTGATGTTGAGAATGCTTTCAGTTAAATGATATCGAGAATTAACTAACTAACGAATGGAAGGTTCGTAATAATGATTAACGGTTACAAAGATATATAACTATGTATTGGACCAAGAGAATAAAGTATCAATCTCCCATGTCATGGGCGACATTGTCGGGCATTTTTACACTCAGGTTTTGAAATTTTTGTTCATTTTATTCAACTTTGGATAATTATGTATACATATTTAGAGGCCTCCTCCAGAATTACAAAATTAAGGATGACGCACACCTCTGGTGAAGGGGTTCGCCTCCCGGTCAAGTGAGTTTGTGGTGGACAACATTGTGTCCTTGAGTTTCTCGTGGTACTCCCTCATTCTCATTCCACCAAATTCTCCCGTAATAGTTCACTTGCATTTATCGCTTCCCCTTTAGTCCATGGGACATAATCATGGGGCACTTAACTAATAATTTCATTTTTTTGTACAATCAAATACGATGCAACAAATATCTACCATTCTAGTGTCTCTAACAGTACTAACTGCGCTTATCACTGTTTGCCGAATTTATTGTAAATATTTTGTCAAGTGCTGTGTAATCACTCTGCCTGCTCGCTACCAACTCCTTTCCGGCCCTACGAAGATTAATTAACTACAAAACGAAATAAGCGCTGATGTTCTTGCAATATTTCGTTTGATGTGCTTTACTTATACATATTTTATTTTTACATATTTTAGAACACGATAAAAATCTATATTTATAACGTTCTACTTCATGTTTACTACTTCATGTTCTACTCATGTTCTACTACAAATGTTTAACAATACAATTTGCCGTGGCGTGTATTTTGACATTATTATTCAAAGAACTGTCAATTTTACCAAACCTCCTGTATAAATACAAATTCTATAAATAAACCAAAAACGATTTCAAATAAGATGAATTTTTATAAAACAAAAATAAAGACGATGTTTAAAATATTCTCAAACGTGCGCCCCTGCTCAATAAATTTTTTAACCTCCCTTGAGATTCTGATAAAACTTATATGGGAACAATCTCCTAAAACAAAAGAAAACAAAAGAAAGAAAAGAAATAAAGAAAGGAACCATCCAAACATAACGAAATGATATTTATGTGCACTTCTGTTTACGAAAACTATGAATTTGCCCCTGAGATATTCTCAAAATTTATCTCTGTCATTTGTAAATGATTGTCTTTCAAGAAAAATAATAATAACCCTGATAGTAAATCAAAACCGATCAATGTGTTACGAGTATATACTTGAGCATACATAAATATATAAGCATGAAGTGCATTAACGACACACTGTATTTTAGACTATTCAGGCCTATACATACTCGAATGTATTACTTCATATGTTAAAAAGAAAAAAAAGAAAGAAAGAAAATGCAGAAAAATTTAGTAAGCAATATTGGCTTGTTAAAGCTTCAAAGTTGTTTAATATGAACTGATATTGCTGTTTCTCTTACTATTGTAAATATCTTCCTTTGAATTTACTTAGCTTAAATATTGATTACACTACGTTTATACAATTACTGTTTGTACTTAAATTTTCACTCCGTTGAAGATCACTACAAATACAAGCGAAGTTTGCGTGTGAGACACCAGCGAACAAGCGCTTGTTTAAAAGACCATCTGCCACTTGGATGACACAGTGTGCCAAAGCATAGCCAATAGGTAGGAATTGGTTAAGAGAGTATTTCAGTCAATCTCACCTTACAAGTGACTGCAATTGTCTGAGTGTCAAGGTTTGGTTTCTCCGTGGAGTCATTCGAAAACAGGAAAAACTAATATTGAGTACCTTAATATTCCATCAGAAGAAAACCTTGCTACATGAACCTGAACTCCAGTCATGGCCTACTTTCGATGCTAGAATTTTCTTCAGCAGAACAGGTATATTAGTTGTTTATTATATTCATGGTCTTTGTTCCAAACTATAGCACATAACCTTTAGAAAAGATAATATTTACTGATCATTTTTATCTATATTTAACAATATACTGAGAGATTTAAATCACACTAAGCAAAGAAAAAAAACTGTGGTGCTTAAGTACAGACAACGGGAATGAAATTTACTGAACTCCAGCAGTAGAATTTCACTTTTATGAACACAGATAAACAATGTTTCAGTTACTATGTATAAAATATCCCATTATGTCACTACTTGTATAAATATACATGGGTTGTTATAGGCACTAGCTTTTCAATACGGCCCTGAAGAACAGAATTTTTTTTATCGATTCTTCTAAACTAACTCTCAAAATACTATTATTATAAAATGGCAACACTAAAATATCAAATAACCAGGAGCATATTTCGTGAACAGGAAGGAAGCATACGAGAATATTTATGTCATTATGTATTAATCAGTATCACAAGTATTGCTCGCAAATTTCTGGAGATTTGCTAAACATTACTATATTAGGATTACTTGGATTATTTAGAAAGTATGGTTGTTTTCTTCTTCTAAACTAACTCTCAAAATACTATTATTATAAAATGGCAACACTAAAATATCAAATAACCAGGAGCATATTTCGTGAACAGGAAGGAAGCATACGAGAATATTTATGTCATTATGTATTAATCAGTATCACAAGTATTGCTCGCAAATTTCTGGAGATTTGCTAATCATTACTATATTAGGATTACTTGGATTATTTAGAAAGTATGGTTGTTTTCTTTGCTTCTGCGACAGCAAGGTAACAGCCTCAGGACACTATAAAAATTATTTTTTGAAAGAAATCTACACAGCAGAAGATCTCAGTGTTTAGTATGTTCCTTTAGTAAATTCACACTAATGCTTACTAATTCCTTAATGCATAGTAATTAGACCTAATGGATAGACATATGCAATTAGACTTAATGAAAATTTTCGTTAGAGCAAGGGATAGCTAGGCATAAAATTCCGTTTGAACATTCTGACCAAGATTTTTTCTAGAGTACAACAATTATGAGCAACAAGCGAAAATAAGAATTTCAGGATAGTTTTTAGAAAATGTAGCATACATATCAAGAGAAAATGTGTCAAAAGTAGATGGGCAAATTTAAAGTATACGGTCCTTATCTCTTCATAGAGAACACTGTCACTGGTATCGTGCATCTTGATAAGTTCGAATTTTTAATTATCTTTTTCAGATAAGACGAATAACAACAAGACATGACCTATTACTACCAGCAAGACAGCACATTGCCTCATTTCCTCAAGGAAGTTCGAGATTTCCTTGATATTCGCTTCCCAAGTCGGTGGATTGACTATGCAGGTTCAATTGCATGGCAACCTCGCTCCCCAGGCATATGCATTTCTTTCCGTGGAGTTTTGTTAAAGATCGAGTGTATGTTCCACCCTTACTAGACAATCTTGCAGACCTGAGAAATCGTATCTACGCTGCCGTTGCAGAAGTTATGCCCAATAAGCTGGAACGGGTGTGGAAAGAAATTGAGTTTCGGTGGTATGTTTGCTGCATCCAGCGGCAGTCATATTAAACCAAAATGAGACTTTGATGTTAAACGTGAGATGTATTTTGCTAGAAATTGATACCGCTCTCGTTTGAGTAAGTACTCTAAAAAATGTCTATGCGCTTTCAAAGTTGTAAAATTTCTTTTTGACTCACCCTGTACAAATATTAAACTATTCTTCACTTCCATCGATCAATATTGAGAAATTCGTTAAAAAGGCTTCTTCTGAATTTCCGTTACATTTTACAAAATATTTTTAACGTGAAAGAAACACAATTGAATGCTTTTTGTCTGGTTACACACAGAATAAATTGCAAACGTTTACAATTAACACTGGAAATTTATGCTTTCAATCATTTCAAACGTTTTAGATGTTGTAAATAGTTGTAAATTTCCATAACTGTTCTCCTAGTGGATTTGTATACAAGCAAAGGTAGTTTTGTCAAGTTTAACAAGAAGTCCAAAATTAACCTCTTCAAAACAGCTCTTATTTGCAAAGAAATACATAATGATTGCTTTTGGCTGTTGCAATGATTTGTCCAAGCAGCTTATAAATATTCAGCATAACATAACAACAAAAGTTGGCTCTCTTATATGTAAAAAGGAGAAAAAGAAAAGAAAACAAGAAATGCTTGTAATGTAAGTGTAGGGGGCGTCGAAATCTCTAACTACGGCTCTGGATAGGAATGGAGAAAGAAGCCTTTAGAAGAAAGAAAATACAATTTTGTGGGGCCTTAAATAAAGAGTTGAAAAAAAAAAACTTATAAAATGCTTCGTGTGGAGTATTGTGCTGTATGAGTCAGAAACATTGACACTACGCAAAAATGATGAAAATAACTGGAAGCTTTCGAAATGTGAGTGTGCAGAAGAATGAAAAGAATTTGCTAGGTCGAGCGAAAAACGATTGAGATTGTGTTAGAAATGGTGGGGGAGAAAGAACAATTTTAGATATTATTAAAAAGAAGAAGAGAAACTAGTTGGACATTGGGTGAGAAGGAACTGTATCATGAGGGACACCAAGAGGGTATGGTGATAGGAAAGAGAGGGAGGGAACGAAAGAGGCTACAATTAACGGACGATATCAAAATAGAAAAATCGTACCTAAGGACGAAGAGGTTAATGAAAGACAGTGGAGCATGGCAGCTTCTTCTTAGTTGCAGTAAGTGACCTGCCAATAATTGTAGAATACCTGATGATTATGATACCTAGGTATAGAAACAAGCATAAGTAACTGTTAAAAAATGGAGATATTTATTGAGTTGTATACAAGCCAAAGACTAATTTTGCGAAAGCATAACGCATTTATTATATTCTGTGTTATGTGCAAAATGAATGTATTTTCTTATCAGATGAATGTATTTTCCATAGTTAAATACGTTAAATGGAGACTTAATTAATATTGTGTATCAACAATATCAATTTACTTGTAGTTCCCACCAGAATCAAACTTGTTTCTATTACATTAAGAAAAAACATTACGGGTTATATTAGGAATATGTTACTGTTTTATTCGTGTTCAGCGGAACCGATTTACTAACAAAGAGCTATTTTCCTTAATGCTGGGGCCGCGGTGGCTCAGTGGTAGAGCGTTCACCTCTGGTGCTTGGGGTCCCGGGTTCGATCCCAGCCCCCGCCAAGTGAACTTTGTGGTGGACAAACACAGTGTGCGTGGGTTTTCTCGGGGTTCTCCCACTTTCTTCATTCCACCATTTCATTCATTACTCATCATTACCGTCTCCTTTAGCCTAACCGGCATAACCGTGTGACGTAAAACTCAAAGATTCCATTTAATTTTTTTCCCTTAATGCTGCAGTCAAAAGGTTTCTATTTGTTGAGTCGTGAAATTAATGCTCTTACGAAAGTAACAGATTCAAAATAAACGTCTTCAACTCCCGTAAAGATTTGTTTAAATATATTTTTGATATTTTGCTAAGACAATGAGAGAAGTTTAGATCCTGCCATTCTCATCTAATAAAGTTTTAAGCTAAATTATGTAATTAAACTAAAGAAAAAGACAAACAAACAGAGTGTATGTTTCGCGATGTTAAATATTCTAGTGCATCTAAAATGTCAGAGCACACAAAAGCAGCTAATTTTGTCTTTCTATTTCTCAGTTGGTTTCAGTCGTTTTAGGGTATCTAAGCAACCATTGTTTTAGAATGGAGAAACGAGAAATTAACAGTTTCGCAATGATACTTTTGCAATTATACAAGCTTGTTGACATTTGAGAATTTCAACCCAAACTACGATCTTCAAATATCATCCCGTGTTGTTTTCATTGTTTGTATTTTTCCTAATTTATTCTTTTGACCATGAAAGATATGCTGATATTTCCTGTAACTTCAGTTGATAACAACTTAGACATTTCAGCTGAGTAGCTTGACTGTTTAAGTACGTAACTTGTTTGCATTGTTTGTAAGTTGTTCAGAAGGTTCTCTCTATGCTCATGAAAGATGGATGTACAACTTTGTAACTGTTTCTTATAGATAATCTGAGAAGCAGTTAAGATTTTTTTTAACATTTGCAAAATAACTTTAAACGCGGGTTTACCCAATTACATCTCACAAATATTAGAAGTTCTTTTACAAGTCGAAATTAAATTTTATTCACCAGAGTTATTCCATCTTTCCATATCTGCGAATGATCGAAAGGTCGAATAATAATTATACGAGGTACACATTAAAAGTACAAGCTATTTCGTTCTAATTTCCAAAAATAAGATAATACTGGGAAATAATCTGTTTATTTCTCAACAAACTTTTGTTCTTTATTAATACACAGGTGACATCGCTCCATCTATTTTGTGTAGCATGTGGCATAGTTTGTCATTCGTTGATACTGCTCGTTTTCTGAGTGTGATATTTAACCGTAGATTAACATGAGCACCCCACATTCGTTCCCTTAAATAATATTGTCTCCGGACTCTGAATCTCTTTCGTGTCCTGACCTGCCACACATTGAATGCTGGGGATCCTACTGTTCTGCTCCGCTTATAACGCAGTCTAAGCGCTCCGCTTATTTCCATACCTTGATACGCTTTCATTGGCAAACAGACTGGAACCAAGAAAATGAAAATTAACTTCACGCAGTTAAGCCACGCCTGGAAGAATGGCACATATCCGTTGAGCTCTTGTAGACGACATGAAGTGCTCCTACCACGTTTACGTATCGGACACTCTTATCTGACGCATAGCTATTCGTTGCGTGCATTGAATTGCCGTATTGTGCGGAATGTATTGCCCCACTGAGTATTCAGCACATTCTTGTCGAATTTCCTGAATACTCAGAACTCAGAGAACGTCAGGAACTGTCACTTGTAACGCCCCTATATAAATCTTACTAGAATTGTAAACACTAGTATGCTTTACAAGATACAACTTGTAACAAAATTGTAGTTAGCAACACTGTAAAAACATCATGCTCGCGGTAGCGCACAGGAAATTCTGAAAACCCAATAAAAACATGGCTGTACGTAAAAGCTTAGTGGTAATGGCTCGTCAATTTATTTCCGTAAATCTTAGGTTGTAGCGCTCATCTAAATCTGTCTAATAAATTTAAGACTCTTTACGCTATATAGAACACTTCTCAACATTTAGTCATTGTGTCCATTGTGAATCAAAGTGGTATCAAATGGTAAAGGGGGCATATCTTTTTCTTTTTACTCCACCATATGATTTCGCATTGTGTAATATTGGTTGCATCACTGTATTGTAATTCTACAGAAACTCATCTACACATTAAGTGTACTATTCGTGCTGTGAACTATTCGTTATGTCATTTGAAGTGCACAAATTTCAGTTTCAGCAAAATTTAAGTTTCATCATGTGTGAGTAAGCTCCACTCAGCGGCCCTCAATCCATCAACGCTATCCACCAAGGAACACAATGGCTAAGTTATTCATCTTGCCTTCACCATCAGCCACCACTAATTTTAGCCTCAGTAATAAAACTACAGTGATTATTTTGCTATCTCAACAGGGACGAGCTGATCATAGGAAGCACACTTTTAGTGAGCATTCAATGGAGCATATTATACAATCTGTCAGCTTGCATGTAATTTCTTCGTATAACAATTCAAGTATGAACTTGCATCTTAACAGCCTGGTCTCATGCAGCCGCATGGACAATATAAACTTTCCACTGCATTTACGTGAGGTAGAAACTAAGATAAAGTAAGGTAGTGCATGTTTAAAAAACTGTATTGCGCCCTAAATGTATATACCTCTATAACTTTAAACTCGTTTGGTATCCATATGCATATATTCTCAGTTATCTCTTCAATAATTTTGTTAAAGCAACCAAGATCAATTTTCGTTCTAACAATCTAATTATTGGATTTTCCTGTATGTGTCAAGTGTGGATATTACACTACGAAAACCCAATGTGCAGTAACCATTTTATCTGCATCATATAGTACTGTCCAAAATGTGAATGTGTCACCGGCTTCTCTCTGCCCAGAGAAATTTCTTCACCGTGAGGGTATTTTCATCCAAGCATATACCAGCTATTTATAGTCAAGAGAATCAGTAGCTTGGCAGTAATTCTTTCACCAGTTCAAGTTTATTACAGCAAAATACGTGAGTAAAGCCTCAGTTTGTGAGTTTTGTGCAATATTATGTTTTCCAAAAGTTTCATTCGACCGAGTTGTAAGTGTATTTGTGAAATAAAAAGTAAAGCATGTTTACTTAGTGTCTGCAAGTAAGGGTAAGTAACCTAAAAATCGCACAAGCCGCCTTTGCTCTGCTTCGTACAGAATTTATAGTAGAATCACCAATATTTCCAGTGATTTATTTTCTTGTTTGTGTATAATTTGCACCCGTTTGTAGATATGCACGTACGCTATTGAAATATTGCCATTGCAAATAATTGTAGTTAACTGACATGCGATCTCATCACTTTACCAGTATTTTATGAGTAAAATAATGCACAGAGTTATTAATGGTCTTTTGATATATCACTCTCTAGCTACGAGTGTATTTCATCCATTTAAAGTTTGCTTGTCCACCTAGCATAGGTTGGTTCATATCTTTGTCCTCTTATGTCCTGTTAGCTATTTTACAGCTAATCTTATTCACTGCTAAAGTCATTTTTCTCCCTCTCCAATTCTTTTTATTTAATCTCTGCCATAGGTGTGCCAGCCACGTTCTTGGCTAGTAACGTCTTAAAGAACAAAGTGTTAATTATATGGGTTTATCGCACGTAAGTCGCAATGTTAATTACAGCCATTTCAGGCATTTGTCCATTTTCTGTCCGTGTTATTAAATTTCATATCTAATACGAGTTCTAGTAATAAGCATGATGTTTCTTTCAATGGTGAAAGTTAATTTGTCCTTTTTGTATCAAAACAGAGTCAAGCATCACATCTAATAATAATAATAATAATCAATTTAATAATATGTCCACCCGACTAATCGTGGTTTCAAACTAAAAGAGTACTCAAGCTAGCTTGTTTAAATGTGTATTAAAAATCATGGTAAGTTGTTCAATATAATTAGGTGTTTTTTTAATTTCATTTGTGTGCCATTTGTACATTTAATTACCTAAGAAGTATCTTTAATATTCTCGCTATACCTTATAAATATGTTTTAGTGCATAAACGCACAAGATAAATAGCCATAGGGGCTTTACTTTATTTTTATTTCAATTTTGAATGCGAGTAAATAGCATTACCTCACTTCTGTGCAAGCAATAGTCATTAAATATTTTATATGTAAAAGTATATAGTTAAATAAATATTAGAACTCTTGTAATCCCATTCTTTATCTCTAAAGAAGCCAAACCTCATAAGTGTATTTTTAATAATTAAATTTTAGTTTGCTCTCAGGTAAAAAAAAGGGCTGCTTTCTGTGCACTCGTAGAGTGTATAGGCAGCAGTCTCGCCTAAGTTAAATTCGTTCATCGTTGCATTTTGTTTAATTTATTCTCAAGTTTTTCTTTTGTAGCAGGTTTACCCTGTTCTCTCTTTCATGTCCTGTATTCTTAGTAGTTCACAGGTGGCAACCCCTTTTATATAACTATTAACTCGGTGCTCCGGCACTGGGCGTTAAACTTGGCTGTGGCTTTCCAGGGATTAGGGCCCTCTGGGGCGCTACACTTGATCGTGCATCGGACAGTGATATTGCTGTTAAGCGTGTCCTCTGTTTTGGTCACGCTTCTATCTTTGCTCACATTCTTTTAGTTTTTTTAGCCTCTTCCTCCTGTGTTTATCGTTGCTGGATTTTTATGTTCTGAATTTTTATTGTTTTTTCACTATTTATTGTTATATATTTTCTCTATTGTGATTGTTATCAGTATTTATTGTTATTATTATATATTTGTTATTCTTATATATTTATTGTTTATCTCTTCTTTTAGTTTTTTCACATCTCTTTTTCAGCAGTATTTTGATATGTTGATTTCTTTTACCTTTATTTTCAACACATGTGCCTATATCGTGATTTGGACAAATAGCCTCGTTGCTGACGTCTCCGTTAAATGCCAATCAAGTAATCGTTAATTGCACTGTTTTTAAACATCGTGGGTATCGTAGGTGCAAGGGGGAGCTAACACTCTTACCATATATACGTGGCTATGTTCATTGAGATAGAAAGACGGAACATTGGCCACTTGCAAGGTTTTGCACAGCTGAAGACAAACAAAAGCGGGACTAATTACTAAACCATGCGTAGTTTTTGAAACCTAGCATGAAACATATCAAAACATATCATTTAAATTTTTCCGGGCTATGACCATCGTCACGTATGTGCTTTCTTCGCGTTTTATCATGTTCTTACTTTTTTCTCCATGTAATATCAGTCATGATATTTTTAAGTACAATAGTTTATTCATATACAGAATTACTTTGTGGCCTATGCAGCAATGTTTAGTACTTTGCCCTCTTGAGATATTACGCCCCAAACATGTCATCAAAATCACAAACTTCAACTTTGAGATCCCCATAAATCTATGGTGCCAGTAGTATCATAGGTGCGGATATTGCTGCAGAGTCTTTACATGCAATAATATTCAGCACAAAACTTATGAACCCCCCACTTTATGCCATTCCAAATTACAGTCCCTTTAAAAATGCACTTTTCTTTACTTTTTCTAGTGATTTTATATATTGGTTTGCAGCCCTGCATATTTATTTACAAGCAAGAGTATATATTCTCTTTGTACCTCAGTCTCTCCTCTAAACACTCGTTTTTGTTTGGTGATCGTCCGATACGTACGTTCTCAGCAACTGTAGTTTTGGTAAACGCTTGCAAATGCAAAAAATGGCACTCCACCGACAACAAAGATGGCCACCATTCAGAAACACTTGTACAGAAGAGAATGTGAATGATGTTATAGACCTTCTCATGCACATGGTTCATCACACTCCAATTTCTATAATTTTCGTAGATGGTCGAGCAGTCATTTTCGCCGTCTTTGGACCACTTGAGATTGATTGACCCAAATTTATTAAGATTAAAGCTCTGCAATCTTCTCTTGTATATTCTCATATACAGAAAACATACAAAAAATAAGCATGCGTGGAAGGAAAGGAGAACTGAGAAATAAAGATTGGAATACAAAAAAAAAAAAAAAAAAAAAAAAAAAAAAAAAAAACAAGAATTATAATCTAACTTAACGTTTACTATAGGTAGAATCATTGCGCGTGTGTGTATTACGACGAACGTACTTTCGACGGTAATTAACAGTCATATTTTCTGGTTAGAACCTACTCTCTCACGAAGTATTGGATACTCTCAGGAAGTAAGAGTATTAGAACCTACTCTCTCTATACGCTGCGAAAATTCTTGCAATAAAATTCTCATTCAATAAATAATTGCAATCTTCCAGCAATTTGTTCTCACTGCAAAGGACCTCCTATAGTGAAGCACTGCACAGTTCTGAATCAACCTTCTGTTTGCAATACTTGTAATGGCAATCATTCTACTTATTCCTACAAGTGTAAAAGGAAGCCTAAACTTCTACCTGAACACCCGAGACTGTTGTTCCAATACGTCTTCACACATCTTCTACATTTACGAATGTCTCAACAGGAACCCAAGCCTCACTTCTACCTCCTCCAACTGTAGAAAACATCCTACAATTTATTATAGTCCTAGTCCTATCCTAGTCCTACAAAACGTGTTTATGTTTGACACTATTCCTATGCACGCTTCAAAAGCTGCATTTGACATTTTTCATCTTCATATGGCAGCCACCATTTCATGTCTTTACTGTAATTTTCATTTTCACTCTGAATCTAATAATCATGGACAGAATGGACAGTAACAGAAATAGGAAACCCATCAAACTGCTCTTTGCTAATATTAGTTTGCTTCAAATCAATACACTGTTAAAAATACTTTCTTAAATATGAGACACCATTTCTTCTCTATGCACGGAGAATTTATTTACTTAGAAACAAGAGTTTGAAACTCTCATTAATGATAAAGGAAGGAAAGTAGATGAGGTTGTATAAAGCGAAACGAGAAAATATACTGTTACTTTCCTTATGAATGGGAATTGCTAAATTTCATTTCTAAGAAAATATTGTTTCGGTGCATAGATGAGAAACGGTTTCTCAATTGTAAGAAATTATTTTTAACAGTATAGTTCTAGTTGAAACCATTGAATCAAATGCAATCTATTTCATGCAATGATGCAACGAAACTTTCTTAGAAACCGTTCTTATCTCTCACATTACCATCTGCTTCGTTCTTATCTCCCTTACAATATTGCTCGTGTTAGAGCTGCTACTGCCATTAACAACTCATTACCTCGTCGTCCTATAATACCACCATATGCTGATCAATACTTACCTAGTTTACCTCCTAATGCTTTCACAGTTGTTCACGGATATTACGAACTTTTAAACAATTATAGGAGAACCAAAATTCACAACTTTCTATTGCTTTATCGACAATTCCAGCGAATGGTCTAACATTATATCATCGCTCGGAAATGATTTGATTGGCGTACTTCTTGAACCCAATTACGCAATGAAATCAACACAACAAAACTCTGATATTTATTCAAACGCCTTACTCATCAGAAACATGGATCACAATACTCTATTCATACTGCTGGCACTGTCTCTACTATCAATGCTGAGAAAGCAACAGCTTTCGCAAATCATTTTGATGATGTTTTCATCCCTCATTCAGCTGCGGTCTTTTACACATCCGTTTCATAGCCACATTATCAGGCTACGATACTACCCGACTGTTGTTTATACTTGCATAGAACATAACCTTGATGTTACTGAACTACTCACAGCTCCAATTACCAGTGATGATGTTGTCGATACTCTCCGAAATCGCGGTAATAGTTCCTTGAGCAGATACTATAATTTATAACCAAATTAGACGTTCACCATCTGCATTTCATACTGTCCTAGCTCTGCTGATAGACTATCTCGGCCTTATTTTCAAGTTGCTACTCATTCTAACGTTAACACATGTACGACTTATAGCTAATTTTCTTAATCACTATTCAGCCTTCATCCAAATTATTCAGGCTCAACCCCACACTATTTACTTCGAGCAGGGATGCCGGGCTCTGTTTTGTCATCCCTACTTTACATCTTATATGTTGCTGATATGCCACAACCTTCACCACCAGCATTTTTTTCTGTAATTTGCTGGCGACCCTGCGTATATCGTATTATGTTACTCAGTGGATCGTATTAATAATAACTGCAACATGCAATCAATAAACTTATAAGTTGGTGTCTCAAATGGAAACTGAAATTAAATGCAACAAAAACTCATATGATGTTATTTGGACTCAAACACAAGAAATATTGTCCAACTAGAAATCCTGAGCGTGTACATATCACACTCTTAGGCTGCCCATTAGTCTAACAATATATATATAGTATCTTGGTGTCACCTTTGACAAACATCTCACTTGGAAAGCTCATCTCTTCAACTTCGAAGTCAATATTCGCCGTCCAATTAATCTTTTGCGTTGCTTACGAGGAATAAACTGGGGCCTCAATTCGAGACTGATAGTTTATACTTACAAGGTCTTTGTTCGCCCGGCTCTAACTCATGGAAATATCGCCTAGTTGTCAGCTCCATCAAAGTTTTATCACAGATTATATCCTGGAACATTATGCTTTTCCGCATTGCATAATGTCTACCACATATCACTCCAACACAAGAAGTCTATCGCCACACCGACATGCCGATACTTCTCCCATATCTCTACCGCCTTCGCTCTTGTTATATTCACCAAAGACGCTCATCCAACTCTCTATGAACTTCTCGATTCGACTCCAGCCTTAAAACGTTGCACTTATTCGCCACTCGACCACCTTCTTGCAATTCATGAACGTGGAGAAGCCACAGATTTGCATAATCATCATCGTCGCATTTATAATCGTAATCCATACATCTATACCGCATGATCTCATTAATGCTTCCTTCGGTTTTACTAACAGGACCCTACTGTCTATATTCGCTCTGAGTAGCTCCAGAGCAGAAGACAACACTCTTGTTTAAATTAACGCAGCTCTTTGTGCTTTGTATATTTCACTTCACTTCATCATTTACATCATATGCTCTCTCAGGTTAAAAAATAATATATACATATATCCATAAATAAATAAATCCTGCTACCCATCCCAATGACTACCAATAAACCAATAGTCATGGCCCTAAAGAAGACGATACCTTCTACGGCCCACTCATCTTTGGATGGGAATGAAATTGCACATTAAAGGAAGTGGGAAAAACTCACTACCTGCACCAACTCCAGCACAAGAAGTCTACTGCCGTACAACTATCCCTTCTCTTTTACAGCATATCTACCATCTTCGCTGTTGCTACTTAGAACATTGAATCACTCCATCCTTCATGAACTATTAGACTCCACCTGTGCCACGTTATGCATATTTACCAGTCGATCATCTTGCACTCCATGAACGTGATCAGGCTATTCCTGTCTATAACCCACATAGTAGTATTTACAATCACCATCCACACATCTATAGCATATACATTCATTCTTGCACTTCTCCGTTCTCACTAACTGATCTCCCATTGTCTCAACCCGCTCTGAGTAATCCCAAGAGTAGATTATCACCCTCGTTTCAGATAGCATCATGTGTCCTTATGTTATGTGAACAACACTACATACCTCCCATCACTTCATATCTCATCGCATTCTTATTTATTAATGTCAATAAAACAATAAATATATATTTCTTGATACCCGCTCCTAATAACTCTTTACTTCACTTCTAATAACTTTTTACTAACATTTTACTATTGATGTCACTGACCCAAAAGGCGTTAGCTCCTGTGGTATGCCCATCTATTAATGGAAATAAAACTGCAGTTTAAAGAGTGAGAAATTTGAGTATTTTTATATATATCACCTTTCTTTACCTTTGCAGTGGTACTCTCCAAAATGCTGAAACACAGGTTCCCTTATGTTTAGTGAAGAATTAACATACCATGTATTTATCGCTCTAAGGCCAGGGAGTCTTGAAGTATACTATTCTTGGGGGAAATTTTAAATAAATCTTTACCTCCATAAAATGAGTATTCCCAAGAATCATTCCGTATCTCTTACTTTCGTGATAAAATAATTTTCTTCTAATTTCACGTTAGTACATATACGTAGTTGTGTAGCCCGAGTGATGATGAATTACCCACTTCTACTCATTTATATAAGAGTATAGATTACTAAGTGGGCTGGGGACCTTCACCCCACCTAAGGAAACTTAAAATAACTTGGGATTCCTAAAGTTAGTGCGGCCTGCACGGTTTGATGGGTTGATTACTCCTTTTCTAGAATTTTACACAACTCTTCAAAATTTAAGAGATAATTCATATTTCAGAAACGCGATTTTTATCTCCGTAAATTTATTTTAATTACTCAAACATTACACACAACGCCTTATTCGAATGATACTGTCGTTATATCATATCAAAGGTAGAAATCCCTAGTTAATTTAGGTTACAGATCATCTCTAATGGGTAGAAATCAAATATTTAGCTCTATTTCAGTTAAGATTTTTAAGTTTCCTTATAATGTTTCAAACGTGTATTGCTAGTTTTAACTAAACATATATAAAATGAAAAGTAATGTAAGCATCTTTCCAGTGGCTCTTGAAAAAAAAACACAAGAAGAAACGTTTTGTATATTATTTGTTTATATTTCTTTTTATTTCAATAAGCACCCTATCTCACGTTAAAAAGGAAGTCTTAAAATAAATAAAACTTATTTTACTTCATGAATTCAATACATTCCGCGATTTTGTATTCACAGCTAATACAGAAACTTCACCTGAGGAACTACAACTGTCTACCTATTGAACAAAGGAAAAATGCCTATTTTTTAATTTTTTTTTTACTATTTTAAAAGACAAATGTTTAGTAAATTTTTTATATGTAAAGGATGCAATTTATTTCGCGCTGTGGAAACTTTCTTCAGGCACACCAGAATTTCCGTTTTAGCATACCGTTTAGAAGTGGCTGGTGTTCTGTGTTTTCCACTTTCTTAATTAAACATTCCTTATACTCTGTGGTTACATAATAATTTTATAAAACAAGCGGTGAGTATTTACTTTCTCCAAAAAATGCATTTATTTATATGCTCTGTACGAAGTGTTACAAATGAAAGAAGTAAAACTGGTAGTTCTGTAAATTTTCTCGCCTCCTTCCACATAGTCATTTCACTAATTGTTTCATTGTCATTCAGTTTCATCTGTTTCCCTTGAGCCCAAAAGGCATCGTCGTAGGACGCTAAAATAAAAGATGTCCACATATTTTATTAACTGGTAATATTCTTGTTTCGAAATACAAAGGTATTGAGTTGAAATCCTAATTGAATTGTATTTCCCTATCGCCGGTAAAATGTTTCGGTTACTTTTAAGTAAATGGGATCTCAGCGTTCAAAAATCACATTGTACGCTCTGGTTTTAATTTTGGTCTCAATAAAAGTGACAAACAATTTTAAAGGAGTTAGGATTACCACATACTTTATTATATATTTACAATACTTGCCGTCCGTCTGTACGGGAGACGAACTACATGATGACTTACCATCGATTTTGATCAGGACATAGAGTGTTAGAACATAGGTATGAGTCTGTTGATTGAGGTTATCCATTAAGTTGACCCGAAGAAAAAGACAATAGGAAATCCGTTTCTCATATATGGCAGGGACTTTGTAAATACCTGGTTGCCAGGCAACCTTTCTAGCGGAGGAGGTTTGTGGGTTGCATATGTTTAAGGTCAGATCAATCTTACCCAAAAGAAACTCCTTTTTACAGAAGTTTCTTTAGTGGAGAATGGGGGGGCTGAGAGGGGATGATGAATCATTAAAAAAAAATGCAATTCTTACACTGTGTGCACTGTGGCAAACGAAACTCACTCGCACGGTGTACTGGACACAGTTAACTTAAGAAAAAAAAAAAACGAATGCAAGGACTTGAAAAAATCCATCTTACCTAAGCTAAAGACGAAAGAGACTTGTTCATTGCTAAAATAACACGAAAGCTATAAGTACCTTGCGTATGAACGCTCATCAATACTTTGCTCGTAATATTATTCAAATACTTCGAAAGAGATTAACTTTACAGATAGCGAAACTCCTGGAACACTTTCACAAGTATTGATTCTGCAAGCACTGAATGTTCTTCGAGTCAGTGGAGATGTACAAATATTAACATCAGATTCAGTTCGATAAATTGACGCAGGAGGAAAATATTATGGTTCGATTGCAGTTTTCCTTTCCTTTCAGCTTTGAGATTATACGAAACGTGGACCTACAATTTAAAGTGGAATTGGGCTACAGTAATGCATTCAAATTTCTAGGCTTTCTCACTGGAAATCGAACTTGATACTCAGTAAACCAAATGCAAGCACGTTAGCCACTAGACAGGTAGGAATGGGTATTAGAGGAGGCGAAAATGACGTCTTAGTAAACAGCCCCAAATCTCAACAAAGACATAACAAGTACAGGAAAAATGCTTTCCAGCAATTGAGAAGAAACGAACCTTAATAAATCATTTTGGTTCTCCCACTGCCAGTCGTTTCAAAGTGCTTATTCAATGGACGAATATTGTTAACATTTAAGGGATCGTGATTAAACTCAGTAAGAAACACACGTTGAACTGTAAAAATTGATTTACAACTAGAAAACTGCAATGTCTTGTGTTTAGGGGTCACCATTTTTATTATTGTGGCTGTTAAGAAGGAACAAAAAGAAAACTAACTAAGCGCTTGCGTAGAACTAAAACTGTCTTTCTTGCTCTTTAATTTGAACTCTTTGCTCCTACAAACAACTTTGTATACCTCTTCTAAGTGGTAATATGAAGAAATTAATATACTATGTTCATTTATGTACACCTGGTATTCATAGTGAAAAATATAGTACCATCATCCATTTACTGTAGTTAACTGTAATAAAGATACATACTTAAGCAAATCAGTTTCATTTTACTATGTAAAACTACAATAGACTACCAAACTATGGGAATTTAATACTCAAACATATGGTAATATATCTATAACTACTGGTTACAACAGATTAATAAGATCACAGATAGAACCTGTTCCTTGGATGCTGAATTCATTTCAAATTGTCATTACTAGTTATTACTGTTTTGTTCTATAACAATAAATAATAATGGAATCGATTTCGGACTAAATAGATGGCTAAGGGAGGAAATATAACCTACTTTTGAGAAATTGAATCGATTACAAAAATACATTTCTATATCATATTCATTTTTTGCTCTAGAGAAGTCACTATTGAAACCGGAATTATGAGTATATTTCACCTACTTCTGGTTCTGGTAGAGTGATTCGGATTGTCCTGATATGATTTCTTGAGACACCGAATCGTTTGCATAAAACCACTTCCCGCTATCCATTATCATCTTCGTTCTATGGTGATTAGTGTTGAAACCGGAAGTGGTTAAGTTGAACCACTTCTGTATTGAACAGAGAGTTAATTAAAAATATGGAGCTTATTCTTGGGATAAAATCGCTTGCAGAAAACCATATCTCGATATCTTTTACCGTTTTAGTGATTTTAGTAGAGTGTTTGGGATAGTCATGGTATGACCCTTGAGACACTGAATCATTTGCGGAAAAACCTTTTCCCGCTATCTGTTCCTATTTCTTTTCTATGCAAATAAACATTGAAAACGTGAAGGACAAGTTTGAACCACTTCTGGTTTAAATAATAAATTAATGGAGGAGGTGAAACCTATTCTTAAGATGCTGAATCAACTGCAGGAAATCCCATTTCGATATCTCTTCTCATATTTGCTCTGGTACCTGCATACAGATGGATAGACACACGGGCCAATAAAGCAATTTTCTAAGACTTCCGATGCTAATAATGATTGTTTTATATTGTGCATTATGTGTACGAATGCATCAAAGTGTGTGTATTCGGAACTGTGTTTCCCTCCCCCCTTGAAATCGGTATTTTGATTTCTAAGAAAAATCCTATGAGTGTGCTTGAAAACTAATTTTCTTTCGTTAAATTGTTTACAACAGACTATGTATGCATATATAGTAAGTATTTTTTATATACAGATGTTTGTCAATGTAATCGATACACTTAAAAAAATGCAACTTACCAGACAAATATAAAATTTTTACCACCTTTATTAAAATTCTGATGTGACTTGGAGTGGAGTCAAAATGGTCGAGAATAAAACCAAGAGTAAAATTACACCTGATTATCACACAATTCTGTGAGAGGTGATGGAGGCAAAAATCTACTTCGGATTCGTGTCTTGAAAAGGATAACAGATACACAATTATGTTCTCGTCCAGGGATTTGGTGGAGCAGGTGAATTGTTCAAGTTCATCCGATATCATTCAATCCATGCCGTCATAGCCCAGCCTATGGGGATAGGTGTAATACCATCCCGAAATACGGCTTAATTACCTGGCAATAATATCTGGACCATAGCATGAAAAACGTTACAAAAATGGCGATATAATAATAAACATTGTCGCGATCGGATAGTTTCAGCAGTATTGAAATTAGGGGACCTACTGGAAAGCAGAATATTGCAACCTACAGTATCACAGAACAACCGACATATTTCATGGTTTGGCGGAGATATTACATATCACACTGTTTGCTGTGCTTATTAATGATATGGTTCGCTGCACGTCCATCACCTATAAACATGTTCAGTGGGTTGCAACAAGGTAAACCATGAGTCATCCAACCACATCATACGTTTCCTGTCATCAGCAGCTCGTGTTGCATGTTCCCGGTACTATTCGCTAAAGCGTTATAGCTTCTTATGAGCAGGATCACCCTTGCAACCCGACACCTTATGTCCATGTTGGTTGATTGTGGTTGTCGTCACATGTAAAAGGCGCAGTTTGAATTCTTCCATCACTTACACCGCAGCCTCAAATGGTTGTGAGTACCTTTCCGGTTCAAAGCTCAGTAGGACCTGTCATTAAAGATTTTCTTTCGGACGATGTTCTTGTTCACAGTGGTTTTACCCTGCATTTTATAATTAGGTAGTTATTACCTTCACCACTGTCACTTGCTACGCATCCATCACATTTGACAATTCGTGAAGCTCGCACCATAAAACCGAGTGCCATCAGTTCGCTCTCTCGCCCATTTTGTACTACCATCATTTGTTCAGTGCACACTACCGTTCTACTATTCGCCAAGTAATATTGAATTTTCCCTAAGGCATCATCACCAACAACCGGGCGCTGCGGTCGTCGCCTGATCTTTGCCAACTCAGACATCTGACTTGTTTTCTAACTCCAGGAGTTTCCATTAAATTGATATATGACTGTATCTTACAGACGTACCAGTACGAAAATTACCTTAGAATCACATCTGCAGTCTCAAGTAATTGGTAACAGTGTTCTATAGAAAATTGATTTCTGATTGAACTTACTCATTCTGAAAGTAACTTGAAAGTAATGTGAAGCGAAATGCTCTTTCCTCAAACTTAGAAACAGAAAATATTGGTTTTCAATAGTAAAAAACCCTGTAATAGTTGTTATATAAAGTTTATGCATGTGTTACGAAAGCAGAAATTGTAATTGCGTAATGACAAATAATAAACTATTTGTTCAAATGGAGCTGCTATGTTAACACGAATCGAGCAAGAAATAAATAAAAGCTAAGCCATAACTTGTGCTCGAACATCAGTGCATTTACCAGAATGATTCAACGACAGTTCAATTGGTTCGAAATATATTGTTGGTGCAACACATTACTTATGCAGTGCACGTGTTTTGTACAGGATTTATAGTAGAACAGAAACGTGGGTTAATAGAGATTTAGAGGTCTCTCGTAACAAAGAGGATGAATGTCAACCTCTAATGCTTTTGATGCTAATGCTTTACGTAGCGTATGTTACCTCTTGTTTTAGTTAGAACATGAAATGTATAATGGAATCACTGTTATTGAGTATCGTTGGGAGGGGCAAATGTTAGAGAAAGCACATCACGTTCAACTCTTCGAAGATAATTCATTCTGTATTGATAGATTAGTCTACACACGCTAACAGAAAATCTGCTTTTATACATGTACTGATATGTTGCCAAGCTTGGCTGTTGCTTTAGATATAACTGAGGAAAATTGATTGAAAACATATTGAATTATTAAAGCTAAATATTATATATAACAATTAAAATACTCATATTGTTATTCCATTACTCTTAATAGCACGGCCTATTAGAAGAGTAAACAAAACACATGTGTCAAATGTAGTCTACGTGTATTAAGAATTAGGGATGTATCAAGACGAGACGAGATGAGACTTTGCCCAGTCTCGGTTGATAAATAGCAGTCTGGGTCTCTATCGCGTCTAGAGTCAAAAATTGCCGTCTCGATCTCGTATTGGTCAACAGATGCTTGTCTCGATCTCGGTCTTGGTCTCGAAGGCCAAGTCTCGGTTTCGTCTCGAAAGTCTCGAAATAAATAGTGTGAAATTAAAATTGTGAAAGTATTATTATCGTACAGTCTGTCGTTTCCGCTTCTTAATTTTTGCCTTCAATCTTGACTTAGAATTATGGTATGGTGTACCTCTTCATAGCTAATTTGCTAGCATCAATGCTTTCTATGCTAGCATTGTGTGTTTCAGGTTCAACCATCAGTGGGTATATCATACCTGAGACAAAACCGTAATAGAACCAATATTTCACTTTCAGCCATACATTTTGTCTCATATAGCCTCAGTACTGACTATACAGTTAAACTCTATTAAATTAACTCCAGTACTATACAGTAGTTTATTTCCTTCCTTTGAATCAGTATTGTTCAATACTTCCTAACGGATAACGCAACACATAGCTGTACGAATGCATGTAATCGTACTGAAATTTAAATTTTACTCAATTAAATTATTATTATAATATGTTTTGTTTCAAGTTGATTAAATTCTTTATTACCATTTCACATCTCTGTGTTTCATTGACAGTTCATAACACGAACTTCCTGAACTTTGTGGTGAGAGCTACGGTACTCGTCTTTGTTATGTGTGGTCTCGGGTTGGATCACCAAACAAGATAGATTCAAAGTCCAATATTTCGCATAGTTTCTTATACAAGTTCATAAAGTCGTAATGCATTATGCAGGCATATATTCAGTGCCGTAACTAGGCAGGAGCAACTGGGGCAGTGTCCCGGGGCCCTCACCGATAAGGGCCTCGAAAAAAGCAGGCTTACAAAATTTCTAGTATGAGAACTGAATAAAGGATAATACCTAAGAAATTGAAGAATTTAGTGTTATAATTTGAGTAAATTGTCATGGATACTGCAGACGTATCTGTTTGTACGCCAGGAAAAAACGCCACCGCTCGGTAGCGACGAAATCAGCTTTGGTACCCATAGAGTTATTGTTACTCAACTAAGTAGGACAAAGCACTAATTTGATTCCCTTAGGAAATATCTTGTTTTACTCCTCATACTAGTCTTCGCAGTAGTTTATGTGAAGTATAAAATGACTTTAAAAATTAAATATTATTTCTTTTTGCTTTGATTAACCATAAAATTTCAATGATGTCATGCAGAGCCGTAAGCAGAAATTTATTTCGGGGGAGGAGGTCCAAAACTTTTCGAGGTAGCCCAAATTCAATAAGAGGACAAATTGTATTAAAGTTTGAAAATGACCATTAAAATTAGGTAAAATTTACAGAAAAGTCAGGATTTCAAGGGAGAAGAAGTTTGGATTCCCATGACCCACCTCCTGCGCGTCTCTGATGCCACGTATCTTTTCCTTTCTATATATTCCAGCTACAAATAGTTCAAATCCGCTAGTTTTGGAGCACAGACACGCTACTTTTTGAACTTCGGACTGACAACACTGACTCAAGGATTTGAATCTACAAAGTATGAGGACCCCCCTTTCGTCTAGCAGCTAGCACGCTTGGCTCCGGTTCGCGTGTTCCCGAGTTCGATTCCCGGTGGGGCCACAGTTGAATGACCCAAGTGGTTCGGATTCCACTATAATCGGTAACTACACGTTTCCTTTAGTCGCTCTAGTACAATCGTGGGACGTTAAACTAAAACAAACCAAGCCAAGCCAAAAATCAACACAATGTGTATTACTAACTGTAGGTCCTTGAATAATTGCACATAGCTATATGGTATGGATCGAGTTTTAGATGTCGGTGGTCAAACTAAAACGAGTGAAATGTAATTAGGGTTATTAGAACTTTTAATTAAATCTAAAGTGCACACCAGGTTTAGAGGCAACAACTAGTGTTACTGAAAAGTTATCAGTTACATTTAATTTCAGTTACAGTTTTCATTCGTTCCTTCATTCATTCGAAATACATTATACCATGATGATAGATTTGACGTTAAGATACAATTGACGCGTATTGCACCGTCCATGCCATTTGAGTTATTACATATCTCCAAAACGTTGATGTTGGTGATACTGTATTGTTCTTTGTTACACTGAATAATGTATGTGGTATTGTGGTTTTATTTAATATCTAAATTAGAAATATGTAAATACCATACGTAGTGCAATTTGAGAAAATACAACTTTATGTTGCCTTGGCAACACTGTTTGTTTATGTAGTGGTGTTGCAGAGTGTGTAGAAGAATTTACCCTTCAATATTTCACACAACATGGTACAAATTTTCAGCATTTTTAATACATATATAGGCGCGAATCCAAGGGGAGGACTATAGTCCCGATTGACGCTCAGGTACACACTGGATAAAATGGGCTTTAATCCTACTTTCTTTACACTATATAACGCGGCAAACTATGGTTTAGGTCCACCCTTGATCATCGTATTTTCTATACTGTAATGAGTGATTTTAGACTGCACGGGTGAAACAGTAAAAGTAAAAGAAGAAAAAAAAAGTTTTGGGAAGGAGATTTTTATTTTTTATTTTACCAAGCATAAAATCACTTATACTAACAGTACCAGACGCGATTATTAAACTCACGTTTAGAATTGAATTATAGGCTGCCAAAAATTTCGCTGCATCAACACGGGCGACTATACTCTGAATGTTAACCTACTTTCATGATAGTGTGATCAATACAGGTATCTTGTTGTGTGACAATATCCCAAGACGGCTGAGCTGTCAAATGAATGTCATTTATATCTTGAAATCTTATCTATATTCCTTCACAGACATCAAACAACGAGCGAAGTCTTTGAAACGCTATCTAAAAAAAGCATATTTACTTAAATTACGTATTAAACAATAAAAAGCTCTGCGAGGGCTAATAATTATTCCAGTCTTTAAATAACAAATATAATGGGTTGATATTATATATCTTTCCCGCTATAATACTGTTTAAATGACAAGACTTCTTTAAGACAGTCGCGTACTTCTAATTATTATTAACAGTAATGGTGTAAAAAGCTACGTATGTGATTTTAGGCACATCTTTGTTTCTCTAATATTAATTGATACGCAATTACAAACGGAGTGCTCCTCAAATGCTATTTTCTATGCAGGGAGTTATAAGCGGTGAAAACTATTATTATTGTATCGTACACATTCTATTCGTTACTTCTTTAAGAAAATGTATAATTAAAGTGCGTTATTTTCTCTGTTATCGAGATTGTCACCATGAATTCATTGTACAACTTACATGGTGACAGCGCTGTGTACAGAAAGAACACCGGTCCACGTATTGGACAAGGATCAAATCAGCGGTAGGCCTATTAATTTTCAGTTCCTACTGTTGTCTTATAGACCAGAAATTTGGGTGCACAGTTTATGTCATAACTTTAAAAACGCAAATTTATGAGCTATACGGAGGGTCTTAAAAACAATTATCATTCCGTATGATTTCATTTTTTAAATGCTATGTATATGTTGGTTCTCTTTATATACCTTTGATATTTTTTTATTGTCTTAAAGAGGGTTGGGGTGGCTTAACAGTAAAACTTTTATCTTTGGTGCGTATAATCTCTGGTTCGATCCCAGATCTCGTCAAGTGGACTTTGTAGTGGACAAGTGCCGTGTGCGTGGATTTCCTCGGGGTTCTCCCGTTTCCTCCCACTTTGTGTATTCCACCATTTCATTCATTTCTCACCATCACCGTCTCATTTAGCCTAGCCAGCATAACCGTGGATAGTAGAACTTAAATATTTCATTTCATTTTCTTTGTCTTAAATTTATTCATTATTTTTTTTAAATGAGGTGAGCTTAGGGAACAGCATGTTTTATCAACGCGGATTAAAGTACCACTAAAATAAATTCTTAATTGGTGTCACTGGGCGTAATATCTCTTGTTTCTCACTTTCTCTCCGATCAGGTAGAAGTGCGGGGGAACGTGTGGGGACGTCGTCTCCCCACTTCCGTAAAATATATGTGGTGTCCCGCACTTTCTAAAAAAATTACAATGGGGAAAGATAGGCACGGGAGACGGTGTGACGTCAAGCGTTCCCCTACCTTTTCAGATCCACTTTCACCCTTGCCTCCGAGGGATGGAGGTATAGAAAAAGCCTTGTTAATGCTCCTCCAATCGAGAAAGTAGTTTTGTTAAATGTGGAAAAGGAAGCAAGAAGACAATGTAACTTTTCCGGAGTAGGGTTATTTTTTAAAACTTTAGTATTAGTTGTTCATACTCAGTGTTAGCAAATTAACTCTTCATAATGTGTCGCAGATTAAACCTTATATAGATTCTATACATTGGTGAGTTGTTTACAGTCAATGCTGCCAAGAACAGGTGACGTGAGTCGATGAAAACTTGACCCATGACCCATTGGCCCACCACCCACCGTCCCACATTCTGACATACTCTGAGTCACCACCCATCAGAATCCATCTTTATCAACTCTGACCCATGATCCACGTCCTCTTCTCCACTCACTACAGAGTTTACAGTTGTAATGAAACAAGGTTGTGAAATTAACGCCAATCGGAGTTTGAATTTCTACTATCAATTGCTCAAGCACTGTTCTGTTACAATACCGGTGGATCTCACCTTTACGATATAAAACAGTAAAGTGCTTGTCATCGCTCATATTACAATGAATTTCAATTCAATTATAATATATAATTATTTTCTTGTTGAATTACAGATACTTTTCTGTGGAAAATGGGATATAATTTGAGTCTCAAATTAAGGTAAAATATGCCAACGTAGAGGAAAGAATAAAATGTGAAATTTCACTGTGTCTCGAAAGCCAAGTAGTAAGTCTAATTGCTATTGTTACAATTACAAATATCAATATCTAAAACTACTTGAAGTTCTTCTTTCACTTAAACATACTTGTCTTATGTAAATAAATAGTAACAAATGAAAAAGAAAGAAAAAATGGTGGCCTTGAAAGTAAAACGTAGACAAACTCTGCAGTGTTCAAAAGATACTGTCTACAATGCACTGAGAAGTGTCGGTCGGTAGATCAGTGTGTCTGTAGGTCAGAGTGGGTCAGGGTAGATTACGTTCTGTTGACGCACGAACCACTGACCCATTCACAAATCTTAAACCACTTGATTCACTCCATGTCTGCTGCCAAGATATCTAATCTGAGAAGTTCTCATTTGTATTAACTGTTACTAAGTCATGCATTGTGCGTAAATATTGTTGTTATACGTGAAGTATTATTATGTGCACGAGTCCATCAAGGTGTGTTTGCGTGTCCTTGACTGCGTTTGTGTGTCTATCTTTTCCATCCCTTGAAAAAGAGAAATTGCTGCTAGCGTTCCTTACTCTCTACGGCACACTTCACATTCGACTGTTACTCAAATTTAAGGACCACCACAGTTAGTTTAAACGTAATTATTTCCCATTGAATTCTTTTGTCTGAAGAGGAATCATTTCTTTTGCAAGACGGAAAAGAGACTAATGTTTGCTCTAATAGCATTTTCTTTCACAAACTCGAAAGGGTGGTTCAAGACGAAAAGCGAATACAAAAGTAACCAGAAAGGAATGGAAAAGAAAACTTTATTTGTTCCTAGGCCCTGGAAGGAAGAAAAGTGTACGTGAATAGAATGTTTAAGATGCACACATTTATTTACGTAAGGCTTTTTGTTTTAAGCAGCCAAGAAATTGGGTTGGCTACATCCATTTATTACTGATTGTTTTCGTACACAAAACGATCTCAAATTTTAAAACTCAAACAGCTTGTGTACTTCCTTATAAGCGTGTTGTTAATGTTTTCTTTAAATTTATCTAAACCACAGTATTATGTATATGTACTTAGCAACACAATTTCATACATTATAAAGAATGTAGTACTAAAATCTCATAGTTTCTTTATTCTTTTAAAAAATAAAGCATAATTGATTTGGAAAGTTGTAGTATAAGCATGATAAGCAACTGTTCAAGAATAATATTATTTCTTATGTTTTGATTTATTTTCACGTCTATTTCATATGTTTTCTTATAACTAAGGTGATTTGCAAAATACTTTCATTTTAAGTTTATGAATTGACTGCAAGGAGAATCTTCTCTGGGAATGACGAATATAACGATCCTGATTCGCTGCAGCAAAATTTACTCAGTCGATCGAGCTGATATTTTAGTACACAGATTGTGACTAAAAAGTGCCAAGAGGAAAGTACGCCACTGAATATAAGTTAAGTGATAGTTAATAAATAGCAAAAAAGCTGTAACTCATACCTGGATGTGTGATATATCAAAATGTTTCAGTTTTATAGTAAGTTGAACGATATACACAGTAGGTTAGTATGTTTCATACTTGGGGAAATTATGTAGCTTATTCTTGCGAATGGGTTCTTCAGTTTTCTCTACAATAACTCATCCAATTTTGTTAATATGTTCGTAAATAAATATTTTATTTACAACCTGGCAATATACCGGTATCATTATGCATTTGTCCTGAAACAGTCTACGCGGCTTAGTTTATTCTTAGTGTTGAGTTTTTAAGAACGATTTTTCAAAAACTGGTTCACACGATTTTGTTCATATTTCATAAATAAGTGTTTTTATTAATAATTCTAACACATGGAATAACTCACTTCTTATGAAACTAGGTGTGAGCTTCCTTAGGAAGAAATTTTCTAAAAACAATTTTTAATTTTGTTCGTATATTTCAGGACAAAGTGTCTCATTAATAACTAAAATATAACATGATTGATTTGAGGGAAATGAAACTCTTCCCACGGAATGATGTAGCTTAGCTGCAGCAGGAAATACTCAGCCGATGGAGCTGAAAGTTAGTAAACAAATGGGATCTTATGCAGAGTTGTTTTAACTTATGATTAGCATCATAAGGCATGACTACTGCAAGAAACATAAATGTTTGTCAAAATCTTTAGTATGTACGGTTGCCAACTCTGGAAAACGAAAAAAGCCGGCACCCCCTCAAAATTCTTTGTGATAGGTGTATGTGTGAATTATCTCTGTTCGGACCCATCTATATCCATCGGAAGGGAATGTACTATCGTGAACAAAGGTGTGATTCACTAATAAGCTTAATAGATATATTATGTTATAAATGAGAAACTGAAATCGGCATTGATCATTTCATCGGCATTGATCAAGCAATGTAACTGCCACTTCTTTACAATTATCGAAACAAATGAACAAATGTATACTAATTTTACGTGACAATTTTGGATGTGGAAAATGAAATTTCAGTGTTTAAACTTATACTTCAACTACAGGAAATTGCTTTAAAAGAGTCCTTTTTCACTCCCAATATAAAATTCCTTACAAGTAAATTTCAAATTTTCCCTGATACAGTCCCTGTTATCTCTTTGAAATTATTTAAACAATTGAACAAAATATATTAATCGTTGACAGATGGTGAAAGATGACAATTTTAGATGTACAACATGAAAGCTACTTTTTAAATCTATACTTCGAACTAGATATAAATTTGAAAATAGAAACGGTCGTAAAGGGGCTGGTAAGAAGTTTGTATCAGTCACCGGCTTTAATCAAAATAACAGCAATATTTCCGGCGAGGCCGGTGAAAAACCGACCAGTTGGCAACCCTATTAGTATGGTACTAACCACGCGTCAGAACGATTCTGCATAAGGTCAATGGAGACTAAGAGTTGCCAGATTTGAAAGCCTGCTACTCAATATACGTTAAGGAAGAGGCTCATAAATCACACACACACAAACTCATATGTTGGTGCCGTCACAACACAATTGTTGTCGAATATGCAGGTACGTCCTTTTACCTCTTGACGACAGAAGTGCACTATATTCTTCGCAACAACTCGTAGATCGACAGCTAAAAAAAAAATGTTAGTTGGTTAATTAGGAGTTTATTCTCCCTTTCAGCACCTAGGCTATACGAGACGTGCGGTGAATCAAACTCGGGTCTTCCATACGCTAACCCTACAGCCATGAGAGGACTCTCTGAAGAATTGCTGTACGTTTATTATTGAAAGGGCGAGGTTTCACAAAACGTCAAGTAAAGAATTTGCGAACTGTTAAATCGCGCAGTTTTTCTTTCTTTCTTTCTTTCTTTCTTTCTTTTTTTTTTTTGAAAATTCTGATCACTGATTGACAGTGTGTTTCTAATCTCTTTCCGAAAAAGAAGCTTCAATTACTATATTTATAGGTTAACCTGTACATTGCAGTAAACCATGGGCTTTTGTTGTATGTTATTTTTTCATGTTAGAGTCCCCAAATTTTATTACAGTAAAGTAATTAAAAGTAAAATTAACTGTTATTTAATAACTACTATTTTCTTTACCACACTAAAATTTACCTGCGTCTTATTCTTATCCCAAACTGCAAAAACTAGGTTTAATCTCTTATAGCATGAATAAAGTTTACTTGGATTGCGTAATTCAAAAGGAAAGATTCTACTATTAGAAAGGAGGAATGATATAAAATCACCGTAGCTTTCCACGAATATTCGGAATTTCTCTTAGCATCAATTTTCTTATACGAATTTATTATTTGTTTCAGTCATGCATGGATAGATTAATCACTATAATAAGCTAGTAAACTATTAAAAATACTATTCTTTGATATTACATCACAAATTCACTGAGGTAAAATAAATAATAGTCTGGTCAATTTAAAACACTCATTTAATATGTAGCCGACAATTTGATTTTCACCCATATATATAAACAGGGCAGAAGTTAGGGGGCCCTTCATTGTAAATATACACTATCTAAAATGAGAAGCTAGCAATGAAAATAGCAACACTTCCCGAAACTTTCTGGCGTGATTTTTCCGTTTGGGGCTTAAAAGGAAGCAAGGTTTTGTAAAAGCAATAGTTTAAGTCGGTTTTCTGAAGGTTGGGGGAAAAGGATTCACCAAGCAAAGCAATATAATGTTTGTGAAGTAGGGAAGAAAACAAAACTCAGGAAGAGGAAAGAACAACTTTTCCTGCACATCACTTGTGATCCTCTTTAAAATATCCCCCCCTTTTTCTATGTATCAGCGTTGTCAGGTGTAAAGAATGTTGTCATTTTTCACTTTGAAGAGTTTCAACGAGACTGATTATTTTGGTAGTTATGGTGTACTCCCTCAGTAAATCTTGGATCTGACCCTGTATATATAAGTTTAATTGATTTTTAGTTTTCAATACAGATAGAACAGTAGTTTGTTCTCCCTATTTTATGTGAGATAGCTTTGCACAGGTGAAAATAACATTGCCGAATCGCTTTTATTTAAAAATAAAACATTATAATTGAACATAACATGCAGATTCACGAAAATTTCCCATCATGTATTTACTGTTAGACTAGTTAATAAATACGGTACGGTTATTCACATATTAGCTATTAGGTCAGTGATTATCAGCTTGAGTTACATTTGTACCAGTATGCAAAATGTAAGGATAAAAGTCAGTTTTGCAAGCTGTGTCATTCTCATGTGACATACATATAACTTGAACTGACTTGAACCATACCTAGAAAGTAGTTCTACAGTATAATAATGAAGCAACAGGAAAATACACGTGAATAAAACAAAACTGTCACTTTTATGCAGAAATAATAACTCACTGTAAAGCCATTACGACTCACGATGATCTCCCTGGCATTACAAACGAAATAAAATGGTCCTCAAAAGGGTGTATGATCACAACGATGTATACTTTGTAATATGCTCTGATGGTGCTTACAAGTCTGATTATGAGTTTTTGTAGAATGGAGTAGCATCACTCCACGACTACAGCTGGATTGTTATTGGCCAATCTGAACGTGCTGGAAGACATCTCTTCTTAACATTCCAAATGTACTAGATGGGAATCAAGTCCAAGGAACAGGAAGGCCAGTTAATTCGCCAAATATCCTTTTATTTCAAGAGCTACGCCATCTGCGTTGATCGATAGGGCCGCGCATTATTACCCATTATTATCCATCAGCCCATAATGTAATCGGGGCTGATTTCACCTCCGAAAAGGCACACGTTGAGATGGAGTACAGTGTCACAATAACGCTGGCTGGTGAGTGTACGAGCAATTTGGAGATCTGTATGCGTATGCACCTATTAGAAATAACTATTTCTTTCTTGGTCCATTCAGGAACAGATCGCCTTCAATACATTGTAAGGAATATGTGAAATATATGCTATGTAAAACCAAAATCGGGTATATTGAAACATGTATTTGAGACGCCTGCTTTCTGAAGGCATGTAAAGAAACTGAAACGTTCATATCAAAATAACCCAGAGAGAAGAAAAGACAAAGAGAGAGAGAGAGCAGATTTGTCTTCCCACACTAACCATTATCTAGAGGATTCTTTCTTTAAAGATTTACTTTTCTCTTCTTTTGCCAATTTAAATCTAGAGAGATGAACTTAGCTTTAGTTAAATAGTGTGTTCTCGAACTAGAAGACAGTCCTAAGAAAAATCAATCAGTAAAATCAAGTGTAGTAAATTGGCTTATTATCTTGGAAGGTGGGGACCTATTTTAAATAACCAGAAAAAAAAACATTGTGTTTGATTTTGAAATACTAGGCCCAAATGCACAAATTCCCCGGGTTTTGTAACTACAGTTCTTCGTGTCAACTCCTATCGAAGTAACAGAAGACGAGACAGAACAAAATGATGTAAAATATGCCAAAAGCTACTGCCAAGAAGCCTAAGGACGCTGTACCTGACCTTACCAGGAGAAGCATACTGGTTTAATTAGACTATCGTATCATTTTTAATTATCTGTTTTATTTGCAATATAAAGATCTATATTATTATTTTACATAATTAGTTATATGAAGAAATTATTGTTTTCCTTTCTCATATTACAAAAAGTAAGGTATGAACATATAAGTAAGTCCATTGTATTTTAATAATGAATTTTAACATCTAAGTTATATTACAATTACTGTATATTACAATTGGAAAAACAAGTTAAATAATTTAGAAACAGACCTGAAAGTGTATATTAATTAAACAATGAATCTAATCTGGTTAGATTTATTTAGCTACGAAAACGTGGTAGAAATAATAATAGATAATAAAACACAATAAAATAGAAAATAGAACAAAATAATAGTTAGTAAGTTGCAATGACATCGAATATATTGAGAAATATATTAAGACGCTTCAAACTTTTCCTACTGATATACAAATGTCCTTATCCGAATGGGGGAATAGTATAAATGAAAGACGATTTCTGGACTATTATGTTATTTATGTATAAACGAACATTAAATCAGTACAGTAAATATTTAACATTAGTAAAAACTCAGACTGAGACAAAAATCACGTTGAGTTTTGATAAATTAACACAATTCTGATATAGGTCTGGATATAGGTCTCAAAATATCGTGGCACAATGTTATCAAGTTATTTAACTACCAAAACTAGTAATCTCTTCGTAATATATTTATGTTTTCGTTTACCACTTGCCTAATATTGTTACATCGTCATAATGGATTGAAGATTTTCGAAAGATGTACAAACGTCTTTGAGCTCTTTTAATATTATTTTCATTAAGAGAAATGTTTCTATTCATTTCTGCTTTATTATATGGAAACAATACATTCGTAACCAGGGATTTCAGCATGAGAATTAAATTGGTACTGACAATCCACTTTGAGGATGATGGAAAATATGCCCCGTCTGCAAATTTGTAGCCTCAGGGGATAAATCTTTCCCACCGTTGCTACTCCCCGAAATTATCATTGACTGTAATGGTCATTCTTTCCTTCAAAGCTTATCCAACCGATTGATATAACAGAGCATCTTATAATTTGGTGGTGGAAAAATCCTACGAACTTGTAACTACATATATTCAATATAAAAATTCTTTTATAAGTACATAAATGCATAGTTCATAAGTCAATTTTATGAAATGGAATTCAGCAAAGAAAACTCATCCATTATAATGAAGTCACCAAGGAAAGATAAAAATAAAAGAAGATATTAAGGCATTAAACATCAATGCCTTAAGCTAAGACATATGTTCGAAATCGATTTTTTCCTAATTATGCTTCTTCTTCGTATATGTTTTGTTGTTGAAGAAGTCCTACGGCGAAATGCTTTACGTCGAGCTACAACCTTCTCAACAAGTAACAGCGTGACACCACAAATAATTCCAATTATTGGCAATAAAATCAAGAACACAGTTTGTCGGAAACTCACACGCACAATGGGTGTCTCAGGTTTTACCAACCGTCGTGGAAACCAATCTTGCCTCATCTTACGAAGGACTCCGGATTCCTCCATATGTTTTATACTAAAAAGTAAAAGAATAATTTACTATTATTGTTTATCATTGTAGAACAAAGGAAAAGGTCAGTAATACATATATTAAGTTTGTTCTTAATTTTGCTATATATACTGCTTGCGATTAAAAATGCAACATCTAAACAGGGCAAGATAATAGAGCTCATATTGACATTCTGGGACCTGAAAGCATAAGCATCAAATTATTAAACTTATCGCTCTTTGCGACGTGTGACAACAGCAGAACGAATCTTGCGACTGCCACTAGCCTGTTAGTTCACCGTGAGCAATTAGAACATCTGTAATCCTACGAGGCATCGAGAGGATGAGCCCCTAGATGTCATCTTGGGGAATGGCAAGCACTTCGTCTTTGATAAGATGCCACAGCCAATCAACTGTAGCTTGCAGAATTGAGAGAAGTTATGCAACCATCTATCAGATACACTGCAGATTAAGGGATCGCCCCAGGCAATTAACCAGAATATTTTGTCCAACAAATAAGTGTAGCACAAGTACGTGCAATATAAAGGTGCGCTATATTCTGTTGGAATGTAGGACCCTGCTTCAACGCGACCAGGATCGTGTTTCATACCTCATCAACGTACCTCCTCAATATACGTCGTCAATGGCTGCCCATATCCGTCAATGAATTAGTAGCACGAACGGGAATCCCATTATAACAGACCAACGTGGTGATATAAAATGCACACGTCGCACAACCTAGTGACAGTTAGTGCAAGCCATGAATGATGCCATCATGATGCTGCAGACATAAGCGGGATTCATCTGAAAAGTACTACTCGTCTCTCCATGTGAGACACCATTGTAGCCTTCTCTAATTATACTGTGCAGTCAACGGAAGCTGTAGTAATGGGTGTAGTGCAAACACTTTCACTCTGCCAGATAACATAGAGCTGGTCGTAGGAACACTTGACGCTATGGAGCAGCTTCCACTGTTCATGGTGTCATCGAATCCATGTGGGTTGCACAGTAGTCACATTCCGTCCAGTACAGGAATCAAAGTTGCAAAATAATAAAGCACACTCAGGATACACTATTATTCGACGGCTTCTATACTATTTATATTATGCAAATTTGGGTTTCGTAGTATATCCCCTTCTTTGTGCTGCATTTTTAATGGCAAGCAACGTGTCATTATTCAGCAGAAAAAGCAGAAACCAAATTACTTTAAAGCAGTTATCCGTCTTCACACTCTTTCTCTAACGTTTTAAACTGTTTAGAAAGTATGTCTCGTCTCACGCTTCTCGGTATTGGAAGCTTCCCCTAAATCTTAAACATGTTGTCGTCCGATTAATACTATCCAAAAAATATTAACTCTTCTTTTAAATATTACTTAAATATTACAGTTTATGATACGTTATGTAAATCTTAATTAAAATAAAGCATAATATGATAATACCAAGAACATTAAATCTGAAATATCTATTCTATCTGAAATATGAAAGTTAATTTAACAATCACCAGATACAGCTCAGAGACCATTTTACACTGGATATTCAACAAAACAATAACAATGGAAAGGATGTGGGAAGGTATCGGCCAGGGCCTGTTTAGTAGGTACCATCCCGGCATTTGCCTGGTAGGACTGAGGGAAACCCTGGAAAACTTCAGGATAGTCGGCAGCGGGATTCGAACCCAAAACCTCCGGAATGCGAAGCCAACGCTCTACCATTTGAGCTACTTTGCTCGGTAAACCATGAAAGAAATGTTGAACTGGACATGTTTTCTAGCAAACAAACATGGTAATAGATAATACAGAACCAGAGATCTTTTCAGTTCTTTCAGTCTAAGGGAGTCAGGTCCGATAACTTGGAACTCGTCAGAAACTAATCCCAACGAAGTTTATATGAAAATTTTGTGCATTGTTTTTGTACCATATCTCAAGTTTTGTCCACTTTAAGGCAGAAATGTTCAAAATTAAAATTTTTCTACTGCATGCCAAGACTCAGTTCATCCAACCGAAAAATCTTGAAAAATATGCACCACTGTGTAGGGCGAGTTTTGTGTAGTTTTGTGCATCCCACCTAGAGTTTTATGACTTTAAATAACATATGTATAATAACTTCAAAAAATGTGTGTATTCTAGGCACTGGAATTTACATAAAACCATTTGCGGCAATAGTTATACCAATTCTTAGGATTCGTTTCTTGCAATTTTGCTCAACTCTCCCGAGCTTGAGCATCTCAACTAACAGAGATATAGCTCCTTAAAAATAGTCAATACGCCAGGGCTGGAGTTCGTAATCTTTTAATTGGATAAACCTCTTAAAATGGTGCGTATCATAGTTTTCTGAGTGTGTACAAAATCAACCAACGGAATTGTTAACTCGAATATTAGTACTCAATTTGAGGTGTTTTATGTACCATATACTGAGAAACGTTCGTTCTCCGAACAGCGGTATATTGTACAAATATACGGAATCCTCTTGCCTACTACAGAAATCAGTACGGAACATACGTTATCGATATGCTAAATACGCACTGCCCTTAGATGTTACATCATGTCTGATATCTAACAGTCTTCCTTATATTATATACATATACTGTATGTATATTATATTTGTCAGCTATACGTTATATACATCCATTTGTATATGGAATCCTGATCGCCTATATTGTTTCATACGGAAAGTACGTATAGATAAAACACTTATACAGAAAGTATTTTAAAACATGCGTTTTCAGCTATACGTTTGCTGTACATTAAGTCCAACAACTATAGGCTTTACAAATGTAACATGCGATTTTACGTACGCCAGGTACATTTTTTCTCAGTGTATCCCGATTTTTGTGCATCTAAGATAACTTGAGATATAGTCAATTGAAACTAGTGTGTATGTCAATTCTTTTAGTTCGTACAATGCTGACGAGGCAATTGTTATGTAAAATATTAGTACTCAATTTGTGGAGGTTTGTTTACCATACCTCGAGCTTTGTGCACGCCAGATAAACTAGATCTATAATAATATTAATATTACTACTACTACTACTACTACTAATAATAATACTAATATGATGTATCTTGGTTTCATCCATAGCCTTATCCAGCTTAAACTTGGAGTTGAGTATGACGTAGTATGTTACATCATTTTCTTGCCAACCATGTTCTTGAATATTTGTTAATGGTCAGCTAGCATTAATAATTTTGATTATGTTCTGTTTTCTGCAAGGTTCAATTTTAACACCATCACTAAATCTTTTCTTCGTAGCTGCCTTTCCACTACTATCAAGAAATTCAATCATTTCGGTAGACTGAGAGCACTGATTTTCTTGTTATTAGCAAATTTGTATTGATTAGTGTACACGGGCGAAAATATCACTTCAATGTACCAAGAATGCTTTTGTCTTCTGCTACTACAACTAGGATCTTGACTCATGAATACAACGTAAATTAAAACCCATATTGTTAATACATCAACGTAAATAATAAAAAGTAGACGAAATATTTGTATCTTACGGGAAACAAAGAAGCTTTGTCTTCCATATGTCAAGCTCTGAACTATTTACACCAAATTCATGCGCGTTTATCATATAGCTTAACTCAAACACAATTACAAAACATACGAATAAAATTATCGTCTTACCCTTTGTTGATGACATTTTTGTATGGAAATCCTTTCACCATCGGCATTCCTATGGCACTCATAAAATACTCCTTTCCAACTGCTATGATCTCACATGGTGCTTCGTCTAGAAGTCCCAATGCTATTATGTACACGTAGAGGAAAGCATATTTTCTTTTGCACGTCATAGCCAGGCCTTCAGCTACTGAAGTTACAAAATTGTCAGGATTTGGTTTCATAAGCTTTTGGAACAGCGTGCTCAACAAAGGATCTGTCGAATGCTATTGAAACCAAGAAAGAAGAGACCATTAATTAAAAGTATTCAATCATTATGTTCCAAAATCAATTTACTGTACGTTTTAGTTTTGTTCCTGTTGGTTAGATATATTTTGTGTTCCTTTTAACAGTTAGAATACATGAGACTCCAAGTTAATGTAGACTCCCAACCACATAAACTCCCATCGAACCCAAGTCTTCCTCTCTAAAGATGTGTATATTAACGATGTTTGTTTCGTTTGCAATTTAACGCTCCTTTACCTCATCAAGACGACACGGAACAACATCCCACAATTTAACATGAGCCCCGAGTAAAACTCATTCTCATTGCGAATCGACGCTGAATCTCTCTAACCTAGGAAAGAATATTAAATATGATGCCAGTGTAAATTCCCATTCGTCATACGTCGGTCGCAAGTGATATAGAAATAAGTTATCGAGTACATTTAAGTGAAGTACTTTCGAAGATAAAACTACAGCCTTAAGTCGGCCAGAGGTGCTCATTAAAGGACTGCAGGAGGCAAATTTCATTTGAAAATTTAAAGTTTTTGAGAGGAAAGTATTTAAACATAGTGAGAGAATAAAGGAATTGTGCGAAATATGTACTTGGATGGATGATTCCAGAATGGACTGGGTCACATTTGAAGGGTGCGAGGCAAGAACATAGTAACCCAGAATTTTACTACTTTAAGAAATTAGAAATTTTCTGCAGTACAATTCATTTTCAAATTCGAAAATCTGATTTTTCACATAAGTCTATACAGGAAGGATTAAACGGACAAGGTTAAATGAAGCGGTATGCGTTGCTCTCTATCGAGTGCTGCAAAACGCAGTAATTGCAAAAATGTGGGTTACTATGGTCTTCCCCTTCAAACCCTTCATTTGTTTTTTAAAAAATAGGTAAACTTATTATTATTATTATTATTATTATTATTATTATTATTATTATTATTATTATTATTATTATTATTATTATTATTATTATTATTATTGAGCTCCCTCGTGATTATGTAGACATTTTGGGCTGAAACATCCGGGTTCGATTCCCTCCTGGATTTCATGTGTCTTCGAATTAAGGTTAAACTAGATTTACGTATCATATAGTCTTGCTGCTGAACTGGACACTAAACCAAAATACAATTTATTATTTTTATTAATGTTATTTCACTTAATTTAGTTTATTGCACCAGGGACTCGAATGCAATTATAAATTGTAACCATTTTTGTAATTATGTTACTAAATAGTGAAAATGTAACCTGAAGTATGTATATACTATTTAGATACTTTTCCTAAATAAATTAAATAGTTGGAAGGGCGGATCCAAGGTATACTCAAAGATTTTCAGCTCTCTTCCCGGGAAAGGAGCATTGGTACCTATGCCGCTTGGGGAAAGGAGGAAACGAATATTTGATCCATTCATTCGCCTATACCTGCATGTCTTGAATATGGCCATATTTTTTAAAAAAATGTTTTCTTTAATATGTCAAAACTAGACAAAGTGAATTGAGGTCCTTTCTGAATTCCTCGATTCATTTGTAATGTATACTTAAACAAAACCTTTTTAATTAAAGCTGACTCATTCCTAAAGTGGTAAATATAAGAGAATTACGATTGCTTAGGTTTGAATGCATCTTTTTTGGAAGATTTCGCCTGATTTCTAGTGGAAGAGCTATGCATGAAGAGGAAACTGGCAATTGTGGATAACCAAAATATCCTAGTTGACACAAATATGAAGCAATATGATTATTATAATCTCAGTCATAAAGAAATTAATTTCAATAGTAGTGCATTTAATAGAAAGCGGATAATTTTCCGACAATTAATTTGATTCGATAGAGAATTATTAGTGATCAGCATATGGGATAGAAAAAAATATTTTGCAGCTGTCCTGTCCTATCATATCTGGATAAAGTAGGTATATTTTTCCTTACATTAATACGTTTGTTTTTTAATTATATTCTGTGAAATGTAATTAAATTAGATGCTATGCATATCAAAGAATGCCTGATTTTTTTTTAAATGTTGAACTGGTAACGCTGTTGATCCTTACAAAATATTAACTCGTGTACCTTTAATTATATCCTATGAAACATCATTAAATTAGACAGTGTGCGTACCAAAGATTGCTCTGATTTTCTTTAAAACGTTGAACCGGCAACGCGTGTACTGTAGAGATAATTCAAAAAGTCCAATAGGAATTAATTATTGCACCCATACAGTCCTGACTTTGCCCCTATTGTTTTTCTTTCCTTTCTCCTGAAAATTCTGTTTGTTTTCGCAATAACAGTGATGTCCTCAAAATCAGTTCCTGACAGGTTAAAAGTCTCAGGTGGCGTATTTGTACACATAGGGTCTGTGAAAGCTTGTGTATTACTTTAGAAGTTACTTAAAGCTTCATAACGAATATGTAGAAAAATAGCCAAGGTATACATTTGTATAGAATCAACAATAAGAGTGTTCTCCTTTTCTTGTCTTCTTTGCAACAACTAATCTGTTCTATTTTGAGGTATGAGTAGTTATATTTATCAAACAAATTAAATACTACTACTACTACTACTACTACTACTACTACTACTACTACTACTATTACTGCTGCTGCTGCTGCTGCTACTACTACTACTACTACTACTACTACAACTACTACTAATACTACTACTACTACTACTGCTACTACTGCTACTACTACTACTACTACTACTACTACTACTACTACTAATAATAATAATAATAATAATAATAATTCAATTTGAGACAGTAATAACTCATAAACGAAAGTGCTTCGAATTAATATTTAGTAAGACTGTTTACCATGGACGGTGTTATGAGTAGGGAACGGAACTTTATTTAAATAAATGTTTTTTTCTGCAGTGAGATAGAGGCCCATTCTTTTGCCAAAATGCTGATCATATCCTTTTATGCCAACTCAGCAAATTTTATTTTACATAAAAACACATATTTTCCAATTTTCCGTATGTAAATACATATTTTAAGAGTTTTCGTTTTAAAAACATAAAAACACTCATTGAGGACTGCTACATCGAAACCTTCTAAAGAAAAAATGCTTATTTTCCCACACCTCTTTCATATCGTTTGTCAGGTTTGTTTTGTCTTTGACCACGTTGACTGGCAGACTTCTGGTGCCTTACTTTAATCTACACGTAAGGTCCTGTTGAGGGAATTCTATCCAGCCACAAGCCAGTTACAACACTGCAGGGCTTTGAATCCACTACGTATCTTTTCGTTTATTCTATTCTGAGTGGTGCTTCAGCACAGTGTATGTATTTCCTTACTGTAAAATGCCTAAAATAAAAGCAAGTTTCATCTCGTTTGCAGAAGTCCTGTGATGAATATAAAGATGTATTTTCTACTGATGACAAAGTGCTATTTTGCCAACCATGTGGTAAATCTGTCGCGACTGACCAACGTTCACAAATTAAGCAGCCTTTGGAGAGCAAAAAGCATATTGTTGCTGCTTCACGTTTGAGCAAGAGACAGGCATTTATCTGTCAACCAATTGTGTCTAATTCTGGTAAACCGTCAAAATTGTCCGCTTTTTCAATGGATTTGTGCAGAACTTTTGTATCCGCAGATATTCCACTGTTCAAATTAAAGAACCCTGAATTACGAAAGTTTCTCGTGAAATATACGAACTTTGAACCGCCTGACGAATCAACATTGCGAAAAATTTGTCTGCACAGGTGTTACGAGAAAACTTTACAACATATTCGCTCGGAATGTGCGCATCAAAATATTTGGGTATGTATGGACGAAACTACAGACTCCAGTGGTAAAAAAAGTGGGAAACGTGATTGTAGGAGTGCTAAGTAATGGTGATGAAACTGTGTTGACGAAAAATTATTTGCTAGTGTGTAAAGAGCTATCTGCTGCTACCCATGTAACGGTAGCAAGGCTTTTCAACGAAGCAATGCAACTTGTGACCAGAAGGCATAAAATTTGACAATATTCTTCTTGTTACAGATGCTGCAGCTTACATGAAAAAAGCTGCAATAGGCCTTGCCGTTAGCTACCCCAAAAGGGTGTATGTTAGCTGTGTGGCTCATGCGTTGCATAGAATATGTGAAAAGATAAAGAGTTCTTATTCCAACGTCGATAAACTAGTTTCAAATGGAAAAAAATTTTTTACCAAGTCACCTAAACGAATAGACATTTTTAATCAAAAATATTCTGGGATTCCTCTTCCAACCGCTCCTGTAGTTACACTATGGGGCACTTGGTTGAATGCCATTGAGTATTATGCCCAAAACTTTGAACAATTCGTATCTGTCGTAAATGATCTCGACAAAGACGAAGCATCGTCCATAGAAATTGTACAAGAACTGTTAAAAGATCCATTCGTAAAACTCGAGTTAGCATTCATTTCAACAAACCTGTCCTTTCTTTCTCGTTGTATAGAAAAGCTTGAATCTTCATCGAACGTACTGTCAGCTTCAGTGGGTGAAATCCACATAATAAAAATGAAACTGATAGAACTTCCTGTTGCTAACGGAGAATTGCCAATGTCTAAATTTACAGACATTTTTGAAAGAAACCTAGGTTTTCAAGCATTGTGTAAAATTTTTGGAAGGGGGAATGGTGAAGGAAGATGTGGCTAATTTCAGAGTTAGTGAAATTTCGTGTTTCAAATATGCGAGAATTGTTTCTTGGGACGTGGAGCGATCTTTCTCGCAATATAAGGTGCTTTTTAGGGATAATCATCACAAATTTACAATGGAGAACTTGGAGAAAATTATGGTAGTCTAAAGAATAGCTCATTAGAAGGTAAACATTTCAAAACTGAATTTAAGATGTTCACAATACACGTAATATTTAAGTTTTTGTTGCCAAATATTTTAATTTTTGTCACATATTTTTTCTAATTTTATTACATATTTTCAAAATTTATAGCACATAAATAAATAAATATATCTGAGTTTTTTAGCACATGAAGTTCCGTTCCCTAGTTATGAGTGTTCTTATTAAAAAAAAAAAACTGGTTACAAAAGTTTCATTAAAACAGGGCATGGCATTTCAAGTCTGAACCCAATAGTCACAGCAGAGAGTTTGATCGTTAATTTCTTCCGCATAGATTTAGTTTAGAAAAGAAAGATAAAAAATATATACAAGATGTTATTGTTAAAGTAGCTTATTTGATCACCAGTGGTGACAGAACCTATCGCGCCCCCTTTTAAAAGGTTGTATTCTAACAACTGCGCACAAGGCATCTGGTATTCTCACTTGAATTTTAAAATTAAATAAAAATGAAGTGAAATGTTTCAGTTTTTAATCGTCGCATGGTTATGTCCTTTGGGCTAAGGGAAATAATGATTAAGGAAAGTGAATAATGATCGAAGGATTGGTGGAATGGGAAAGTGGGAGGAAAAGGAATATTCCGAGAAAACTCACGGTCACAATGTTAAAGCTTCTATTTGATTTAATTCCCTCCATGGATAAGAGTACAGGACTTTCCTAATCGAGATAAGAAGATTAATCACATTTGACTACTTATTTAAATCATTTGACTACAACAATTTCTTGTATTCAACCAGTTAATCAGAAGAAATTATTTTTAGTAACGTTACATTTCGTTTCCCTATCATCGAAATTCCTATCCTCTCCTTCTGTGTTTCAATTGTGATTTCGACAGACTAAAAGTTCCTGCTGAGCATTTCTGTATAAAATAAATAAAATAATTCTGAGGAAAATCAAACAGATGTCTCAGTAGATATATACACATCTCATTTGACATTCCTTTAGCATTAAACTGAGAAGTGTTAAATATTTAATCATTTCATGTTCTATATTCGTAAGAACACATTTTGAATATTCTCTGTGAAAATTCCGTGGACGCATTATAAGCACCAGACATGTTAACCACATTAACTGTGATATTTGGAGACAAATCACGTATTCTTCCTTACCTCTCTATTTTTAGATTGTAAATGTATGTATCTATGCTAACAGACAAGTTGGTCTTGTCACAGCGACAACGAACATGGTTTACCTCCATCCACAGAGCTACAAACTTTGTTCCTGAAATTCCTGACAAATTTTCAACAGACGTCGGCGGTTTCAACTAAAACCAACGAAATTTACCCAAACTCCAATATGTCAAGTTGAGCAGAAAACGTAATGCATTTCAGCTATTTCACGATAGTAGATGGAGAACGAAGCAATATGTTTGCATAACCACATTTCACGGTCTGTTCTTATGATGTGACCAGTAACATCACAATGTACACCACGCAAGAGAATTTGATTTGTCACTGGGTGCACAATTAGAAAATACTGTATAAGTTTTCTTTTTTTTAAAAAAAAAATCAAGAATTCAAGCATCTTTGTTGCCGACTACTACTCAACAATCATTCACAGTCTTCCTAGGCCACCACTTCCCGTACAAATCTACGATGCATGTAGGTAATTAAGAGGAGACAAAAGGCGGTCGTACTTGTCACCTCCATTCTCTTCTCGTCAATGCATTTCACCTACCCTTTACTTCCCACTCAAAAGCTTTAATAATGTTGCAACCGAATTTCATTAAGATTTATTAATAGTGCAATATTTTCTCCATTAATGGGTGTATGGTGACTCAGTGCAGGGCGCACTTCTGGTGCATAGGGTCCGTCGTTCGGTCCTCGCCCAAGTAAGTTTGTGGTGAACAACATCGCTTCCGTTGGTTTTCCCGAGGTACTACTGTTTCTCCCACATTCTTGTTCCACCAATTTTTCCATGATTATACACTTGTGTTAATCATTTCCCTCCTTAGCCTAAAGGGCATAATCGTGGGATATTAAACTAACAGATTTCATTTCATTTTTTCTCTATTAATGTTGGAACCTGAAGAGATAGTAAATTCCAGTTAAGATTTTATCCTAGATGTTTATGCAATACACAACTCTTACATGTTTTGATGTTTGCATATATACGTTACGCGAAATGTTCACTTATAAATGAGTGACATATGGGTAGCAAACATTATTGTTACCATTACCAGTGATGATGGTAAGGAATTGGTTCCGTTTATAAACTTTGCTGAGATAATATCTCTAGCTATGTACTGGAAGAAACAGAAATCAAAAAAAGTTATCGTGTGAAATAACTTACGGACGTACTAACATTAAAAACTTATAAGGCTAACTAGAATGATTCTAATAAATAGGATATTCAAGAGGCAGAGAGGGAAGTATTGAAGTTAAGTTATTGGGAGTTGATTGAAAACTTAGTGTGCTTAACATTATATCCTGGCATGCCTTTCCACCTGAGAGTTATGGGTGCACACTGCAAATCCAATTTTAGTAAATTACGATGTAAATCCCTTTGTGTGACTTCTACTTTATTGTTACTTTCATAAATTTAATATTACTTTAGGGTTGTCAGAAAATTCAGAATCTATTTTGTACTTTCTTTCTCAAAACCATTTATTTCAACTATTTATATATTAAAATGCTAGGTTTATATGTTTGTCCAGAATCCTTTCAACAATGAGATCTTGTAAACCACAAGTGCTAGAAACGTGCCGTTTTCAGTGGTCGATTCCAAATTTTGTGTAGTTGTCCGCCCTCATTCAAAGTTTCAAAAACTGTGTCGTTACTGTTCTATTCAACATTTTAGTGGTCGTTTTGAGTCCATAAGCTTAACGTTGTAGAAGGCCGAAACTACGGTTTTAGGGAACCAGTAGACAAGTTACGTATGGCGGGTTGACGGACATTGCAGGCGTTTCGCTTAAATCTGAATGGCAAAACCTATTACACAATGGCAATTTCAAAGTTCTCATGAGACTCAATGACACGTATACGGACAGATATGGATCTATTAGAAAAAATATTTTCACTTGGTATCCTGTTACTTCTACAAATTTGCTACAAACTTACTCAAAAATCTATAAATAGCAATTCAATTCCCTTGTGAGTCTCCTATCATTTACTTGTGTGAATAAGGAGACATGTACAGTCGGAAGGAGATTCATGGTCGTAAGAGAATGATGCGCTGAGTAGACAGCGCAGGTTCAGCTAGTCTATATATTAAAATGCTAGGTTTATATGTTTGTCCGCAATCCTTTCGACAATGAGATCTCGAAAACCACAAGTGCTGAAAAGTGCCGTTTTCACTGGTTGATGCCAAATTTTGTGTAGATTATCCAGTTCTCATTCTCAAAAACCGTGTCGTTATTGTTATATTCAATATTTTAGGAACCGCTTTGAACCCATAAGATTAACATTGTTACAGGCCGAAATTACCGTGTTAGGCAACCAGTAGAGACGTTAGGTATGGCGGGTTGACGGACATTGCATGCGCTTTGCTTAAATCTGAATGGCAAAACCTATTCTATGCTGGCAACTTCAAAGGCCTCAAGAGACGCAATGAGGCGTATTCGGATGGATTTATTAGAAAAAAACATTTCTACTTGATATCGTGTTACTTCTACAAATTTGCTACAAACTCACTCCAACATATATACATAGCAATTCATTTCCTTTGTGAGTCTCCTATCCTTTACCTGTAGTGGGATTCATGGTCATAACAGATCGATGCGCTGAGTAGACAGCTTAGGTTCAGCTAGTAGAAAATAAATGCTCAATTATATTAATATAGAATCCGTTTTTTAGGATAAATTTCTGTCGTCTTTCAGTAATCTTCATAATTCCGTATTTACAGAATTACCTATCTTTATTGGCGAAGAACTGCGTTATATGCGGATTTACAGCCTCATCTCAATTGAACGATACACCACTCAAGGTATTTTAAAGAGAACGAAACATGTGGATGTCTGACTGCGCATCGCCAGGCGAGTATGGTGTATATAATCGCACATTTCTTCCAATCTCGAATAATTTTAGATGGTCGTGCAAACTAATTTGAAGTCTCCAGTTGTCTTGATAGATTAAGATTCCGTTAAGTTTGGACGTTTTCGAAAGATGGATATGTTCAAAGTATTATTTTGTTGACAGTACATATTCGATTTGTTTTTGATTCTAGTAGGAGTTCGAAAATCACAGCACCTTTACAGTAAAATCTCAACTAGCATAACCTTTTGAATGGCTGTTGCCGATATCGATCGATGAGACTCATAATGTACGGACCAAAACCATTTTTGCACCATATTCTAGTAAATAATCCACATCTTATTTACATTTACCCATTTTTTCAGAATTAACGAGCATATTGCAGATATTTTCACTTTCAATCAAATGCACAATTTCGAGTTCCTGAATTACCCAAAATGCAGATCGCTTACGTGTTCCAAAGTCATCAAGTAGTCATGAATGCTTGAATGAATAATGTTCAATGTTTCTACAATCTCTTGTATTGGGTATGTAGGCTTGATATATTTAACCACGTTGAGCCTCCTCAACCGAGGTGCGTCATTGACATCGAAATTACCAACACAAAATTTCGTGAGTCATATTGGTACTAAAGTTCTTGTAGAGAGCACTATCGCCATGAAATTCATGAAGTTCTTTACATGTTCTTCACTTTATGGAACTAAACCATTATCAAGATGCAATGTAATACCAGAATATCAGTTATTCACAATTAAACGATGTATAAATTTTTAGTCACTCTGTATGTAATATAATCTGTTAGGACATAGTATTCCAATTTATATATAGCTGCTACATAGCCATATCTTTATATATCTGTAGTTATAATCTGTTATTATTATTCTTAATATCACATCTGTTGCACTAAGGAACGTTGACTGAATTACCTTAATACCAGAAGATCAGTATTTATAATTATAGATTATCCTATTTTTATTTTGCATAATCTTCCACCTCAAAGAGAGTCTATTCATGCTTTTGAGGGGCTAGGTCTGTATCAACTATGTTAGTGATTAATAAGTTGTACGCTGGCAACTAGAAAAATATGATTCCCTCCAAAAATTCTCGTAGCTCCGAACCTTGGAGTATTATTATTGCCAATTATAGCATTGTATTATTTTTTGTTTAGCATTGATAGAAGATAATCTGTGAAAATATAGGTATGCTTAGTATAGTAACTCCTGGAATATTGGAAAAGAAATCATCAAAAATACCACCTGGTATATCAACATGCTCAATAGTGCATGGCAACCAAATTCCGCGAAGAAAATTATTTGGGAATAAAAACCAGGCCTAAATTGCCGGAAACATATTATATAGGAACAAGTGTTTTGGGCAAAATCATCGATTTCGAGGCCCCGTAAAGAAAAAAAATATTAAAGGTAGAAATATGAGGTTTAGAATGTTCACAGATATACGAGAGATTTGCTCATATACCAAATCTCACATACCTAGCTTGAATCATATCAAGTACCCCTAAAATATGGAGTTTTCAGGCTCACTGATTCACTGACTTACTCATCAAATTGATTAGGTACTTCCCAATGAGATAGAGACGTGAAGCTCTAAATAAATGTACTTTATAAAGACTAGAGTATAGAAAAGGTCCGAAATTTAAGGAACGTGCTAAGAAATTCTTTTATGTGCAAACAACTGTCCTTAGCCAAGCAGAAATCGGTTCATTCACTCACTCATTACATTGCTTAGGCACTTTCCAATGAGATAGAGACGTGAAACTCTGCATAAAGCTACCTTATATGATCTTGAGTATGGAAAAAGTCCGAAATTTAAGGAATGTACTATGGAATTTTATAATGGGCAAAGTAACCTCTGTAGCCATTTAATGAGATAAAGATGTGAAACTCTTCAAAAAGATATCTTATAACGGAACGGTTTGAGTATGGAAAAAGTCCAAAATTTGAGGAATATGCGATGGGAAATTTTTAATGGGCGAAAAACTGTCCTTACAATCAGAAATCGAGAAGGAATCCCGTTATTCAACACATCATTTCCATAGTGGTAATGCTGTTAATCGTCAAAGTGGTTGAGTGGGCTCCAGATAAGGAAAACAAATTTTGTTTCGATGAACATTTTTCATTTGTCGCTTTCATTGGTATTAAATAGATATTGAAATTAAATTGATAAGTAAGAGAATGTAGAGGTGGAGATATTTAGAATTAATGAAGCTTTCCAAAGAAATGATAAATCCAAATGTTCGACTTTTATATGAGACGGAGGTGGCAAATATAATTAAGTTTACAAGCTATTTAAAAGGTGTATATCATTGTAAGGAAAACTTCAGGCAGTATGAAAGTGCGCAACATGCACGTCATGTGACGAACTCCAGAATTTCGTAATGTGGAAGGATAGAGAACGAATAAGAATGTTGAAACACCAGTCATGTCTGGTGATGTAGTTTCGAGGATTCGACATCAAGGGTTTTGGAACATAGTTGATACATTTCATATTTGGTAATGAAAAATGAAATGCTAGATATCGTGATTTTGTAGCTTAGGTAAATGAACTAGAATCTCGTTTGGACACAGCTCTCTGACAGATATTTAATAGAAGAAATCCTTCCCACTGGTCTAGTGGCTAGCATGTGCGCCTTTGTTGTACGAGGTCCTAGATTCGATTCCGGTGGGAGAGCTCTTGGGAAATAATGTAATGTTGCATGTGGCACATTATGACTCCTTTAAAGATGTAAAATCCTAAATTTCAATCTAACAATATGCCACAATTGAGAATCCCAATATACAATATTGATATGGTGAACTACAAACGACAGTAACGACAAAAAGTGCAGCCAACTTCGTCAACCTCAATAATTATTGAGATGGATGATGGATGATCCAAGTTCCTTGGCCACTGCACCTGAAATGAACACTGGAACTTGGCACGAGGTTCTAACATATTCGAACACACCAAGATGTCTGTTTCTACTTCCACGGCCGGGACATTTCAGCCCTAAGGCTGCTGGTGGCCCCGCAAATCCACCACACTGACAAGCACCATCCCTAAGGCTCGTCAACATCATTTTCCTTGACACCTCGTGGAAGATTATAAGTTCTCCTTGTTTGGCTTTCGAACCACCAACCTCATTGCAGTATATACATGCCTTAGCGCACTAGTAAAATTGATATTCCTAAAGCCCTAAACCCATCACGCCCATAAAGTATCGCTAAGTCTCCTTAATATTATTTTCCTTGATATCTTTCACGAAGTTCCAGTGTTCGTTTCAGACCCAGTGACCAAGGAACTTGGCTCATCCATCCTCCATCTCAATACTTTTTGAGGCTGACGAACCTGGCTGTACTTTTTTGTACCTCTGGTGTTTCTGCTCAGATGTTGTATTACTTTGGCAAGCCAGAAATCCTTCTTTAGTATTACCTGACCAGGATATTAGTGTGGTTTTTGGAGGATGGGGCTGCTGTTGTGTTTACATCAGTTTTACGGTAAGCGCGGTGGGACAGGGAAACGGACAGTGTCACTCTGTAGTGTATCCAACGGTCTTTCAAAGTTGCACTTTAGATGTAGCCTAATCTGTTTGTACTTAATAAAGAACGCCATAAGTTATATAGTTGTTATTGAATGCAGGAATGGTTATATGCATGAAAATTAGCAGTTTAAGAGCAACATAGCACAATTGACAATTCAGTGAGTTTCTGAAGTGTATTAAGCAGATTGTATCAAGTATGAAAAATTAATTACGTTTCATTTGATTTCATTATAAAACAGGAGCAACCTGTAAAACGCACGAATGACGCTGTCAATGACAAGAAGATTAATGTAGGGTTGATATCTTAGAGACTTGCCCAATATCTTATAACTGTAAGTTTAAATCAAGTTAAGACTCACGATGCTTGTGTTTGTTTTAAGTGTATGTTTATCGGTTGACAAATAAATTATTTTCTCGAGTTTTGGCCAGGGAAGAATTCCAATATGTTTCCACTCGAGAATTGTCGAAGTCCTCTCCGTTGGTCTATTGGCTAGCGCATGTGTTGTCTATTGGAAACCAAACTAGGATAACCAAAATATCCTAGTTGACACAAATATGAAGCAACATGATTATTATAACCTCAGTCGTAAAGAAATTAATTTCAACAGTAGTGCATTTAATAGAAAGCGGATGATTATTCGACCATTCATTGGATTCGATAGACAATTATTAGTGATCAACACATGGGATAGAAAAAAAATATTTTGCAGCTGTCCTATCTACGTATCTAGCTGTCCTGTCCTATCATATCTGGATAAACTAGGTATATTTTTCCTTAAATTAATCCGTATGTTTTTTAATTATAGTCTGTGAAACGTAATTAAATTAGATGCTATGCATACCAAAGAACGCCTGATTTTTTTTAAATGTTGAACTGGTAACGCTGTTGATCCTTACAAAATATCAACTCGTGTACCTTTAATTATATCCTATGAAACATAATATTAAATTAGACGGTGTGCGTACCAAGGCTGCCCTGATTTTCTTTAAACCGGCAACGAGTGTACTGTAGAGATAATTCAAAAAGTCCAATAGGAATTAATTATTGACAAATACAGTCCTGACTTTGCCCCTATTGTTTTTCTTTTCTTTTTCCTAAAAATGAAGTTTGTTTTCGCAATAACAGTGATGTCCTCAAAAACATCAGTTCTTGAGAGGTTAAAAGTCTCAGGTGGCGTATTTGTACGCATAGGGTCTGTGAAAGCTTGTGTCTTACTTTAGAAGTTACTTAAAACTTCATAATGACAATGTAGAAAAATAGCCAAGGTATGCATTTGTATAGAATCAACAATAAGAGTGTTCTCCTTTTCTTGTCTTCTTTGCAACAACCAATCAATTCTATTTTGAGGTATGAGTAGTTATATTTATCAAACAAATTAAATAATAATAATAATAATAATAATAATAATAATAATAATAATAATAATAATAATAATAATAATAATAATAATAATAATAATAATAATAATAATAATAATAATAATAATTCAATTTGAGACAGTAATAACTCATAAATGAAAGTGCTTCGGATTAATATTTAGTAAGACTGTTTACCATGGACGGTGTTATGAGTATTCTAATGAAAAAGACTGGTTACAAACGTTTCTTTAAAACAGGGTATGGCATTTCAAGTGTGAACCCAGCAGTCACAGCAGAGAGTATGATTGTTAATTTCTTGCGCACAGATGTAGTTTAGAAAATAAAGATAAAAGAAAGAAAGATGTTATTGTCAAAGTAGTTTATTTGATCTCCAGTGGTGACAGAACCTATCGCGCCCCCTTTTAAAAGGTTGTATTCTAACAGCTGTGCACAAGATATCTGGTATTCTCACTTAAATTTTAAAATGAAATAAAAATGAAGTGAGATGTTTCAGTTTTCAATCGTATGCCCTTTGCGCTAAGACAAATAATGATCAACGGAAGTGAATGATGATGGAAGGATTAGTGGAATGTGAAAGTGGGAAGGAAAGGGAATATTCCGAGTCACAATGTTATCGCTTCTATTTGATTTAATTCCCTCCATGGATAAGAGTACAGGACTTTCCTAATCGAGATAAGAAGATTAATCACATTTGACTACTTATTTAAATCATTTGACTACAACAATTTCTTGTGTTCAACCAGTTAATCAGTAAAAATTATTTTATTAACGTTACATTACGTTTCCCTATCATCGAAATTCCTCTCCTCTCCTTTTGTATTTCAATTGTGATTTCGACAGACTAAAAGTTCCTGCTGAGCATTTCTGTATAAAATAAGTAAATAAATAAAATATTTCTGAGGAAAATCCTACAGATGTCTCAGTAGATATATACACATCTCATTTGACATTCCTTTAGTATTACACTGAGAAGTGTTAAATATTTAATCATTTCATGTTCTATATTCGTAAGAACACATTTTGAATATTCTCTGTGAAAATTCCGTGGACGCATTATAAGCACCAGACATGTTAACCACATTAACTGTGATATTTGGAGAGAAATCACGTATTCTTCCTTACCTCTCTATTTTCAGATTGTAAATGTATGTATCTATGCTAACAGACAAGTTGGTCTTGTCAAAGTGACAACGAACATGGTTTACCTCCATCCACAGAGCTACAAACTTTGTTCCTGAAATTCCTGACAAATTTTCAACAGACGTCGGCGGTTTCAACTAAAACCAACGAAATTTATCCAAACTCCAATATGTCAAGTTGAGCAGAAAACGTATTGCATTTCAGCTATTTCAGGGTGGTAGATAGAGAAAGAAGCAACGTATTGGCATAACCACACTTCACGGTCTGTTCTTATGACATAACCAGCAACATCACAATGTACACCACGTAAGAGAATTTGATTTGTCACTGGGTGCGAAATTAGAAAATACTGTATAAGTTTTCTTTTTTTTTAAAAAAAAAATCAAGAATTCAAGCATCTTTGTTGCCGACTACTACTCAACAATCATTCACAGTCTTCCTAGGCCACCACTTCCCGTACAAAACTACGATGCATGTAGGTAATTAAGAGGAGACAAAAGGCGGTCGTACTTGTCACCTCCATTCTCTTCTCGTCAATGCATTTCACTTACCCTCTACTTCCCACTCAAAAGCTTTAATAATGTTGCAACCGAATTTCATTAAGATTTATTAATAGTGCAATATTTTCTCCATTAATGGGTGTATGGTGACTCAGTGCAGGGCGCACTTCTGGTGCATAGGGTCCGTCGTTCGGTCCTCGCCCAAGTAAGTTTGTGGTGAACAACATCGTGTCCGTTAGGTTTTCTCGGGGTACTACTGTTTCTCCCACATTCTTGTTCCACCAATTCTTCCATGGTTAATCATTTTCTTCCTTAGCCTAAAGGGCATAATCGTGGGATATTAAACTAACAGATTTCATTTCATTTTTTCTCTATTAATGTTGGAACCTGAGGAGATAGTAAATTCCCTCCACTTCCAGTTTCAATAGATGAGTTAAGATTTTATCCTAGATGTTTATGCAACACACAACTCTTACATGCTATGAGGTTTGCATATAAACGTTACGCGAAATGTTCACTTATAAATGAGTGACATGTGGGTAGCAAACATTATTGTTACCATTACCTGTGATGATGGTAAGGAATTGGTTCCGTACTTTGCTGAGATAATATCTCTAGCTATGTACTGCAAGAAACAGAAATCAAAAAAGCTGATTTCACTCAAGAGTTATCGTGCGAAATAACTTATGGACGTACTAACTTTATAAACTTATAACTCTAACTAGAATGATTCTAATAAATAGGATATTCAAGAGGCAGATAGGGAAATATTGAAGTTAAGTTATTGGAAGTTGATTGAAAACTTAGTGTGCTTAACATTGTATCCTGACATGCCTTTCCACCTGAAAGTTATGGGTGCACACTGCAAATCAAATTTTATCAAATTACGATGTAAATCGCTTTGTGTGATTCCTACTTTACTGTTACTTTCATAAATTTAACATTACTTTAGGGTTGTCAGAAATTTCAGAATCTATTTTGTACTTTCTTTCTCAAAACCATTTATTTCAATTATTTATATATTAAAATGCTATTTTTATATGTTTGTCCGCAATCCTTTCGACAATGAGATCCCGAAAATCACAAGTGCTAGAAACGTGCCGTTTTCACTGGTCGATTCCAAATTTTGTGTAGTTGTCCAGCCTTCATTCAAAGTTTCAAAAACTGTGTCGTTATTGTTCTATTCAACATTTTAGTGGTCGTTTTGAGTCCATAAGCTTAACGTTGTAGCAGGCCGAAACTACGGTTTTAGGGAACCAGTAGACAAGTTACGTATGGCGGGTTGACGGACATTGCAGGCGTTTCGCTTAAATCTGAATGGCAAAACCTATTACACAATGGCAATTTCAAAGTTCTCATGAGACTCAATGAGGTGTATACGGACAGATATGAATCTATTAGAAAAAATATTTCCACTTGGTAAACTGTTACTTCTACAAATTTGCTACAAACTTACTCAAAAATCTATAAATAGCAATTCAATTCCCTTGTGAGTCTCCTATCATTTACTTGTGTGAATAAGGAGACATGTACAGTCGGAAGGAGATTCATGGTCGTAAGAGAATGATGCGCTGAGTAGACAGCGCAGGTTCAGCTAGTCTATATATTAAAATGCTAGGTTTATATGCTTGTCCGCAATCCTTTCGACAATGAGATCTCGAAAACCACAAGTGCTGGAAAGTGCCGTTTTCACTGGTTGATGCCAAATTTTGTGTAGATTACCCAGTTCTCATTCTCAAAAACCGTGTCGTTATTGTTATATTCAATATTTTAGGAACCGCTTTGAACCCATAAGATTAACATTGTTACAGGCTTAAATTACTGTGTTAGGCAACCAGTAGAGACGTTAGGTATGGCGGGTTGACGGACATCGCAGGCGCTTTGCTTAAATCTGAATGGCAAAACCTATTCTATGCTGGCAACTTCAAAGGCCTCAAGAGACGCAATGAGGCGTATTCGGACAGATATGGATTTATTAGAAAAAAATATTTCTACTTGATATCGTGTTACTTCTACAAATTTGCTACAAACTCACTCCAACATATATACATAGCAATTCATTTCCTTTGTGAGTCTCCTATCCTTTACCTGTGTGAGTAACTAGACATGCATAGTGGGATTCATGGTCATAACAGGACAATGCGCTGAGTAGACAGCGTAGGTTCAGCTAATAGAAAATAAATGCCCAATTATATTAATATAGAATCCGTTTTTAAGGATAAATTTCTGTCGTCTTTCAGTAACCTTCATAATTCCATATTTACAGAATTACCTATCTTTATTGGCGAAGAACTGCGTTATATGCGGATTTACAGCCTCACCTCAATTGAACAATACACCACTCAAGGTATTTTAAAGAGAACGAAATATGTGGATGTCTGACTGCGCATGGCCAGGAGAGTATGGTGTATATAATCGCACAATCTCGAATATTTTAGATGGTCGAGCAAACTAATTTGTAGTCTACAGTTGTCTTGATAGATTAAGATTCCGTTAAGTTTGGACGTTTTCGAAAGATGGATATGTTCAAAGTATTATTTTGTCGACAGTACATATTCGATTTGTTTTTGATTCTAGTAGGAGTTCGAAAATCACAGCACCTTTACAGTAAAATCTCAACTACTCTGAGAGCATAACCTTTTGAATGGCTGTTGTCGATGTCGATCGATGAGAATCATAATGGACCAAAACCGTTTTTGCACCATATTCTAGTAAATAATCCGCACCTTATTTCCATTTACCCATTTTTTAGAATTAACGAGCATATTGCAGATATTTTCACTTTCAATCAAATGCACAATTTCGAGTTTCTGAGTTACCCAAACATCCAGATCGCTTACGTGTTCCAAAGTCATCAAGTAGTCATGAATGCTTGAATGAATAATGTTAAATGTTTCTACAATCTCTTGTGTTGGGTATGTAGGCTTGATTCAATCAATGAATGTATTTTGTTGTATTTAACCACGTTGAGCCTCCTCAACCGAGGTGTGTCATTGACATCGAAATTACCAACACAAAATTTCGTGAGCCATATTGGTACTAAAGTTTTTGTAGAGAGCACTATCGCCATGAAATTCATGAAGTTCTTTACATGTTCTTCACTTTATGGAACTAAACCATTATCGAGATGCAATGTAATACCAGAATATCAAAGTTATTCACAATTAAACAATGTATACATTTTTAGTCACTTTGTATGTAATATAATCTGTAGGACATAGTATTCCAATTTATATATATCTGCTACGTAGCTATATCTTTATATATATGTAGCTATAATCTGTTATTATTATTCTTAATATTACATCTATTGCACGAAGAAGTGTTGACTGAATTACCTTAATACCAGAAGATCAGTATTTATAATTATAGATTATCATATTTTTATATTGTATAATCTTCCACCTTAAAGAGAGTCTATTCATGCTTTTGAGGGGCTAGGTCTGTATCAACTATGTTAGTGATTAATAAGTTGTACACTGGCAACTATAGAAAAATATGGTTCCCTCCAAAAATTCTCGTAGCTCCGAACCTTGGAGTATTATTATTGCCAATTATAGCATTGTATTATTTTTTTCTGTTTAGCGTTGATAGAAGATAATCTGTGAAAATAAAGGTATGCTTAGTATAATATCTCCTGGAATACTGGAAAAGAAATCAAAAATACCACCCGGTATATCGACATGCTCAATAGTGCATGGCAACCAAATTCCGCGAAGAAAATTATTTGGGAATAAAAACCAGGCCTAAATTGCCGGAAACATGTTATATAGGAACAAGTGTTTTGGGCAAAATCGGCGATTTGGAGGCCCCGTAAAAAAAAAAAAAACATTAAAGGTAGAAATATGAGGTTTAGAATGTTCACAGATATACGAGAGATTTGCTCATATACCAAATCTCACATACCTAGCTTGAATCATATCAAGTACCCCTAAAATATGGAGTTTTCAGGCTCACTGATTCACTGACTTACTCATCAAATTGATAGGTACTTCCCAATGAGATAGAGACGTGAAGCTCTAAATAAATGTACTTTATAAAGACTAGAGTATAGAAAAGGTCCGAAATTTAAGGAATGTGCTAAGAAATTCTTTTATGTGCAAACAACTGTCCTTAGCCAAGCAGAAATCGGTTCATTCACTCACTCATTACATTGCTTAGGCACTTTCCAATGAGATAGAGACGTGAAACTCTGCATAAAGCTACCTTATATGATCTTGAGTATGGAAAAAGTCCGAAATTTAAGGAATGTACTATGGAATTTTATAATGGGCAAAGTAACCTCTGTAGCCATTTAATGAGATAAAGATGTGAAACTCTTCAAAAAGATATCTTATAACGGCTTTTCTTCATTGCTTAAAGTACTCTCAAGTTTTAAAGGGACCATAGGAAATAAAAACAGATTTCCACTTTGCAGACTTGAAGTTTTAGAGTCACCTTCTTCATGTTCATCGTCGATATCCAGTGCTTCATCTTGATCTTGTGCTGCATCCGGAGTTTCTTCTGGTGCATGTGGTCATTTTCTCCCCCTTTTTCCTTTCTTCTTTTGTCCCATCGTGTCGGCTGCCAGAGGTTTGCCTTTATCGTCTGGCGGGCGTTCATTAGAATGTACATTTCTTGGAGGTACATGCATGTATTCGCTGTGTCCTGAGCTACCGTCACAGCCATATTTTACAGTTAAAAAAAAACAAAAAACTTTCCTTAATTCTAAATGTGGGAGCTCTTCCACTGTTGTTCAGTCTGCTATTTTTAGAAGCCTTACGGCAGTGTGATCTAATAACTTTTGAAGAGGAATTCTGGCTCCTTCCAGACTCACTTCAATCCCTTCAGGATAGCAGCGATTTTTTGCTTCCACTATTTTGTTGTGCGGAAGGTAAAAGTTTTTCAAATTATGTTCTATGGCCCCTTTTCGTAATGTGATGTAGCTATGCTTTGACAACTTACCATCCATCACCAATGCCATGGCTTGGTCATCTGTGTATTGAGTCACTTCGGTTGACCTATCCATGCTTTGTTTGTATGCTCTTCTGATTTTTATAGGTCTCGTAGACGAACTTTGCAACACATCTTTTAACAAATCAGCGGCTGTTTGCTTTCTCTCGTCTCGTAGATAAGACATTGACAAGGTAATCGCCTCTTCCACTGTCACATCACCTTTCAATTTTTGTATTTTTCGCCTTTTCGAGCGCTCACTACTTTCCTCGAAACTCTTTGAAGGTCTTCCAGGATACGCTGCAACGTTCAGTTTTATCTCGAATTTTGTTTCTAACCACTCCGAATGTTTCACTAAAAATTTGTTTCTTCTGTGATCTGCTGCTTTCCAATATTTTGTGTAGTGTTGCACAGAATTTAGCTACCTTTGAAGTTAAAATTTCTTCGTCGATTACACCTGTATTCAAATTTTGTATATAGGCGACAAGATAATACATTGTGACTCTTGTAGCAGGCCCCTGTGGGTTAGTTTGGTTCCTCCACTGCTCAAAAAGAGTCTTAAAAGTAACAACTTCTTCCATGATCAAATAAGAAAAAGATTTATGTCACAGAGTTTTAAAAAATAATCATACAAAGTCGATCACATATAATTTTCCTCAACGGTTTTCACCTATAGCTGCATTATGTCCATTTATCTGCACCGGCGGCGCACGGCGACAACGAAACCCACTTCACTGCACTTAATATTGACAAAACAATATGAAAAGGTCGAAACCTTTTGGCAGTAATAGGCACTTTTTTTCTCAGTCCAATAATTACGAAATGTAAACAAAAACACTATATGTTTACATCACTCTGCCATCCTTTAAAGCAACTTGACAAAAAAGCAAACTGATTATACATATTATAAGCTTTAGGAACTTATTAACTAAAGAAAATCGCAAAAGGCTTATATTCGACTCGTAAACGACAAGCCACAGTCACAACAACTATAAAAATCCTGACAAAGCGAACGGGTCATCCGTTGCTCTTTCTTTCAGCGACAGTGGCGCCATCCGGCGAAGATAAGAAAACTTAAAAATGTACAGAACTATTTAGGTGTATAATAAAGAAACACTTCTAGCACAAATAACGCCTAAGAATTGCATTTCTATTTTTTCGTTTTTGGCCACCTAGAATTTGATTCTGGACCAGTGTGTAACGGCTTGAGTATGGAAAAAGTCCAAACTTTGAGGAATATGCGATGGGAAATTTTTAATAGGCGAAAAACTGTGCTTACAATCAGAAATCGAGAAGGAATCCCGTTATTCAACACATCATTTCCATAGTGGTAATGCTGTCAATCGTCAAAGTGGTTGAGTGGGCTCCAGATAAGGAAAACAAATTTTTTTTCGATGAACATTTTTCATTTGTCGCTTTCATTGGTATTAAATAGATATTGAAATTAAATTGATAAGTAAGAGAATGAAGAGGTGGATATATTTAGAATTAATGAAGCTTTCCAAAGAAATGATAAATCCAAATGTTCGACTTTTATATGAGACGGAGGTGGCAAATATAATTAAGTTTACAAGCTATTTAAAAGGTGTATATCATTGTAAGGAAAACTTCAGGCAGTATGAAACTGCGCAACATGCACGTCATGTGACGAACTCCTGAATTTCTTAATGTGGAAGGATAGAGAACGTATAAGAATGTTGAAACACCAGTCATGTCTGGTGATGTAGTTTCGAGGATTCGACATCAAGGGTTTTGGAATCCTGTTGATACTTTTCGTATTTAGGTAATGAAAAATGAGATGCTAGATATCGTGATTTTGTAGCTTAGATAAAATGAACTAGAATCTCGTTTAGACATAGCTCTCTGACAGACATTTAATAGAAGAAACACTTCCTGCTGGTCTAGTGGCTAGCATGTGCGCCTTTGTTGTATGGGGTCCTAGATTCGATTCTGCTGAGAGAACCCTTGGGAAGTAATGTAATGTTGCATGTGGCACATTATGACTCCTTTAAAAATTTAAAATCCTAAATTTCAATCTAACAATATGCCACAATTGAGAATCCCAATATATGATATTGATATGGTGAACTACAAACGACAGTGAACTCCATAGGTGCAAAAAGTGCAGCCAAGTTCGTCAACCTAATAATTATTGAGATGGATGATGGATGATCCAAGTTCCTTGGCCACTGCACCTGAAATGAACACTGGAACTTGGCGTAAGGTTCTAACATATTCGAATACCCCAAGATGTCTGTTTCTACTACCACGGCCGGGATATTTCAGCCCTAAGGCTGGTGGTGGCCCCCCAAATCCACCACGCTCACAAGCACCATTTCTAAAGCTCGTCAACATCATTTTCCTTGACACCTCGTGGAGGATTATAAGTTCTCCTTGTTTGGGTTTCGAACCACCAACCTCATTGCAGTATATACGTGCCTTAGCGCACTAGTAAAATTGATATTCCTAAAGCCCTAAACCCATCACGCCCATCACAAGTATCGCTAAGTCTCCTTAACATTATTTTCCTTGATACCTCTCGCGAAGTTCCAGTGTTCGTTTCAGACCCAGTGGCCAAGGAACTTGGCTCATCCATCCTCCATCTCAATACTTTTTGAGGCTGACGAACCTGGCTGTACTTCTTTGTACCTCTGGTATTTTTGCTCAGATGTTGTATTACTTCGGCAAGCCAGAAATCCTTCTTTAGTATTACCTGACCAGGATATTAGTGCGGTTTTTGGAGGATGGCGCTACTGTTGTGTTTATATCAGTTTCACGGTAAGCGCGGTGGGACAGGGGAGCGGACAGTGTCACTCTGTAGTGTATCCAAATGTTTTCAAAAGTTGCACTTTAGATGTTACACGTAGCCTAATCTGTTTGCACTTAATAAAGAACGCCATAAGTTATATAGTTGTTATTGAATGCAGGAATGGTCATATGCATGAAAATTAGCAGTTTAAGAGCAACATAGCACAATTGATAATTAAGTGAGTTTCTACCGTGTATTAAGCAGATTGTATCAAGTATGAAAAATTAATTACTTTTATTTGATTTCATTATAAAACAGGAGCAACCTGTAAAACGCAGGAATGACGCTATCAATGACAAGAAGATTAATGTAGGGTTGATAGCTTAGAGACTTACCGAATATCTTATAACTGTAAGTTTAAATCAAGTCAAGTTAAGGCTCACGATGCTTGTGTTTGTTTTAAGTGTATGTTTATCGGTTGACGAATAAATTATTTTTTCGAGTTTTGGCCAGGGAAGAATTCCGATATGATTCCACTCGAGAACTGTCGAAGTCCTCTTCGTTAATCTATTGGCTAGCGCATGTGTTGTTGCTGTATGTAGTTCTGGATTCGATTCCCAGTGAGAACCCAAGAATTAACTTTACAATCCTTCACTCATGGGCGGATCCAGAGGACGATCTTCCTCCCCAGAAGAGAAAATTTTCTGATTTCTTATATAAATAAAACCTATCCCAGAGTTTGGAGCTCTTAAGAGTAGCTCTAAGTAGCATTATTACAACCCACCGCCCCCCAAAAAGTCCGTCCTGGATCCGCCCCTGCCTTCACTTTCACTATTATCGAAATCCAGCCCTTCGGTAAATTTGTAATAGAAGTATTGATAAAACATCAGCGTATGGATAGTGTATACGTATCATTGCTTCAACACAATAAATTCACGACTTCTATTTATGAAGACAGAAATTACCCTTGAATCCCCTCTGAGTTTCTCTCAGATTCTAGCTCTCAGGTGACAAAGAATTAATTCTACTAACTGCTATCACACACAATATAATTTTGAAACTTGAGAGCCTAGTGTTACCATTGTATCTGTAATACATAAATCATTTGCCGATTGACTTCAGAGGACTAAGTTCAGCCTGTAAGAAAAAGTTGTCTATAGCAGTGTTTCTTTCAGAAACTGTTCTGGGAAGGCACACTTCGTACTCCGAGGGGCACTGCTGGTACTATTCTATTTATTATTATATTATAGACGTATTATTTTGGTCTCCTCCGGGGCGGCAGTGCCCCCTAAAACATGCCTGGAAGAAACACTGGTCTATAGGTCAAACATATCAAATGTACAGTCTTGCTTAATAAAACCCGGCCCTAACCTCCTTTATATGAAAAACCCTGTATTGTTTTGAAATTCAAAGACAAAGGCAATCGTCTTTAACCAATTATATTTTCATTTCAAGTATTAAAATGTGCTACGTGTGGTTGCGAAAGGTTGGGTGGCTTTTTTTTTAAAAAAAAATACTGAACTTATGTACCTAATATTGACACTCATCTCCATGAATTTATGTAAGAAGCGGTTACGTGATTTCCGACCATTTATTTCATCACCGGTATCTTTGAGCAATGAGATAACAGTGGAAGACAAACTTCGTTCTCAAACTTGATACTTTGAAAAACTTACGCAAGTCGTTTTATTATTCAAATACATATTCACTCTAAACAGTTCAGAAGTAGCATTAATCTTATAATAGCGTAATGGTTGTAAGAGTTACTTTGAAAATGTATATTGTGTTTTCTTTTTAATGCGTAATTCATTTTATTTCACTGATTACACGTAATTCAGTTTTTTTTTCTGAATTTCACTGGTTATAAGGAACCTTTAGGTACCCCACTTTAAACTTTAATCGCTCCCCCTCCGCACCCAATACAACATTGGGTATATTTCTATTAAATAAAGTGTTCAAAATGTGGCACAAATACTGGATTTTCTTTATTACCAAACCATGCTAAATAATGACATGTTATCTTTGTCTACAATCTCAATCAGGGGCGAATCCAAGATTCCTTCGGAGGAAGCTAGGAGTATGGCGGTGAAAGATTATCAGTTTCTCTCTCATTGCACTTTACAGCACATTCGAATATGATCAATGCAAAAAGAATTTTGTCACTCAAGACTGCTTAGACAATCGATCGGAGTTCACATGGCCTGACCTGGTGGCAATTTCGAAGACATCTTTAGTTTCAAAACTACACAGTAAAACTTGCTTTATACAATGAAAGCGCAGTTGGCAAATGTATCTCTTTCATTCACAAAGATGAAATTCGAGGTTTTATTAATAGGAGGAGTAGAAATTCCTTACACTCGAATGCTATGAAGTTCTTAGTGTTTCTTTGTATAACACTGATGTTAATTTATTCGCAAGTTATTGCGAAATTAATATGAAGGGTGTATGTACTTTTTTTACGGGTTGCTTAAAATGTTCTGGAATTAACTTCCACAGCTTTTAAGACTGTATTTGTCTTAACTTGAACATATCCGAGAAGTAGTTTATTACGAACTGGATAAAAATAACTGTGATAGATTGATTACAAGCAATCCGTTTAGAAACACTATTGTTTGTATTTTAGTTTAAAACCGGCCATCCGCACTCGTTCGCTGTCAGGTATTAGTAAGTGTTTTTAAAAGACTCATTTAGTGTGATAGAAAAAACAAATGAAATTGTATTATGTCTTTAGCCAAAGTTAATTAATTTCTATAAGTGTACACACCCAAACAACTATATAGTACAATAGAGACACATGTGGTGTGGTAAAGATCCGATAAAATACAATATTTTCTACGTCTGCTAGCCAAATTGAATAAATTTTATTAAAGGACGTACCCAATACAGCAAGTGAATTTAGTATTTGTACGTAGAAATTCTATGAACACTGTATACCTTCAAATCTGATAAAATAGACTGGAATGAGACGGCAGGGTATGTATTGGATTGGTTATTAGTTTTACCTCATCTATTGCTCAGAAATGAAAATGTCATGCTGCCATGTCATGCTTTGACACTGAATAACTTTCTACTCATAAGTTTCACAACTAAGTAAATTGTATCCTAAAAAAATGTATATATTTACGCCAACATCTCACGAAATAACTTTATTACTATTATTATTATTATTATTATTATTATTATTATTATTATTATTATTATTATTATTATTATTATTATTATTATTATTATTATTAGTATATGTTTCCACATAGAGAAATCTTAACCTTTCTTCTCAATTAATCATTTTATATTCAAAGCTCCTTAACGTTTCCGCAGCTATAGCATAATGATAAGACACGTTAATATAATTTTGTATCGTTTATATTGCAATTGCAACATTTTATATGCTGCGCAGTTGTAAGAATGATATACATAAACTGGGGTACTAAACAAATCATTTTTGATTTTCTTCAACCTTGGATCGAATAAACTTTTCCTCCTATGCTAATGGCTTTGGGATCGATCTCAATTTTAGGGTAATACAATATGCTAACAGTAGTACAGAATTGTGTGTAGGCCACAAGTTCGAAATCAAAACACCATGAAACGTACAAATTTGTGTCTCAGATAGTTTACGCTAATTACTCCTAATATTGGGGACATTGATATGTGTGAATTACTAAAACTAATATCATAAGTGATGATATGATCGTAATTTGAGAAGGATACATAAAACACAGCATATTAGATTAGGATACAGAAAGAATACCTATTGTCAGAGTCTCTTGCTTTTCTAAATATGACATGTCTATTAATATATGTCCTATTCTAATGAGAATAATCTTATGATAGGAGTCGGACTTATTCACTAATGCATTGGTACTTGTCAAAATAGAAGATTGTATTCACCATTAACGTTGTTGTTAGAGATGTAGATGATTACTTTGTCACAATTCTAATCAGAGTAATTCTACATTTACATATATTGGTCCACGAATCATTTCCTAAAACGATGACCTAAAGTTTATTGCTGGTTACGTTACTTCTAGAAAGAGGACTTAATTGTCCGACTCTGCAAAGTGTGATCTTTTGACTCTTTTCTTAGATGGAAAAGGTCTTGTATGGACAACTCCAAAAGTGCATTACCACCTGCAATTCTCCTTTTCCTCCAATAGCAGACAACCTGAAATCACTGCCGTTGGGGTGGTTGAGAATTAGAAAGGCGTTGGACCCATTCTCAATTTTGTTACAAATATATCAGTGTGGTAAACTGCAAATAAGAGAATAAAATAAATTGTTAAGAATGTCGCTTTTTTATCGTGAGGGTAATGGATGACATAAAAAAGTTACAAAATTTTCTTACTTGAGAAGTTCAAACAAGACGAATGGTAAGAAATAGATATACGAGGAAGCAGTTTGTGTCCTTTTTACAAGAAAAACCTCGTTAGAAAACAAAAAGGTTACTGAAACCGCAAGCCACTACATTGACAAAATAGTAAGTCCTTTGATACCGTAAGCCATTATATTGGCGTATGCAGAAGGCCCGATGTGACATGCGACTGGCCGGTTGGGAAACGGAGTTTTTGGTTCGTTTGGGTCTCGAATATCTCTTCACACATGGTAATAAAATTTTATACAAGTAATACTACTAGCGTTAGTATTAGTATTTGTATTATTACTATTAGTATTAGTAACAATACTAATACTAATAATAATAAAAATATAGTAGTAATACTATTTCGTCCTAACATTTAAACCAAACAGGCAACTACATTTCAAATAAAATTATTTACAAACCAAATTGAAAATGGGGGTGTTCTGGGGATGGTTCTCCAAAAAACTTATCGTTTTTACTAGAATTGTCGGCATTTGCCTCCATGGAATCTTAAATTTGAAAAAATGTCATGAATGCCACAAAAAATTAAAATAGAGTCTCTAGACAACAAAATACTTTTTACTTCATGTCTCTATGAGCAATAGAAGTGATGCTATACGCTTTTGTTTCATACACTATAGACTATTAAAAATCATTTAATGGCCAGCGGAATCGCGAAGCATACTGGGTGTTGGCGGCGGTATCAGGAGGATTAAAGTAAAAGTTTAAAATAAAAGCCTAACCACACTAAACGGAAAGAGCGACAAACACAGACTAAGGGACACTAGTGGCATAACAGACTTGCAACAATCACATGCAAGATAAACAGATGGGATCCAAGTTGTAAACCCCATTGTTATAATAATAATAATAATAATAATAATAATAATAATAATAATAATAATAATAATAATAATAATAAAAATCATAATAATAATAATAATAATAATAATAATAATAATAATAATAATAATAATAAAAATCATAATAATAATAATAATAATAATAATAATAATAATAAGTAGTAGTAGTAGTAGTAGTAGTAGTAGTAGTAGTAGTAGTAGTAGTTGTTGTTGTTGTTGTTGTTGTAGTATTAAAACTCTTTCCTTTTCAGCAGCTCTGATTCTGCCTAAGAGCATGTTTGCATATATTGGTCATGTGTGCACTTTTTGTCAATGAGCGGTCCCAAAGGCCAAAAGGGATGGGAGAACAACAAAAACATTTCTTAACATAAGCAAGTCAAAGTTCGAAGTACTTGCTTTGGACCGGTGCTTTTGTTCTTCTTTTTTTTCTGAAACAGAAAAATTCTGGCGGCAAAGAAGTAACAGTATATAATATTGTGAATTTGCAAGTAGATTTATTTTCATTGCAATTTCTGGTCATAAAGAAATTGTCATTATAGGACATTATTGTAAAAATTAAGTTTTATTTCTTCATATATAGCAAGTCTTAGGGGTTTCCTATACTTCGCCCCTCGAATATCGATATCGAAAATTTATTATGTTGATATATCGATGTTGGTATATGTCAATATTAATATTAACGATATCGATATATCGACATATCGCACAGGTCTAGATGCGATTATTATTATTATTATTATTATTATTATTATTATTATTATTATTATTATTATTATCCGCAAGTTTGCTACGCCAGTGACGTCCCCTATTTTGTGTTTGTCTCTCTTTCCGTTTCGTGCGGATGTTTGTTTTTGTACTGTTAGGCATTTATATTAATTAAGCCTTTACATTATGTAACTTTTTTTCTTTTTTGTGAGTTAAAATACAAGTATTTGTAAAATAGCACATGTATACTAAATAAATATTTGCTTTTATTTTACCAAATTTTCTGCCATGCTACAATATCATTTAATTCTATGCAATACGGTCAACACTATCATTTATCGTTTGCATTATTTTAGTTACGTCACAACATTTCATTTATTTTAATCTCTTTGAGTATTAACATTTTTCTTAACATGCGTGCGCTTAAGTGTATACCTATAGTCGTACGGCTGAAACTAATATTGGAAGTAAAATTTAACAATGCTGTTTACAGATAAAAATATTTCTTATGAGGAAACTGTACAGATACAATATCTTGCAAATTTATGTGAACTCAGATTCGGATAATATGTTTTTATTTGTTATATTAGTATACGAACTGAAATGTCCATTTTTTGCATGGGTCAGATAAAATACCTATGTAAACAAACTGAACAACGAAAGGAAAAAAATATCGGTCACTCTCTACTACTTTTACATATCCCGGTAAAATGCCCCCTGGGACGCCTTGGTTCGAATTTAAGAAAAAAAAAACGCCTCTGGCCCTCAACCGATGGGTGCTATATTTGGAAGTCAACGCCTGTGGATGTATCATCATTGTACTCAGCGAACGCAAAAACTATGGATTTGACACTATTGTCTGTCATTTGGAATTATTTTTACATGTCTCTATAACCCTCCCCTCGCAGGTGACCCCGGACAACACACAATGGTTGCTTAATTTGAAAGTAATCGTAAATGGAAGTATCATCATTATTGTCAAATTCAAAAACTTTGGATTTGACACTAATATCGATCATTTCGGATTATTTTTACATGTCTCGTTATTCCACCAGTGACCCCCGACCCATAGCTTGATGGGGTGAATTTGGAAGTTAACGCGATCGGAGTTTCACCATTGATTTCAGAAACTATTAATTTGACTCTAGTATCGGTCATTTTCTACTACTTTAATTTGTAGTAAACACCCCCTGGTTTGAATTTTGAAAGCAATGCTTCGTCTTGGCCAGAGGTCTGAACCAAGGTACCCGTTACCAAAATTTGGTAACTCTCGGTACACTCATCTGCAGAACCATAGCTAGAGATTTCGGTGAACGGGGCGAAATAGAATTCGGCGCCTCTACACTCATTTTACCAAGCTTTTCTTTGTCTTACATATAAGAAAAGCAGCTTTTGTTGTTATGCTACACTGAAATTTATGAAGCTGCTTGGACAGGCCACTGCAACAGCCAAAAGCTATCATTATGTATCCTTTTACAAATAAGAGCAGGTTCTAAAAGATTTAATTATTTTGGACTTTTTGTTAAAATTGATAAAACTACCTTTGCATGTATACAAATCCACTTGGAGAACACTTATGGAAATTTACAAGTATTTACGAGGGTCATTCGGAAAGTAAAGAACGTTTTTGTATAAAGACTTTAATAACTGATATACAAAGGCGAAATTTGTGTTACATACTATGTGATACTTAAGTTACTTTTCGAAATAGTCGCCGTGTAAATTTAAACACTTGTCATACCGTGGTACAAATTTTTCTATGCCTTCGGCATACACAGTTGCCGCCAAACTCTTGAACCAATCACTAACAGCTTCCTTAAGTTCATCATCACTGCCGTAGTGGCTTCCACCCAAAAAGTCTTTCAACTTTGGGAATAGGTTCTTGAAATTTCAGGAAAGAATTCGTGCAGCCCATCAATAGTGAATCGCCTATCCTCTTGAATTTTCCGCTCAATTCTTCCTTTGAGTTCGTCAGTCACAACAGAAGGCCGGCCCGAGCGTTCCTCATCGTGCACAGTCGTCCGTCCGTCATTAAACATAATGCACCACTTACGAACTGATGCTTCATTCATTACATTTCCATACACCTCAGTGATTTGTCTATAAATTTCTATCGGACGCACTTTTCTTGCATTCAAATATCTTATCACACTACGAACCTCACACTTGGCGGGATCAGTAATTGTATCGCACATTTTACAGTCGCACAGCGAAGCAATAACGGACCGTAGCGGATCGCAGCTGGTTCCAGACTGAGGCTAAAGCATGCCCAGGTCAATAACCCAGCGGCAGCGGGGGTGGGGGAACACGTGCACGCGCTAGCGCAAAACGTTCTTTACTTTCCGAATGACCCTCGTACAATATGTCTACTATCAATAAAAGAATGAAATTTCAATACATTAGGAACTATGTGCTTTCAAAATGTTCGAAATGGGTGACAGCATTGATTTCCAGTAATAATTGTAAAGTTCTCAAATTTTGTTCTGTATGTGACCACACAAATAGCATTGTAATTTCGATTCTTTTACGGTGAATTTTTTTTGTTGTTAAATGTAACGGAAAATCAGAAGGAGAATTTTGTTTGCGAATTCTCAAAAGCTTCATTCTCATCGTCGCTCAGTGGGGCCAAACCAATCAATTCTTGGCCAAAAAAAGTTGAATTTGAATGCGATTCTCCCTACAGCGCATATATATATTCAGCGACTGGTAAACACGATGTCACGATCCACAAATATCTATCGTTTTGTATATTTAGAATGTTCATGTGATGAGTAGTACTACTACAGAATATCATATTTGGAAAATGCTGTGGTACTGAAAGCATGTAAACTAAGGTCAAACAACAGAATAGCATTTTAGTAGAAATCATGACATAACATGTCTGTGATCTTTTAATATGTTGTAGCGGAAACGTTGTTCTTACTGTATGCAAAGAAAAAAGCTGCACATATTTGCACTTTTGGGAAATATAGTGCATGGCAATGGTTTTGGAAAACATTGCATGTAGTTCTGTTTTTGAATAGAGCTGAGACGAATGTGAAAGCAAGTGTTAGGTTCTTAGACTATGATCCCAATGCATGCACTGACAATGTTGAATATAAGTCGATTCTGGGAATTTTGCCCCCAGATCTCGTTCGGGGCTTCGCTCCCAGGCCCCATCTTGTTCCCAATATCTAGCCATACTTCTCGAACATTCACCCACAGAAATAAACTCTAGTCAATCATATTTGATTAATGGTGGCGACATTTTGAATCGCCAATGTTTGCTTAACAATCTACGGACCATAAGGTAGCACCATATTAAAAATGGTGTTGATCAATTCAGTGTTTTGCTTTAAGTAATGCGTACGCAGAAGTGACATTTGAATCAACTGTAATGAGCCTCCGTTCGCTTCAGCTCAGAGTGTTGCAATCAAAGCCCTGAAATGAGCCTACGTATTACACGATGAAAGATATGAAACAACCTGAACAGATTACCTGTACGTGTAAATCATAATGATTAATGTATCGGATAATGTATTCATATCGAGAACTTATGATTAGATCATTTTTATGCATTGAATCGGCCACAACTGTGAAATAATTTTGAGAAGCAAAAAATTTTCTTTAATTTTATTATTTTTCAGTTCTGAATTGTATAATTACAACTTTTCCTTTCGCTTGCATGAATGTAAGCCAATAGTAAATGTCAAATCAAGGCATATTACCCACTCACGTGTTTATGCAAATCATATAAACTGTTGTATAATTTAGGAGCGAATGTAAATAATATTTTCTTTTGTGATGTAGAGCTCTATATTTTTGATGAAATAATGTTGAAATAATATAAATATTTCAGTCCACGGATTTTCTTTTACATTTTCAGACATGTTCATATAGTGCATCTTGGTGCATGCCACCTAAACAGTGTATTTGTTGTTGTTTTGTTGTAAATTTATTTTATGTCCAAATCTTTCTTCTACATATTGAATATATTATTGTAGCCACTGCACACACCGAACTTATAACAATAATTTTCTCCAACATATTACGCATTCCTACTTTTTGCCAAGAATTTAGTGCTTTGGCCCCACTGTGCGTCATGATTAATCCGATTGGGTAGATAAGCATGATAAACTAGCAAAATCATCACCATCAAAATGCCAAACACGTATTTTAGACTTTGACTATTCCTGATTTTGAAAACGCTTCTGCGTACACTATGTCATTACTCGGCATCTTGTATATCACATCGTCATTAACAAATCATATATATAGTAACTTTTAAAAGTAATAAGTAAAAATTTGTTGTGACTCTTACTGAAACGCTTGGGTTGCGAGCGGAGCGAGCAAGAAAATTTTTAACAAATCTATTTCTTTGCAAACTGACAACAATATTGATTTCATAGGGTGCCAATACTATTTCGGCGCGACGCTCAGTTCACTCATCTCTAGTACCTTTTCTTTCTTCTTGCTTGTTCAGCGTCATCTTGCTATCAGCGCCGGAGCAACCTCCCCGCTCGCTCTCCTCTAGCTACGACTCTGTTCGTCTGGTCCCCAGGAACACAGACACACAAACAAAGTCTATTTTATTTATAATAGATTTGCTACAACCTTCCAAAACTGAGTCTCGTATGAAATGTGGCCAACTTTTGCTTTTGCACGTCCTTTCATTCTGTTTGGCACACAGTACAGAACTTCCTGTCATATATGTTCCACCTCAAATCATTAAACTAGATTTCGCCATACAAGAAATCAAGATCCGTTTCAGGTACAGTTCACCGTCTTAAATATCTCCCAGGGGTGACGCCTCGCGAGTTTCTTGATCAAGGCGGGCACTTCTCTTCATGTTTCTTGAAGATTAGCAACTTTATTTGATATGTGACAAGGTGCCAGTTTTTACTGAAAGAATCCACTTTCGTTCGGTCACAGTTCGTTGAGTATTGGTTCTACTTTTCTCTTAATTAATTATATTTGTATGCTTATCACAGTTCATTATACTATTTATTTCCATAAGAGGTCTTATTCACAAATGGAGAAGCAACTTATAATGATTTTTATTTTTAGGGTGTTTCATGCATTGGTCTATGTGCTTTGCAGTAATCCCTTCACATGTTTCTTTGCGAACATAAACAGATCTTTCGTCTTATACTACAAAATGAGACCCATCGGCAAATACAATCTTTCTCATTGATCCTTGGACCAGTCCTGACGTTGCTTTCTCAAGCCAACCTTATCTTCCTCATTGTTGTTGTTAGGTCTTGTTTCTTTTCTTGCCTTACAGTTTCTAGACCATCTTCCAATAGTCACCATCTCACAGTTGAGTTATCTACTCCAGACCCAGACAGATTTAATTCTCTCTGGCGATCAAAGCTTATTAATCCGGGTTTTTCCTTGAATATTCCTTAAAAAAGTCTTATCATCTACCATTATGGTTTGCCTTTTCTCACAAAATGTTCCCTTCCTTTAGAAAAAAACAATTCCGGACATTTTGTATTGCTTAACTATTTTATGTACATTACCTACCATTATAGTTTCCATCTTGGCAATCTGTTTCTAGTTCATAGGTATGTGTTGAGTAAGTCTTACAATCCTCACTTGTTTTCCTTTGATGTTTTATCCATTACGTCCATTAAAAAAAAGGAACGAACTTCACACATACACAAAACTGACTTGTCAAACACTCACAACGTTACATTTCAATTTAAAGGACACTTATAATGCAGAAACAGATTCACTTCTACGCTACGAGATCTTGTCTGCAGAAAGGTCAGATTCAATATATTGTCATAACTGTGTATATAAATCTGACGATGATGACATCCCGAAAGGGGTAAAGATGTGTTTTACTTTAATGAATCACAGTGTTCATATTAATTTACACACTACCGTAGTATAAATGCATTATTTTTAAAATATTAATTATTGTTGTTATGCTCATTTATAACGCACTTTTTGCTTATATCTTTAATTACGTTTCACGAATCTGTTATACTTATTCCGATTTTATTCAGAAATATATAATTAAGCACAACTACAGAGGCTTTGTGTACAGTGAACAAAGATATGAAGTTGTAGATGCCAGTAGAGATCTATTAATTACGTATATTCGTAATATCTAATGGTGGTCCATGATTTCTAATTTAATTTCAGAGACTCTGTAATGATAGATAAATATCAAGGGAGCTAAAACCAACTGCATTGTCGGGAAAATAATTACTATTAAATTTCTCTGAATCTATATATTCCAGTTTGCGAAGATTACGCAGAAGAGACAGTCCTTTTCTCACTAAAATAAGATCAAATATGTGGTACAAAGTGTTGGAGAGTCATTGGGAAAAACAGGTATTAGGCAAAACAGGAAGATACTAGTAAAGAATGTACAGAATGTACAGGGTTCCCCAAAAGTAGGTACACAGACCAACATCGATCAAGTACGACATTTTAATTTTTTAATACAATGAATTTATTTGCTTTGGTTTGTCCCGAGCTTAAGGCATAAGTGAAAATAAATTAAGAAAAAATAAGGAATAAACTAAATCAACACCTGTATGGATAACAATAAGTAAATGACATGAAATGTCATGACTTATCAGTACGGGACTGTAACTCTACTTTTGGGCCACCCTGTATAATGGGGCAAAATAACTGTAATGGTGTCAAAAATGTTACCTACACATTATCAAAGAAGAATGCGTTTATCATACACAGCATTGAATGTTTGGCTAACCACAATTTCCTGAGAATATAAAAACATATTATTATTATTATTATTATTATTATTATTATTATTATTATTATTATTATTATTATTATTATTATTATTATTATTATTATTATGAGTACTACTACTAGTAGTAGTAGTAGCGGTAATAGAACACTGGTGTCCAAAACTTAAGCATATTGATTGTTTGAGGGCAGGGCACAAAGATTCTAAATAAATCGCATCAAAGGAAGCCACTATCACCATATCAACACAACAAACATACCCCACATGGAATAAGCAACATATGCAAAAACTATGGTAGCAGGGAGTCGCATAACACAAACGCATAAATGAACCAGACCTACTCACTTCAAAATAGCATGAGATTCACTGCTGGCACCAGAACAGGTGAGTATGAGTGAGATATGGTTATTCCAAATATTTACACATATATAACATATACATTCCACGCTGAAGATTAGGTTGTTGGAAGAAGCTTGAGACAGTTGATCCTACTCCTCACGAAGAGAAGTACAGAGCTGTTCGTGTGTTCTGGGGATAGCTGTTGGGCACCAACATGTATCTCTAGTGAGTCCCAAACATGTTTAATCTGGTTAAAGTTGGAGGATCGCTCTGGCATTGGATGTTAACTGTCGTTAGGTAATTGTCTACCAGATTGGTACGGTGAGAACAGGCACTTTTATCCATGAAAAGAAACTGTGGTCCAACAGCGCCAATGAAAAGCCAAATATAGGCATGAAGGTGTTCTGGACAGTGTTTGATCCTGGATCGAAGATTTTCTTGTTGGTACGACTGTCACGTTAATGCCTTCCGAGGTTAATATGTCACTTTCACTATGCCAATCTTTTTATAAAAATGGGACGAAAGCAGAGTTCTTGTTTCCGTCCGGTCAGTGTGCGATAGGAATCGCTCTTGAAACTTTATCCGATTCCGTCCGCGAACAATGGACAGGTTCCTTCATTGCAAGTCTACTAGCGATGTTCTCGATACAAATGCAAACATACCCTTTTGTACGCTTGAGTCAATGTAACCGTGGTAGAAAACATCTCGCTGATTGTGGGCATAGAGAACACTTACACCCGGCACCCAGTATACAGTTTGAACAAACACTATTATCCCTGAAGCAGTTGCAAGTTCCACTGACAGTTATAGTGCAAACACAATTCGGTTGTGACGCGCAGTTACGATCCTATATCAGTGCTGTTGTGAAGTTATCACACTTGGATAACCTCCACCAGGCCTACAGCTAACGTCTTCTGGGTCGAGAAACTTTTTCCACAAGCTGAAAAGAGCACTTTGTGGCACGTTGATGGCTTGTATTACTGCTATCTGTGTGTCCTTTTCACTGTTTCCCAGCTTCAGATGATGAGACCTTTGGTAAACATATCCAAATAACGACTTTGTACCCTATTTCTGCTGTGAATTTCCATATTCAACTCATTATTACCCTATTAAAACAGACTTACACATAAGCGCGTTTCGGGTACAATCGCTAGTGATCGATTTATTTCCATGTAGAGCTTTGCTGACATTTGCCACAAGTTCAATGAGCTTTATAAGCAATACGCACTGTCCGTAAACATTTCACGTGCTCACAACACTCTTTTCTACTTTTACACGTAATTTTTCATATTGTGGTTACGTTTTGGACACCAGTGTAGAAGTAGTAATGATGGTAGTAGTTTATTTGTCATAATAGCAGTAGTAATTGGATCTAGCATCACAGACTAACTGAAATCGATTTACCTGAAATAAATCATACTCTGCAGTTGCTGAAATAACTCCCATCTGGTAAGATCCATCCTGCAGGAGACCTTCAAGCGTCCTGAATGGAACAGTTTGTTTCTTCACTGCGAGAAATGCAATGAGTATGGCAGAATAAGAAGAATACATGAATAATGCCATCATATACATAACAATGTATACCAAGCGAGCTGAACTGGACCTTGGAGTCACTTCATGGCCTGAAAATAAAATATAAAATCTTTTATTTATTCTCATAGTAATTACATGAACATTATTATATGAGTCAAATAAACGCTTTTTTTAAAAATCGTATGCGTATTTTTTAAGTCCAATTGAACTTTTGCAACTCCAAAATCTGTAACTGGATCATATAGTTACCAAGAAGCATGTATGGCCGAGTCGATGGATTTTATGTATACCAAAGGAAACCTACCTTTTAAACATATCTAGTCACAATCAAAACTGTTAGTGGCAACAACGTTCGTTATCAGTTTGCTTACTTGTTCTTTCATTCCTATCCGTTTTTGTACAACAGACTATCTTAAAACTCGAACAAACAAAACACAAAGTAGTGAACAACTATTTTAAAACAGAATCACGTAGACTCTATATAAAAATAAAGAACTACGTATAATCCTAGTATATACATGTAAAAAGAATCTTTACATATTTACTATTTATATGATAGATGAACAAATACGTTAATTGTTTAATAAAATAATAAATGCTATCTTTACTAATCCAGTAGTTATTAAAGCGTATGTAACTCACTTCTTAAAATATACATTATGTAATAATTTATGAAAATTGGATATTTAATATACAGGTGATATTTTAGCAGCTAATACGAACCATCTATACAAATGATAAAAATAAAATTCTACTTAAAAATAATTATTTATTATTCTTTCGCAATTGTAAATTTGACTTATTGTAAACCTGACAACTTATAATTCAGAAGAAATATTCTAAGTTCGTCTTTGTACAAATGAGAACCCTATTACTGCTAATCTCACACAATCGAAAATACATGAAAGAATTGTTATGAAACAACTTCTAAAAAACAAGGAAATTATTTTACTAAATACGAAAATAAAATTGTATTTTAATATTTATTCATAGATATAAATGGGTTTTGTCGGGGTACTACCGTTTCTTCTCACATTTCATTCCACCAATTATTCCATTATTCACTTGGCTTGATCATCCGTCTCCTTTAGCTTAAAGATAGAATCGTGGGACGTTGAACTGAAATTTTTCATTTTATTTCTCAATAAAATGTAGTTAAAATATATTTTAGTTGATACATATTCAGTTCATACATATTTCAGTTGAGAAATCACATCACGCTTCACAATATTGGGTTTTAATGGCAAATTCTGATGCCCAGTTTCCGAGAAAATCGATAAAACGATCTTTTGTGGCTCTAAAAATATGCCGCTTGTTTCTAATAATAATTGATCATCATCATCATCATAGGTATTCTGCCATTATTGGCAGGTCACTTGCTGCATTTGAGAAGCTTCCATACTCCATGGTCTTCCACCAACCTCTTCGTCCTCATGTACGATTTCTCTGTTTTGATATTGTCCATTAACTGTAGTCTCCTTCCCCCTCCCTCTCTTTCCTACCACTATACCCTCTAGCATGTTCTACATGAGCCAGTTCCTTCTTGGCCAATGTCCCAACCAGTTTCTCTTACTCTTCTTAATAATATCTCAAACTGTTCTTTTCTCCTACATCCTTTTTAACACCATCTCATTCGCTTTTCAGCTAGACCCAGCTAATTCTTTCCATTCTCCTCAACACTCCGATTTCAAAAGCTTCAAGCCGTTCTTCATCAATTTTGCATAATGTACATGTCTTCGACCCATACAGTATAATACTCTACACGACACATTTTATAAGTCTTTTTCAAAACTCTTTATTACAAGGTCTCACAAAATAGTATTATCTCCCTCGTAAAGGCTTCTTTCGCCATTCCTATCTTTGTTTTTACTTCATGTTCACATATCACTAGTAATACGTTTTCATCACTACCCAGGTTTAAAAATCTAGTCACCTGTTCTATTTTCTCCCATCCTACTTGTATATTTGACACTGACCCTTCGTTCAAATCACCATGGCTTTTCTTATGTACTACTTAAAGAGAGTATTCATATATTTATGTATAGTGTGTGTGAAAAAAAAATACAGCATTGATTATCACATTGTGTCTTCTAACAATAATATGCATACTCCAAAAGTGACACAGACATACTCTTAATTGTTACGAATATACTAACTATAAATCACCAACCTTGCTGACAAAAGGCTCCATAAACATAGAACATGGAATTGTAAAATGAAAACATCCTGCGACGCCCTTTGAAGTCTATAACAGCTGCGTCTTCTTGAAGGTTATATGACGCATAGAGAAGTAAGCAAAATAAAAGTTGAACCGCCAACAAAGAGCACCATAGTCCTCGGGTGAAGGGCGCCAGAAACAGGAACCAATTAGAGGACTCACCTTTCGGTTTTGCTATAAATAATCGGTATCTGAAAGTATTATATAGAAAGGCCTTATTGTAATAAAAGTTTGATAATACCGATTTAAAGCTATAAAATTCTGTAGCTATATAAATTACCATAAACGAATTTTACATTGGAAATGAACACGTGTACGTATTATAAATAATTCTAACATACTGTTGGTAAACGCTAACAATAATACCAATCTAGAGCAAATATACAAAAGTAGAGTGAATATCAATTGAAATATTTCATTGAGACGAACAAAATTGAATGATTCCGCCGAACAACGTTCCAAGTGATAATGATCCAACTTTACAGAAATCGAAATAGCGACATGTTGAGTATGTGTAGGCTTTAAATTTACTTTTGCAGTTTCATACTATCAAATATCAAATGGTGTTACAAATGATGTTACATAGTATTGAAACTTCTATTACAGTACCATTTTTAACGGACCTATTGAGATCGTAAATGCATTTATTCCAGAAAAATATGTTGAAAGCGACGGCGCTTGCAACGTTGTTTCTGGGACAGCTATACTAAACACTGACTGGAATGAGGCTAGTATAGTAATGCACGTCAGTTTGAAAATACGACTTTTATTAGTACTTGAATGTTGGTTAAAAAAATTACAATGAACTGTTCAATATCGTTAACATGAAAAGTTTTAGAAAACGAAAAAAAAAAAAGTTTGAGGGATTATTTACACATATTGATTATTCAACTTTACAACATCTGAAACGCAAAACGTTCTCTTACTTCGTAACATGTTTTTGGTTAGAATATGGACGATAAGCAGCTCAAGTTAGTAGCATTAATACTATAACAACAAACGTGTTAGCAGTAATACTGCCTACAAACTTAATGCACGTCGGTTGCAACATTGTTCTACTTACTTCTTCAAGTGGTAATTTGCCAGGTACATGCCGCTTTCTTTTATCTATCTATCTATCTATCTATCTATCTATCTATCTATATATCTATATATATATATATATATATATATATATATATATATATATATATATATATATATATATATATATGTATGTATGTATGTATGTGTGTGTCTGTGTGTGTGTGTGTACCGTGTAATGCAAAAATGAACTAAGTGCCAAAATTTGAAAATCCACGTAAATCCGACGATTGGTTCCTGATAAGCATTACAACGTTTTGCACAATCGAAAAGAGAGGAAAACCAACACCTTTCCAAAAAAGAAACATAATTTCACTTTTGATTACGGCTACATTAATGCTGGACATGAACCTTTATACGTAATTTTCTTAAAAGTTTGAAAGTGGCGCTTAGTTCGTTTTCGCAGGACACGGTACATATATGGATTTCCAGCATCTCTTGTACGTTTACAACAGTTAACTTTCCGCTCACTCACATTAACGTTCCTCTTATTACTATTATTTAAACGATCTTGGTCACTAGACGTGAGAATAACACTCGGTTGCAACGTTATTCTGGAAGAGTGACCATTTCTCGCACATTCTATTGGCTGTTAACTGGTGCCAACCTCAATATTATGGGGAAAGAAATAACCCACGTGGTGTGGAATGTCGCTTGTCAGGTTGTTCTGTTAAAATCTCAATATGACAAATTGTCGCTTGCAACATTCTACGGCGGGAGCTATTGAATTATTTAGGTGAGTGTGAATCCTCATTAGGGTCAACTCATATGAAGTTATCCAATGAGACAGTTAGATCATTTTTTAAAATTTTTTATTTAATTTCTTTCAATGTACTATTACCATACTCGTCGAAAGAAAGCAGTTTTTAACAACTTTAATCCCAACCCGTTTGTGAGTGATGACTATTTTTGTTGTGCACCGCGCGCCAATTCGTGGCTTTGCAGATTGTTAGTGTAAACTTGTATATCTTAGGATAGGTTACTCAAAAACATAGCAGCAAACGTCATTTTCTGCACATCGTTTTGTTCTTTAATTTTGTGTCTTAGGATGAAATTCCTTAATTGAACTCTAATAGGTGAAAATCACTTCCACAGTTTAATAGGCTATCAAAATTTAATACATTCAACTTTTTAGAGCTGAAGATTATAATGAAGAGCTACTATATCAAAGTTGATTTTTAAATGTAATTACATGTTACTATGCTGACTTTAATTAGAATGAAAATACTCAAGTTTTACGTTGTTCTTTTTAAATTGAAATTTTATAGCTATTACAAAATTAAAAGAATGATATCTATAATGGGACATGGAATAAAATGCTATTTCTTAAAGAATACATCTCCTCCATAATAGATATAAAAGAAAACTATAGTATACTTCAGCTTTGATATTCAACTCTGAACGAAGTTATGAATTTCCAGTAAATGCACGGAAAATGCATGTTTACGTTTCTCACAGTCATTTCTTTCTGAATTAAAAGAAATCAGAAAAATGAAATGAAATCTTTGAATTTTACGTCCCACGTTTATGCCGGTTAGGCTAAAGGAGACGGTGATGATGAGTAATGAATGAAATGGTGGAATGAAGAAAGTGGGAGGAAACGGGAGAACCCCGAGAAAACCCACGCACACGGTGTTTGTCCACCACAAAGTTCACTTGGCGGGGGCTGGGATCGAACCCGGGACACCAAGCACCAGAGGTGAACGCTCTACCACTGAGCCACCGCGGCCCCTAAAAGAAATTTGAATCATAGAATAAATTATTTTAATTTATTTCTATTTTAATGTTGAATGACTTGCACATTAGAATAAGCTTACACACCATTCAAATAAAAGTTGACTTTGAAAATTAATTAAAATGTTTAACCAATCACGATTAACAATAACATATAATACATTAAAAGTACGAGTACTAAGAAATAAACGAACATTGAAAAATATGAAACTGATTATTGTAATTGAATTTAAAATAAGCACGCTATATGAAGGAGAATATCTCCACACAATCATTATTTACTTTTAAGATGTAAGTGGCAGCTAATATAAGAATAATGTTAAAATCGAACATTTACAGTCACACAACACATTTTCAGCTAGAAACTGAGTGGTAAACTTTTTTGTCTGTTACTATGGCAAGAAGATCTATAATCATAGTCTCTCTCAGCGTGAGCCAATGAATACCAAGGAGCAATCCATATACTGACCTGCTTAAGAGTACGTCATGATTAATACAGTAGTTTTGGAAGAAATAAATAAAAACTTATTTTTATGCTTCTAAGAAAATTATTTTACTGAAACATGTTTTTTAAAATTTATTTTGCTATATTGTATATGTAGAACACACATTTTAAACTAGCATCTTCTTTATATATGATGCTTGTCTTCTAACGGTAAAACAGACAATACTACCAATGAAAAAAAAAATGAAATGAAGTCGTTGAGTTTTACGTCCCACGATTATGCCGGTTAGGCTAAAGGAAACGGTGATAATGAGTAATGAATGAAATGGTGGAATGAATAAAGTGGGAGGAAACGGGAGAACCCCGAAAAAACCCATCAAGTTTGTCCACCACAAAGTTCACTTGGCGGGGTTTGGGATCGAACCAGGGAATCCTAGCACCAGAGGTGAACGCTCTACCACTGAGCCACCGCGGCCCCTACTACCAATGACATATGTTCTTCTAATAGTAATACACATCCCCCTTAGCAAACACCGCAACTCGCTCTCGGTTTCCGGCAACGGCGGCAGAACCTCTAGAATGTGTGTTCGGAGAACATGCGCATCACTTACGATATTTGGACTGTTAAAACTGGTGCAGTGAGTGGTACTGGTTCAGATTGATTTCATATTCGGGCCGACGTTGGATAAAGTGCAATTAGCCTCTTTCGATCAGGATGAGGTACTATGATAGTGAACCTCAACCTGACTTGTAGAATTGTTCCATAATCTTCGGTTGGCCTTGTTCACTTCGCGTTTGTTGATTGTTACTCATGTCTTCGCGCATGTTAATTGTGACATTAAAATTTCTATAAGTTACTTCCGTAGAGTGTAGCTGCACATTTTAAGGGCGAAGCATTGAAATGTGACTTGGCGGGTGGAATTTTCTCTTTATAATCGAGTTGATAGGGGAAAAAAATATTGAAACCAGATTTTGGTAAAGAGATCAAGAAACTCCCAATGTCTTGATAATGATTGTAATTTCGTTCAAATTTATTTATTTAGTTTTGTAGATATATTACTCACACACACAGAGAGAGAGAGAGAGAGAGAGAGAGAGAGAGAGTTGGCGGGGTAGTCGTTGACTGAAAGAGTTGTTCGCTGTCGGCATAAGTATAATTTCGTTCACGATCAGCCAGCAAGAGCCATCACTTTGACGATTGAGGTCCATCAACTATCCGCTGCCGTCTTGCTAATGGGAATACTGCTAAGAGTGACACATATTTCTAACAGTGACACATTTACTACATACGAATATAAAATTTGACGTTTAACAAAAAAGTCTTACCCTGAATCAAGAACTGGTAACGTGAAGTCTGCAACTTCGAATCTTTGAGTTGTTATAGTGAAGTCCGATACAGCTACATCCACTTCACCGCGATGAATCATTCCTATCATCCCATTCCATTCTCCATTGTCTTTCGAACCCCACGCTCCATCTACAGACATCTGGTACGTAGTACTGAATAACAAAGCAAAAGAAAATTGAACTTATTCTAATATAACTTAAATAGTAATCGAGTTTGTAACTGAGAAGCAAATTATTGTCCGCAAGAGTCGAATTAAATTTTAACCTTTAGCACCGTTCTTATGGCCAACTAATCCACTTACACTGATGGCACCAAGCCTGTGGTGTAGGAATCAGATAAGATACGACTAATATGCTATCTAGTTTTTCGTTGTGAAGCGAGAACCTTGTTAACATATTGCAATATTCGCGTACTAAAAATAAATTTCTCAGCGAAGATTTGTCAATATTGAAAACCTCATGGAGTAACACGAAATGTCAATTTGGCTGTCTCATAATAACAGTATTTCCTGAACTATATGTATTGTCCTGAATTTAGTGTACTCTATTCAGGGTAAACAGAAAGACAAGACAATATTTTGTCTGTGGAGCAGAGAAGTTGACGTATGGAAAAAGCGATGTGCATGTATAAATACAAAACACAATACTAATCGTCTCCAATCTATAAACTGTAAAATCCGTTCACATGGAAATGGCGTGAGTGAATGGGAACGCAATGGCTCCAGGTTAAGTGGGATTGCTTGCTTTGAAGCAGTTAACTTTGATTTAAAGAGGGCCATCGAAACCTCCCTGATTTGCTTCGTACTAAGAATCCAGTAACAATAGCACTAGAACAGAATGCCATGAGAATATTTTTACAGAATGAAATGAGAAAACCTGTTGGCTACGGATACAATAGCAAGTAATGGATATTCTTTGGAAAATGTAACCTGCACTGTTAAAACCAACATCCCTGTGGCATGGACTACGTCAGCTTCTTCATAAAGGTACTCATCCTTGTCTGTCAACTATTTCTTACCTTCCAATCATTGATATGAACCTATCAGACAATAACTGTGTATATAATACTCTGCACTTTATTTCAGACCATGCTAAAAAGTATGACTGTACTCCAGTAGTAACTTTCGATCAGCCATTTTACGAAAAAGTCGTGTCGCTAGTAACTAATGAGGTCGAAGGCAATCATTTAAAGGAAATAATCAGATTTGGCTGGTTGCACCCACAAAGGAGCTTCCTTGGCTGTATAGGTCACATAATGGATAGTTCTGGCGTCAAAGAAGTTATGGAGGTGATTTATGTTGAACATACTGTTAAGCATATTTTAAGTGGTAAGGCAATCGCAAGAGCGACTCGATGCCACATTCTTATCTATGCTGCCCTTCATCAAATACTATTGCAGCACGTGTTTCCTAACAATGAACATGGAGTAGAAGATACTGACCTTTGTGACGCTAGAGCAGTTATCCAGGATTTACTTTCTAGTGATGTGAATCTTCAAGATGTGTACCCTAATGTTCTATCCTCTCCATTAGGGAGGAGATTAAATGATTTTGTGGACAGCCTAAAACAACATCGAACTGCGGCATTATGGTTGCAATACATACAAATGATCGACATCCTTCTAAATTTCAACAAAGGCGAAAGAACCGGGAAATGGACCTTACATCTTGCTGCCATGCATAACATGTCTCTTTTCTTTGCTGCCTGTGGTCACAATTACTATGCTTCATCGGCTTATATCCACTTGCAGAACATGATCCAGCTTAAAGAGAAATCACCACACACACAGAAAAAATTCGATATGGGCTATTATGTTCTTAGACGCAGTGACCGATTTTGGGGAGGATTATTAACTGATCTTGTAATTGAACAAATACTCATGAGAAGCATTAAAAGAAGTGGTGGTCTGACACGAGGGAGTGGAATGAACGAACACCAACGTCTCATATGGATTATATCCCGTTCAGTCTGCTCATATTTGAATGCAAGTATACAGGAGATCGCTGGAATCACGAAAGCTGCAAATGAACAACATGCAAGCATGTCTGAAACAATAAAAATAGAGATGATAAAATATAGAAAACATCGATAAGTTCATTTCTAATCTTCGTATCTTTCATCCTATTGACAAAGTTAGAGATGTTGCAAGCGGTGTAATTGCTCATAATCCATGAATCCTGAGAAAGCAGGAGAAGGTGGTAAGAATATTCTGTATGAAATGTATGGTAAAACTGTGACCGATTATACATTTAAAGGAAGTTGGCAGGATTGTACAATGAGTAGTAAGCATAAAATTCGTGTTCAAAAGGAGACGACCGAAATTGATCCTGAACTCTTGTTCCAGAGGTTATTGTTGTGTGTCAATATAAGTGATATGAACATGGATGACTCGCTAACATATGAACTATGTTCACATCCGCCATCACTATTTCATTTGGATGGTTACATGAGATCAGCAGTGAAATCTCAGCTGTCTAACTACATGCATAATTTACAACAAATAGATGCACACAGCCAAATACCAGGTGGAAATGTTCAGTATGTAATTGACGGTGGAGCTATCATACATCGAATTCCATGGAATCGTAATGAAACTTTTCAAGAAATATATAATTCATGCATCTCATATTTGAAGCGACGTTATGGCAGTGCAACTGTTGTGTGTGAGAGATATAATGAAGAGTATTCTACAAAAGTCCAAGCCCATCATCGTCGGCAGATACGAACAAAATCAGTGTCTCCACCCGTTACTTTTGATTCAAACACAATCAATATTTCAAAGAAGACACATTTCTTAGCGAATCAAACGAACAAGAGCCAGTTTGTTACACTTCTAGGGCGCTTCTTGCAATGTGCTGGATGCACTGTTATTTACGAAACAGGTGATGCTGATTTGCGGATTATTCGTAAGACGCTCAATTCTGCTCAAAATGGCACAATAGTTTTTGTTAGTGACGACATAGATCTTATGGGCTTGCTTATTCATTACATACCAGATATTCCTCAAAATGTGTATCTATGCCCTAAACCACAGAATAATGCGAAAGATGAATTAGTGTATGACATTAAAACTTGTAGAATAGTCTTAGGTGATACTGTTTGTGACAACATACTCTTTGGCCACGTAATTCTGGGATATGATACAACACCACGACTATACTCAATAGGAAAACCAGAAGCTTTTAAATTATTAGGTAATTTTCCATAAGTAGAAGCTTTGCTTTGTTATAACTAAATATAAACTAATTATTTGCTGAGCAAAACTACATATTTTCATTAAAATTCAACACGTATCTAAATCATTAACAATTATTAATATTAAAATGATCTTAGCTGTTGTATGTATATACGATTGTACAGTTATCCTGTATCACATAGTGTCTGATGAAACCAAAGAGTTAGTTGGCGAAACTGTAACACGTGTTGAATTTTAATGAAAATATATAGTTTTGCTCAGCAAATAATTAGTTTATATTTATTAGGTAAATGCGAAGAATTTCGAAAGCATGCATCGATATTCAAAGGGCCGACGGCTGAAAAGGAAGGTATAATTAGGTGTGGAAAAGCAGCAGTAGCTCTGTTATATGGTGGACAGCCAGATTAAATTGCAACAAGTCCGGATACGAATGTTCAACAGAAAAGTGGCCACCAATGCTTTTCACGTGAAACCTGAGGTACTGTCGCCCACTGAAAATGCTTGCTTTTATCACAGTCTGCATATCTACCGTAAAGTGTAGCAGTGGCTAGGTCACAAACTTAATAGATTAGAGTATGGTTAGGAACTACAAGACCAAAAACTAATCCCTATGAAAGTGTCTAAACCTTCAGCTCCTCAGCATCTACTTGAAATTAATTCGTTGTGGATGTACGAAAACACGACGTGCCACTATGCAGTGCACCTGTCGGAATAAGGGGCTAAGATGCAACACTGTCTATAAAGACTGTAAAGGTATCGCATGCTATAACGCAGCACAACCAGATTTAGATACAGACAGTGACTAATGTTCCTTAATACTGAGATTGAAAGAACTCTTATTTACTAAATACTGTCAAAAAAAAAAGTGTGTGATTAAGGGATTGATGGGTTACCATGATAACATTTTGACATTGCCATACGGAAAACGCCCCTATAATAAAACCATTCTTAACATAGAAATAAAAGAACTGGGTAACAATTATGCACCACAAAAATTATACCTTTCCATAAATTGGGCTTTGATATTTGTAGTCTGTGATTTGGGGATTGTAACTATGAAAAATTGACAAATTTGTATCTTATTTGAGCACCGAGTGGACGTTCAACATCTGCGGATTTAATATTTCTTCAGTTTCAAATAAAGTAGATCAAAAACTTCAGTGTTTGAGTACGCCCATTTCACTTAAAATAAATTAGAATGTGTAAACTGATGCATTTGATAAATAAATAAACGACCAATAGCTCTAAATTTGATCATTTCGGAGATAACAGCTAAAATATTGCCTAATACACCGTATATGGTATTTTGTTAGGTATCATTAAATGTTGAATTTCAGCCCTTATCAGATGGAGTTCAACGGTACACTTTATGTACTCGTTTTCAGCACACTTCAATTGTTTCAAAAATTGTTCATAACATTTTTTTTTTGCAATTTTATACCTCATCACTAGGTAATAACTATGTTATAGAATTCATTTTAAATGAGTCAGCAGATTTGCCTTGATATCAGTGGCGTGTTTAAGGGGGTTCCGGGCTTAAGCTACCCCCGAAATTTTATTTACTATTTTAAAATAAATGAAATATCTAGCAGAATTTTACATTTTCAGGAATAAAGTTAGCAAAGTAGTAAAGTTAGCAATTTTTAGCAAAGACGCCCCCCCCCAAAACAAAATCGTAAATACTTCACTGCTTGATGTATTCACAAGCAACAAACAGGGTCAATTTTAATAAAGCGAAAACATATATAATATATTGCATCCCCTTTCTCGTACCCCCACCATAGGGAACATTAGCAGAGAACAAACTTATGTCTAAAAATTTTATAGTTGTAATAAAATCAATACATAAGTAATCTTTAGTTTTTACTATTAGTTCTGTACTGCAGAACTACTAAAACTCTGTAATGCAGAAAATGTTTTAAAAATCAATAAGCTAATGTTTTGCATATCGGTAATCATAAATATCTTCTCAATTGAAGGGTGTTGGGACAATGACGATTAAATATTTTACTTACTCTGAGGTGTTTCATATGGTAGAGCTATTTTATATTCTCCACAATTATTATGCTCTTGATCTTCCTCGTTCAGTTCTCCTTCAGTTTTTCTTTCTAGGAGTATCTTAATTTATTTTTTTTCGATTTAAATGACATAACTAATGGCAGCGTTTATTATTTACTCTCTCGTAGGCAGAACGTATACATTTTTATTTGTTCCTTTTAATATGTTTATACATTACTTCCTCTTTCCGTCCATTATTCGTGTAGCATTTCTATGTAATTACATAGCTGACAATTTCTATGTAACACCACTGATTTTAAATTTTTGAAGTATTTGGGTGCATAAGACACTCTCATCCTAATAAAATTACTGATAAATCTCTTTCTTATTTTTGTCAATATCAGTAGCTGTAGCTATTTCTTAACCTTACGCGTGCGGCTGTTTGTGGCAATGAAAAGTTTACATACCAAATTTTATTTATGTAAGTCTGAAGAATTTTGAGTGGGTTAATAGCGAACCATCCCACTCTTATTTCTTTCCTTTAACCTTCAAATTTTAAATAAAGAGACCCTAGAACAGTGTTTAAATATTTAAACTAACTAAGTTAGTGCCTTTCGAACTCAGACTTTCAATACCGTGTTTATAAAAGGTCTCTATTTACTTCTGTCCTTAGCCAACTAGATCAAGTTTCTACTTTGTATTCCTGAGAGATCCATCTTAATATTGTCCTCTCATCTGCATCTAGGTCTTTCTAATGGTCATTTTCCGATTGGACTTCCAGTTGAAACTTTGAAAACATTTTCAATTCTTCCATTCTGGTTACATGACCTGTCCACCTTAACTCCTAGACTTGATGACTTAGCAATGTTTGGTAAACGGTATACATGTAAGTTATGCAGTTTATCGTTATGACGTTTCCGCCATTCCCTATTCCCTTTCCTCTTGGGTCCGAATATTCGTTTCAGGATCTTGTACTCAAATACTTTCAGTCTGCGTTCTTCCCTTAGAGTAAGCGATACTTTTCTGTCGAGGAAGTGTATATTTCGCACCCATACAGTACGACATACAAGGTTGTCGTTTTACATATTTTAAGCTTCATATTCCTCAACAGAATTTGCGACCACAAAAGATTATGAACTGAATAATAACACGAATTCACTGCTTTTAATCGACATTTAATTTCATCGTGAATATGGTTTTAGCCTGTTAATATTGATAAACAAATCTGCAAATTTGAAAATATCCACTTTGTCGAAAGCATTGTTTGATATCTTAACTCACCCATAATTTGCAGAATTACAATCCCTACGAACTTCCATGCATTTAGTTTTCTCTGCATTTACTTCGAAACCCATGTCTCTACAAATATTTAATAAAACCTCAGCACTCCCTTCTGTTGTTCCCCTATCACCCCCTATAACAGTTACATTATAAGCATACGCCATAACCTGGAGAATACCATTAATTTCTATGCACAGGTTACTGAAAAATTTAAACTCGATAAACTATGAACTTCACTTCTGTAGAAATTCATTGATAGTGTAAATGCGACGATGGATTATGTTTCTTTTTTCATAACGGTAAAGAAACTGTTCACGGGAATATGTACCCAGCAGCCAAACAGTTAATGTTTAAATAATCTCACTTGTCAGCTATTGCACGACAATAGTCCAGCACACAACGCAGCTAATCAAAAAAGTACATGTTTATTGTATTTGCATACCGAAAACATCAGAAATGTATACAATAAACAATATGTTAAGTTGTACTTGAAAATATGAGTCAACCATCATCTAAATTTAGTTACTTACCTTTAGTTACATAACCAGAGACAAGAATGATATTAATTCATTTAAACAGTTCTTCTACTGCGAAATAAGTGTACATGTTCTTACTAGCCAATAGCATGAACAATACCACCATTTTTTTCCTACTCGTTGTGATTTATATTTTTCAATCTTGTAAAGTAAAAGTCTTACATAATTGATGCTTTGAAGAGAAACGTGCTTTTTACAGTTCATTCTTTAACCAATAATATGTGCCATCTAATCAAAACCTATCTAACTGTATATCTTATATTAAAACTACTATATATATATTATAGAATAGATGAAATTTCCCTTCCTCGCATGGGGAAGAATATATGTATACAAAATATTAGAACCTCCTTCCAACCTTTACTTACAAGTCTCAAAAAAAAGCAAGTGTATGATAATCCTTCATAAGATATTCTATTTTTTGACATACAATTTGAGATTCCGACCCCTTAGAATACGCTCTTCAGTCAAAATGACACGATAAAATCCCAGATTGCGATACGTAATAACTATGTCATCACATACAATTCATTTTAAATGGGTTCGCCGTTTTGTCGCGATGTATTCACAAGTTACAAACAGTGCAGATTTTAATAAGGCTAGACCATATAGATACTGCATCACCCTCTCCCATAGAAAAGGATTTATGGAAACATTTGGTATCCTTTCATTTATAAAGAGGAGTTTAGGCCTATGTCCCGAATTTTAACCTGTTAAAGCTGATGCTTGTGACAATTTTTATTTTTGGCTAAATTTTGGATTTCCTTTCTCCTTTAGGTTACGTTCTTTAATCAAAGAGGCATTCGTTTTAAATTGTTCTCCTGTGATGCAATGATAAACAGCAGAAAAAGTTGATTTCAATGTTGACTACCCTACGGAAGTTCACCGCCTCCCGTTAACGAGAAATTTTGAAAATGCTCAGATACATAAAAGCTTACTTGTAATCAGTGTTTCTATGAGAAAAAATGTTCCAGGAGACACACTTAGTACTCGGAGGGACACATATACGAATTTTCACACGATATTATTCTATTTATTATTATATTATAGACGTAGTATTTTAGTCTCCTTTGTATGGGAACTCTCAGAGCTCCGGGCTGGGCAGGATTGCTAAAAACATGTCAGGAAGAAACACTGTTTCTAGTGAGGAGTTTATATACCGAGTTTCAATTCAATAAGTTGAAGGATATTTTGATAAACTATTTCTCTAATAAATTTCGGCCTTTCCCTACTCAGATATACTCCTACACATTTTCATTAAAACGGTATAACAAAACCTAATGCAAGATAGGTCAAAACTGTGTTCAAAAGTTCAGATCAAACATTGAAGTTGTTTCCATGTGATGATAAAATAGACGTTTCCCCCTCATTTTTATAATAATTATCTTAAATGCCAATCCTTTTCAGGAGAAAAATACGTTTATAGAATAAAAATTTGCCCAAAAAAGTTAAAACCTTTTCTCTCGTTAGGATATGCATTTCAATCTAACGTAAGTGAAATGATAAAAACAAAAAGGGTGATCGAAGAGTGTTGAGTATTTCTAAACTTTCATTTTAAACGATTGAAATAAATACTCGTATTTTGGCCATTTTATTTATGAATACGAAAATGGGAAATTCAAATATTTTGGAAGTTTCTCCCTCCATTTTAAAAGTGGAAATTTGAAAACCAACGAGCCAACTGCTTAGTTGTTTTTAGTACGGAGATAATATAAAAAGTTTCATCTCCCTAGCGTACGAGGTTAAAAAACAATATTTTTAGTACAAATGTTTGAAGCCTTTCCGTACCATGTGATACGTAGTTTAATGAAAGTAATGTGATAAAAATCCGACCCGAGTCAAAGTGCAAAAATGTATACACTTTGTTGTGCAATTTATGCACTAAGTTTGTGCAAAAATTTATGTCAAAGAACTGATCAATTTTTCCGGGATGCTGAGAAAAATATCTTCAATGCTATTTTGACATACTGATTAAAAAATAATTGAAATTTTCCCTCTTTCCCTTTTAAAATCAAAATTTTCAAAAGTGCTTCAGTAGGTATCCATCAAATTTTAATGAGAAGTTCATGAACTAAGTTTCATGTCTCTAACATCGGGGACTCATAGTTTAGATGCTCTAATTTTAGCATACGCTTAAGTCCGATCTCCTCCAGCCACTTTTGGTACATATTTTAATGAGAGTGATATAATTATTAGGACCTCGACTCGGACACAGTGCTAATTATATTCAAAAGCAACTTCCAAACGATTCAACTATTTTCTCATGATGATGAAATAAACAACGTCAATTTGTATTTAGATAATTACATAGAAAAATATACAAAAACTACCTCCTTTCCCAATTAAATGCCGAAGTTTTAAACACGGGAATACTGTCTACTTATACATCGAATTTCATATCACTAAATTGAGGGATTCAAACAGTTCGGCTCACTTCAAATAGTTCATCATATTCCGATAACACTCACTGCTTTTTTATGTCTCGGATTACTAAGGAGCTCGGATAAGATGTAATCTTCTTTTCCTCGTGTAGCATCTCCCTACTTTTGAATGAAGAATGTGTATTGGTCTATTAGTTTGATAAAGTTTACGTTAAGCCGTTATATTTTCTTTTAGACATGATGAAACCATTAATGGCGTACATACGTTTTAATTGCATTTAAAAATAACCAATCATCAGTCTTAACCAGAATCTTTCCGTTTTGGATATTCCTTCCAGGTTATTGATTGTCATAGATTGGGAGTCCATGTAGAAGAAGAGGTCTCGTTATTACGTTTTATATGTGAACTTTGATCTTTTTCTCAGCTATGTGGGAGCTGTAAATATATTTTACAGCTATCATAATTTGTTTCACTTTCTTATTTGCTTCATTGACATGTGCCATTAATGAGAAAATGTTGTCTTACTTTATGCCTAAGTAACGAACTTGCTCATAAGAAAATTTAGTTCAAAATAAGAGTACACAATGAACTAGACATTTTGTTTTTGTAAATTCAGGAGTACGGTCCAACCCAGTCAGCAATTTTTAATTAATTAATTAATTAACTTTGCCAGCAATTCTTTTTCTCTATTTTTACTGGTTAGCAATATTCTTCAAAATGTTCTTTCTATAATAGTTTACTTCCGTGAGTATCTAGAAGTCTGCCAATACGAAAAAGGAATATTTATCAGGATCACTCAAGGAGAACTTACGAGTTATTACAAATGATTGTCCCGATTTCGTGAATTCACTATAGCATTGTTATTGGACATATTGTTACAAAACTTTGCAGACGTATTGCAAAACTGAAAACGTGTCTTCGTGTGCTGCAAGTTTGTTTCTGATTTCTGCCACGAGAGCGCAGCAGTGAGCATTTATTTAGGATGGCAACAGGTGCAGAGAAAGTTCATTCACTTCAGTCTGTCTTAACAGTGCAATGACACTTTCGAACAAAGTTCAACAAAGCTCCACCAACTGCCACGTTTATTCGGCGATGGTATACACAGGCTACAACTTTAGGATACCTCTGTGAGAGGAAATCAACTGGTTGGCTTACAGTGAGAAACGATTGGATGAGTGTGAGCGAGTTTTGGTCGAAACCCACAGCAGTTGACAGACAGAGCAAGCAGAGAGCTGAACATTCCACAATCTACCGTTTGTAAAATCATACGAAAACGATTGAAGCAAAATTGCTACAAGCTCTGACATCTAATGACAAAGTCAGAAGTTGTGAATTTTCGGCACAGTTGCAAAAAGCTTATGGAAGAAAATGGATTTGTAAGAAACTCATCTTCAGTGACAAAGAAACATTTTTTTTCTAATGTCACTAAAACGAAAAACGTTTTGAGTTTCTTAATACGTCTATAAAGTTTTGTAACTATATGTCTAATAATAAAGCTACAGTAAATTTATGAAATCGGTTCAATCACTTGTAATAACCCCATAAAATATTACTATCTTAGATGTGTGCACGAATATGTGTTATTTCTCACCATAACTCTCGAACAGAAGCGAGTTTTAGGGATTTAGATTTCTGGGCTTTTGGCATCTAAGGCCATTTAGCCCTTCACGTTTTGAAGGATGACGTCTCTTGGCGAGCACACATAACGGGAAAGGGGAGGAAGAAAGGATGGGGGGAAGGAAAGAAGCGGTCTGGACCTGTAAGTTAGGTACCACCCCGGAATTTGCCTGACGTGAATGAAGAAAACCCAGGAAAATCTCATTCAGGGTGTCTGACCTTAAAAGCGTTTTACACTTTTTCGACCGAGTGCCCCCACCGGGAATCGAACCCGGGACCGCTAGCTACTAGGCTACGTGGGGCCAGAGAAGCGAGTTTTAAATTCAATCTTGGCAATAGATAGCTAGAGTCATTATCTCGTCCGTTTTCATTAATGAAGTCAGTTCGTTAATATCTTTAACAGAAAACAGCGCGTTAATGCTTGTCCGTTAGTGCACATCATAACTCTTGAACGAAAGCAAATTTTTTATTTTCTTTTTAATTTTACAATAGATAGCTAGAGTAGTTATCCTGACTGAGTTCGTTAACCGAATCAATACGCTAAAACTTTAACGGCTAAGATGGCTTACATCCATCCGTTGCTTTAGACCAGGGATTCTCAACCTGGGGGTCAAGAAGATAAGCGGAAGAGATAAATATAATTAGAATCTAATACCGGAAAATATTTTTGTATACGTATGATTTTCAATTTTGTTCTGATAGGCATATTTTTACTTTTATACATAGGCCTATTAAACATTTTCAACAGGTGTGGAGTTGTTTGCGATACGAGAGGTACGATATGAAAATAATTCGAACTGCATATTGAAATACCAGAAAAGTACAAATGTAACAAACCTGCATATTGATATACAATTAAAAATGAAAGCCAATGAGATACCTGAGCATGGTGTGTTTTCACTAGTGTAGCAATGTCCGGTTCAATTTTCGTGATGCATATTATCGAGTCATTTAAAATATGCAATAACTTATTTTAACAATCGCCCAAGTTTTTTTTTAAACGAAGATTAGAAATCACTATATTTTTTAATGATATGACTCAAAGGTGTTATCAAGTTTTAAAATTTTTAAACGGCCTCCATTTTGAAACAGTATGCGGGATCGGATTTGTAACCAACTAGAGGTCGTGGTCCATGTTCGGGCAGCTATTTATTTGTAACCGGCTGGAGTTCGTGGTCCATGTTCGGGCTGCCATTTATATGTAATCGCCAGGAGTTCTAGTCGCTGTTCGGGCGTCCATTTATTTGTAACCGCCTGGATAATTTGTTCGCTGTCCTTGGCTCGTGGTATTACCAATAAGTATACTCCTGATACTTTAACTTACCTGGACAGGACGACGAAGACCTCTCCAAGAAAGGTTACAAACTGTTTCCCAAACAGTTCGTCGGTCTCAATAATGAGATGAACATTAGGCGCCGAGAGGTTCGGGTGTCTCGTCTCGAAAACCTCACGGACGATCAGACGGTCATCCAGACCATAACGCACACAAATATCACTCATACAAACAACGAAAACACACTGGATTAATTGACACTATACTTATTTATTAGAACACTATTTTGAAAAAAAAATAACGAAGAGAAATGAATACAACACTGGACACTAATAAATTTTGCCGCTGAAATTACGTTTTGCCCTATTCGGGAAATATAGCCCTTTCTATGTATATATGATTATAATTTAGGTATCACTATAAATACTTTGCTCACACCATGAACACACTTGGGGGATTCGCACTGGGGAAAAGTTGTCTGGATCGTCCCACGATGAACCCAGTTGTTACGCTGAACAGTCCTGCAGCGTAAAAGTAAATCTTGAGTAAATAAACGAAAAGAAGGTCTTCACAGTTGAATTCTGATATTGGAGGGCGCGTATATAACTTTTGAAACGCACAAGGTCTGCGGACCTGGGATTTCACTGATTGGGGCTAGCCGTAAGAAATCGTCCTTCACCGGCTAAATAGCTTGTGCCCCTTAACACAACTTATGTTTGAAGTTCAACGCGAGATGCGTGGTTGCATCTTCCAGACCTGGAGTCAAACTCCTTGAGCGTCCAAGCTCAAGCTACGGGTTGCAATGGTCAACGGAAAAGTGTTGGCAGTTCATTTCAAAAATCACTCGGTTAACTCACCTGTATGCACATACAAACAGAATATAGAAAACAATTTATGTTAATTTTAGTCAACTGCCTATAATGCACTAGACACGGCGATAACACTGGCGTGAGAAAGTACAGATAACGGGCTGGAATACAACGCAGTTGGTGCCACTTCGGCTATTGGGACATCTGGTCAGCCCATATTTCTCTAATCTATTATAATGTTTCCATAAGCGATTAAAGAAAGCACTTAATTCAGTTCCCAATAACTATAGAATATATACTGTGTATATAATGAGTCAGGGAGAAACACTGAAATGGTTAGTCACTAACTGAAATGTTCTCAGCAAAAGCAATGTTTAAATATATATATGAAAAAACGATGAAAGACTTCTTTGTCCAATTGTGTGGGAAAGAAGCAATTCCCACCAAAGAAAGAACTTATGTGCGTTGCAGAATAAAGTATAAATCGAAAATAATGATCACAGTCTTTACGAAATATACAGAGTGTCCACAAAAAATCCTTCTATAACCTGGTAGCGGTTATATATGGCGTCTGAAACGTGGAACGACCTGTCGAGTGCACACGTAGACAGGTTGAGAACCCTTGGCCGTATGACGAAGTATGAATAAAATTAGGTCTTTCACCTGAAAATTTAAAATAAGTTAGTTGGCAACACTGTCATATGGTGTGAGACTTACGTGCATAGACGATGAATGGTTTTCACCTGAAAAAGGGCTATTTAAAATAGTTAAATAACTTGTTCACTCACTACAACATGATGAGGTTCCTGCATGAGCAATGTCCAATCCAAATGTTCCATGAAGTAATAAGATCCTCTTGAACAATTGGTGCAATTGGGTTTCCTTATCTTCCGTTACTTCACATGTTGAAACCATGCTGTCTTCCTGTGTGAGTATCCTCCATTCCTCCATGGTTCTCCAACGAGGAGTTGATAAGGGGTGAAGGGGATTTTTTTTTTTTTTTTTTTAAACACTGGTGTGAGAAACGAGGTATGGTTATAACACCTGTATGATATTTTTTTTTTTTTTTAAGTTCGCAGAAAGCGTTTATAGGGCTATTAAAATTCTTACTTTTTTTTTTTTTTTTTTTTTTTTTACAAATACTTTTCGTAAAATGTTTAAGTGTTCCGTTTCGATCACTTTATTTGATATAATATGAAATAAATACACACACACGATAACTATTTATGAAAACATCGACTTGAAGAATTATCAAATATCTCAATAAAAATTAGTAAATATACTGATATCTGTATTTAAAATATTAAAATTATTGTCACAGTTTCAATATTACTATAATATATTTGAAAAATATGAAAATCATTGAAAAAGTACAATGAATGGAAATGTAAACACATGATAAACTCACAATATATAAACAAAATAAGATTTTCACCTGTATGTCCTTTTTTTTTTAACTGTGCCTCGTGTTGTTTGGCAGAAAAGAACGAAAAATCGTTTTTCAAAATAAAAAAAAAATAAACTTAAGTGTCAAAAAATGACGTTCATAGTAATTCCAAGAAATAAGCATGATTCTGCATATCAAAGAAAAAGATCGTGATTTCGTTGACATGTATGAAGGAAATTCGGCACGCCATAAGATCAAATGCCATCTGCTCGTCGAGACTTTAGTTTAGTAATGCTCAATACAACAAATGATTTTATTCTGAAACAAAGTTATTATTAGCTTAAGCCTAAAATAATGGTTGTTGTTCACTTCCATAAACGTAAACATTGTAGGGTTACTAGAACATATGGGTATTATCTGCAAAAGAACTTATTAATGCAGCGTTGAAAACTATACGGTGTTGATCCAAGTTTTTCAAAGGTCTGAATCAAGGAAGTTGACTCACTAGTCCAAACATTCCTGAAAATAAATGGTCATTACGCCATAAATTGACCAAAACTATTGGTGGGAAAAATGTGTAATACTACACGTACTTACACACACAATATGCCATCGACACCTGCGAGGCAAAAAAACTAGAAACGAGGAAGGCCTGCAACCCTAGGCACTTACAAAATTGTTTCTGCACAAAACTGAAATATAAACATTAATATTCAGTAAACTACGCGTATGTTCCCTGGAACATAACAAACGTCTTCCACCTAGAAAAAATGTGTAAACACACAAAATACAAATGCTCTCGTAGCATCGTAAAGATATGTCTCTATAAGACAAAATACATGAGACCTACTAAGAGAAAAACATGAGATACAAACAAGAATATAGTCAACGACATTACAACTTTCTGGTTGGTCTGAAACATCCAATTAAATTCCCTACAAAACAGCTGTAACAAGCTTCCTTAGGCATCTTCGCTACAAAATATTCAAAATGGTCATATTAAAATTCAGTCATCGAGCATATGAAATAATTAACAAAATAATTTTCAAATATCGTTATGGCTTCACGCTGTTGGAAAGAAAATAAGTTTATTATTCGGGATCTATATCGAATTCGAATAGTTTCTAGGACATACTGGAACTAAAATACAATTTTCTCAAAATTAACATGAAAAATAAACATTACAACTCATTAGCATACAAGTACACAATATAGTTACGATTCATAAACATTAAAATATTCACTAGAATATTACTAGACAATAAAATATACTCAAAATATTTAACCTAAGAATACGCATGCTTAGTTATGGGTTTCTATAAAAGAAGAAGAGAAATGAAAACGAAAATCGAAGATTAACACTACAAAAGAAATTTAACATTGATTATAAGTGTAAAATTCCATATTCTACGCATGAGATTACATACTAAGTTTCAATGACAAATATACACGTGTACAGTATATATAATTAACAACTAAAAATTTTCTTATCTATACATTCTACTTTTCTTAAAGGGAAATCAAACATTAATTCTAAATAACATGTAATAACATATTTAAGAATTTCGAAAGTGGGAAGGGATCCTAAAAGATTTTTTTTAATTTTAAAACACAATAAAAATATATATTATAACGCCAAAATATCTTCCCACTAGCTAGGAATACGGAACTGCGCCACTAGTTCAAATTGCTTTTGGATAAATGCAATCTCCCTACGTATGTGATTACATACTAAATTTTAATTATAAACATACAACTATATATATAAGTAACGACTAAAATTTTTCTGATCCTGCGCATCTGGATACATTATTCTTCTCTTTTTTTTTTTCTAAGAGAAAATCAAACATTAATTCTAAATAACATGTAATAACATATTTAAGAATTTCGAAAGTGGGAAGGGATCCTAAAAAGGGATTTAAAATTTAATATATTATAAAATATATTATAACGCCAAAACATCTTCCCACTAGCTAAGGTACGGATATCTCGCCAAGATATCAAACCGTTTTTGGATAAATACGGTCCCTCTACGTATTGGATACGTTAATTATTTACTAAAAAATCTAAATTCAAACATCTGAAATGAAAACAAGAAAAAATTAATGACATTAAACTAATAGTAAGTCAATGATAAGGTTTGCAACACTCATACACAGCTGACTGAGGTGTGAACTGCTACACGGAGCAAAGACAGAAAAATAAAAGAATGAATCAGCTGTATACCGTCCGTTATTCGTCGACATTAACAGGTGATCGAAAATGCAGCGATTATCTTATCAAAATAAAGAAAAACGTGTTATCTGCTCATTGCCGAACAGTTAAAAGCTGGAAGCAAAAAATGAGTTTAAAAGAAATGCGTAGTTCTTCTTTTCGTGTCCAGGTGTTTTATCAAAAACTAAAAGCAAAAAGGAAGAAAAATGAATGAATGTCTACCGCTTAGAAATGCGTCGCTCTCCTGAAAGAAAATTCGTATCAGCATACAAAGTTTTGGTTGCCCCTCTTTTTTTTTCTTTTCCTATGATTACTGTTTCTGCTTTGATAATTACGGTTTGTTCGTCTATTTCTACGATGGTTACCTCTATGTACAAATCTATGCTTAATGTCACACAAATTGCGGTTCCTGTCTAGTATGTGATAACTCAAGTTACGTGGCCGTGATTTACGACTCCTTCTGTTTCTGTTACTACCTTTTCGAGTGCGGTCTTGGTTCTGATTCCCTTTAAATTTTGTATTGTTTACGCTCCGGTTTGCGTATCTTTGCTTATTGCTATAATTGTAATCTCGTTTACGCCTTTTCTCTCTGTGGTTTGTGGTAGTTATTCTTGTGCGCTTACGACCTCTGTCGTGTACAATCATATGTTCATGGATTTCACTACTTCTACTACAAGCGGCGTCACTAGATTCTGAATAGATAAAATCGTTGCCAGATTTGTTAAGAGGTTGGTTTAGACTACCTGTCTCTGGTTGGAGTTCAGATTTCTGCGTTTCCTTTTCATTAAGAGTGTTAGTGTCTGGCTCAGGTTCCAATTCCAATGTTTTGTTTACACTAGGAATATCAGTCACTAACTGAGGTTCAATTTCCGGTGTTTCGTATTCAGTAGGAACATCTAACTGTAACTGGGGTTCACATTCCGGTGTTTTGTTTTCTGTATTTATTTGCTGACTATTTTCACGAAACACATCCCATAAAGCGTCTACCTTCTGACCTAATCCACTCTTTGACTCAACGAGATTCTCTTTCAAGCGAGCACAATTCTCTTTAAACTCAACACAGCTCTCTTTAAAATCAACTTTACTTTCCTTTATGTATCTCTCAATTTTTTCATTATTTTGATCTAGCTTTCCTTCTAACCTATCTAAATGCTTTTGAAAAACTGAAGCTATCTTAGTAAACAAATCTGCTTCGTTGTATGTCATCTTGAACAAGATAAAGCTTAAAACATACAATTAAAATAAAATATGCTATCACAAAACATATTATTAAAATCACCTGAAAGAGAAGTTTTTTTTTTCAGATTACTGGTTCCTGAGCTGAAAGAGAAATGATATATTAAAATATTAATCTTAAATGTATATTCGAGCACCAACGGTCTCGATTCGGGTCGGTAGTTCGGGCGTCATTTATTTGTAACCAACTAGAGGTCGTGGTCCATGTTCGGGCAGCTATTTATTTGTAACCGGCTGGAGTTCGTGGTCCATGTTCGGGCTGCCATTTATATGTAATCGCCAGGAGTTCTAGTCCCTGTTCGGGCGCCATTTATTTGTAACCAACTAGAGGTCGTGGTCCATGTTCGGGCAGCTATTTATTTGTAACCGGCTGGAGTTCGTGGTCCATGTTCGGGCTGCCATTTATATGTAATCGCCAGGAGTTCTAGTCGCTGTTCGGGCGTCCATTTATTTGTAACCGCCTGGATAATTTGTTCGCTGTCCTTGGCTCGTGGTATTACCAATAAGTATACTCCTGATACTTTAACTTACCTGGACAGGACGACGAAGACCTCTCCAAGAAAGGTTACAAACTGTTTCCCAAACAGTTCGTCGGTCTCAATAATGAGATGAACATTAGGCGCCGAGAGGTTCGGGTGTCTCGTCTCGAAAACCTCACGGACGATCAGACGGTCATCCAGACCATAACGCACACAAATATCACTCATACAAACAACGAAAACACACTGGATTAATTGACACTATACTTATTTATTAGAACACTATTTTGAAAAAAAAATAACGAAGAGAAATGAATACAACACTGGACACTAATAAATTTTGCCGCTGAAATTACGTTTTGCCCTATTCGGGAAATATAGCCCTTTCTATGTATATATGATTATAATTTAGGTATCACTATAAATACTTTGCTCACACCATGAACACACTTGGGGGATTCGCACTGGGGAAAAGTTGTCTGGATCGTCCCACGATGAACCCAGTTGTTACGCTGAACAGTCCTGCAGCGTAAAAGTAAATCTTGAGTAAATAAACGAAAAGAAGGTCTTCACAGTTGAATTCTGATATTGGAGGGCGCGTATATAACTTTTGAAACGCACAAGGTCTGCGGACCTGGGATTTCACTGATTGGGGCTAGCCGTAAGAAATCGTCCTTCACCGGCTAAATAGCTTGTGCCCCTTAACACAACTTATGTTTGAAGTTCAACGCGAGATGCGTGGTTGCATCTTCCAGACCTGGAGTCAAACTCCTTGAGCGTCCAAGCTCAAGCTACGGGTTGCAATGGTCAACGGAAAAGTGTTGGCAGTTCATTTCAAAAATCACTCGGTTAACTCACCTGTATGCACATACAAACAGAATATAGAAAACAATTTATGTTAATTTTAGTCAACTGCCTATAATGCACTAGACACGGCGATAACACTGGCGTGAGAAAGTACAGATAACGGGCTGGAATACAACGCAGTTGGTGCCACTTCGGCTATTGGGACATCTGGTCAGCCCATATTTCTCTAATCTATTATAATGTTTCCATAAGCGATTAAAGAAAGCACTTAATTCAGTTCCCAATAACTATAGAATATATACTGTGTATATAATGAGTCAGGGAGAAACACTGAAATGGTTAGTCACTAACTGAAATGTTCTCAGCAAAAGCAATGTTTAAATATATATATGAAAAAACGATGAAAGACTTCTTTGTCCAATTGTGTGGGAAAGAAGCAATTCCCACCAAAGAAAGAACTTATGTGCGTTGCAGAATAAAGTATAAATCGAAAATAATGATCACAGTCTTTACGAAATATACAGAGTGTCCACAAAAAATCCTTCTATAACCTGGTAGCGGTTATAGATTCGATATTGTAATATGAATATCCTGATCAAATTTGGTTTTAATCCATTCGCTTTTAGGTGAACTTATTGAATCCAGTACATACAAGAAATGGATTCTACTATTATAGAAATAGATGGATATCATGAGATGTCCACAATAGCTATATTCAGTGTTGTATTTACGATTTTATTTCGGCGGGGGAAGGGGGGGGAGCTTTGCTAACTATAGTCCTGGAAATGTGAAAATTCTGCAAGATATTTCATTTATTTTAATATAGCGTATAAAATTCATGGAGGGTTTAAGCCCGGAAGCCCTCTTTAAACACGCCACTGGGTATATTAAAAATTCCACAAAAGCTTATTACAAACTTAGAAATTATAAGGAGTTTGTTGGCAAGAGGATGTGATAAAATGGGGGTCGTGGTAGGAATTAGGTTAAGAACCCCTGCTCTAGACGATAACTTAAACGTAACTGAATATTTGAATTCTTTTTTGCACATATCACGCTGTTAGATAGCAATAAACAGCGTCCAGCGGTTGACATCTACCGGACAAAATTGAAACTCCTAGTACGTGATTCATTTTACTGCTTACCACAGTTTGTTTCTTCTTATTGTCAATACGCAATTGAACTAGATATTTAATATTTTTGTTCATGGTATGGTTGTTCGAGCTAAATTACGTGAACGGTTTTCATTCATTCACTAAACCTCGAGTTTTAGCGCACAGGAATAACTTACATAATTGTATGGCTCGGAGGTATGCAGTGGTAAGTGCTTCTTCTAGCAAAATTGGGTTATTAGATAAAGAGGTTATTATCGAACCACAGAACCATATATAGATAGTTTAAGTTCAGAATTGTACCTGTCTATTACTGGGAAAGCTTGTTTAGTATGAATTATAACGCTGCATTGCATGGTAATGAAGAACTTTCAGTTTCAGTTTCCTCGAAAGGCACAATTATGGCAATTTGCATTGTGTTGCCTCAAGCCGCTAAATTGGTTCCAAGAAACATAATTGCAATGCAAAACCACATTATCCAACGTCTGTTTACAAACGGTTTTAAGTGAGTCTATTCATCACAAAATTTTAGGAGTAATAAAGTTAAAACTTGTAAATAATGCAGATAATCCTTTTAAACATATAAGATAATAAAAAATAAGTATTCTTTTAAAATTCGGAATTATTATTTTTTTTTCAATTTTAGGTCCTGTTGTTATGTCCTGATGCTTGAAAGACATAAATTATTAATACTCGTTGTTCGATCTCAGCTCGCGTCAAGTAAACTTTGTGGTGGACAAACACCGTGTGCTTGAATTTTCTCGGCATTCTCTCGTTTTCTCCCACTTTATTCATTCCACTGTTCCATCCATTTCTCATCTTCACCATCTGCTTTAGCCTATATCAGTGAAAGGTAAAAACTGTATCACAACGAACGCACATAGCCTCGGCTCTAAATAGAAACCCTTCGCACCAGACATGTCCGCTCTACCACTTCCAAAAATTGTTTTCTAACTATAGTTGATCTTTCTAGTGTTGTTCACAACTTCATCATGGCTAATATGGCTGGAACGCTAAGCTCAAATCAACGTTCAAACTTGACAAGAACACTACCATAGAAATATCGAGAATAGTTAGGGGTATGTTTAGTACAAGGGGTCCAGAAGCACGTAAGAAACAGAAAATTTACAGGAGAAATGAGTGATGGAAGTACTTATACGTAACATAACGTAACCAAATCTAACCTATCCTGACATAAACTAACGTAAGCTAACCTGAACTAACCTAAACTAACGTATTATTAGTAGAAATAATCGAAATTCTATCATTTTTTGGAAAATTATGCGGGACCCCTACACTAATATAACATAAACTAAACTAACCTAACCTAACTTAAACTAACCAACCCTACCCTAAACTAATCGAATGTGAACAGAAATTACCAAAATTGTAACATTTTTTTAGAGAAAAGAGCTGGACCCCTTTTGCTAAACATAGGCCATAGTTATCTAGAAACGCCTGTGCCCTACAGAGGAGCTCGAATCTTCAATGGATTTGGCAGCGATCGTAAGTCTAATACGCTGACGACCACTTGACTGCTCCGCAGAGAGAACAACAGAGTCACTGTACTCACACACTAAAATTATATTTAACACATTCGAGTCTCAGCATGTCACATAACCGTGATGTTTTTCTTTGCCTCAGTGGACGGATCACATCTCCCCGACGTGATGAAATTTATGTTAATTTGAACATTGGATGGCTATCCGTAGACGACTTTCGACTTCTCATATGTACTTTGTGATCCTTTTAGTACTTATAAAAATGTCCAGTGTCAGTTCATCCGGTGCAGAGGGAGTTAGAGCAATAACACGCGTACTTGGAGCGCAGAGGTCCTATGTCCGATTTTAGAAATTTTACAGGAGAGCAAAAATATAGGACATAGAAGGACATACGGACATAGGACATTATTTCATTCATTATTTCTTCTAAACAATAAAGATTTCGTATGCTTTTTTCTCACTATGTGAAATAGCACACCATGCAACATCTATAAGTATAAAAAACTCATTTAAAAAAAATGGACTTAGAACCTTTGCGCTCTAAGGACGCGAACAATTGGTGTACGTTTCCCGCGCGTTTATATGCATTTTTGACTCAAAATGGGAGATTTATCCGAAGAAGAAATCTGGAATATGCTCGATGAGTTTGCTGTTGATTCTGGATCTGAAATTGAGGATTCAAACATTGACCCAGATTATGTTGTTGGCGCTACTATAGCGGGGAAGTTGAGTTTTTTCTTTGTAATGACTGACCAATAAGGATGACTGTAACATAATCATTTATGCGAGTGGGTGGGAAATATCTCTTTGTAATATTTTCTTAAGTACAACAATCGTATTTATTTCTTATATATATCGTATTATATTCTTATACATTTTGCGGCAATGGTGGCGCGACAGAAGAGCGAATGCAACAACAGCGAACGACAAAAGGGCGACTCCAGGCGAAAAATAGAAATAATCGATCTTGTACTATATTTATACTTTATAGTTATACCTTTGTGCCATTTCAAAGTATCTAATATTTGTATTGATGATTTGTAACATTTGAAGGGCTGTAATGCGCCAAAAAGCTCATATGTGCATACTTATAATCAATCATATTGTATGTCAGGCATTTTTTATAAGTGTAAAAGGTATATTAATTTTTAAACAAATATACAAAAAAGGTACATAAAATGAGAAAACTGGTTGATAATTTTGTATTCTGTAGTACTAAGTTTATATTTCAAGAAAATAAATATTTCATTACTCTAACGTTTTTACACTATTTGTTTAAATAAAAATCGAAAAGTATCGCAAAACCTACCAATTTGAGGGAAAACATCGCAGGAATGGGCTCCGACTCTAATGTGTTAATACAATCATGTCACATGTCAATACTATTCCCAACTAATACAATATTTCAATCTGTACATGAATTCTGTAATGCTTAATGTTCTTACTTGGTTTCTTTTCAAACATTTGAATTGGTAGATTAATTGTCAATTCCTAAATATGTGTTATAATATTCAAAAGTTATTTCTATATGTTGTTCAGAAATTACAAAATAATACAAAGACATGCTCTTGGTTAGGAGTTAACTTTTGGTGATGATTCATTATACTAGATGTCTTGCGTCCTTGCATTTCCTGTAATTCATGTTAGCATTTTCTTTCTCAACAAACTGGAAATGCATTAACTAAGACTAACGGATACATTCATCCTATAGTACTAAAAAATAGACAGAAAAAATAAATATTTTACCTGAAATTCAACCATTTTTCAAGATATTTCCAAATATCTCCAACAAGTCCTCCTACAATGAGTTTCCCATCTCTTTCCTCAACAACAGTTGCTGGTGGATTCTGTAAATTGAGAAAAATAGGTTTCATTGACTAACTCAACCTGTAATACGAAAATTATTTACAATGAAATACGCATATTGTATTAATATTCACAGACACCACTTATGTGTTGAAAGGTGTAAAATAGACTTTCATGTTTACAAATGTAATTATTCTTAAAGCGAAAATTGTTTCGCAAAATGTGTTTGTTATTCACACATCAGTCTCGATTCCCAATATTACTTAGGGGTATTTGGACAATAATAGTTTCTTTCTGAATACAGATTCTGTAATTCGAACCCGACAACAAAGGAATTCTGGCACAAAACAACATTGGTTCAAAACAGGTCACCTCTCTTTTCATGTTTTTAAATTTTACGTCCCGCAGTTATGCCAGCTATGCTAAAGGAGACAGGGATGATGAGATGGTAGAATGAATAAAGTGCGAGAAAACCAACGCACACGGTGGCAACACGAAGCTCACTTTGCGCGAGCAGAGATCGAACCAAGGACCCCATGCACCAGATGTGAACTCTCTACCACTGAGCCACCGCGGCTCTCAAAACAAGTTACGCTAAACTGACTCGTCAAGTGCGTCTGAATCTACTGATTTGCTTCAATAACATCTTCCGCAATGTTGCCAAATAGATAGTATTACCCATGAGACGAGAAGTTTCTCGTTTCGCCTCGATTGTTGATAATTTCGAAATCGATACGAGAATCGACAGGGAACTTGTATTTTCAAATTTCAGACAAGACGAAAAATCTCTTGTCTCTCACTCAATACATTATACAATATACTTCACCCAGTTCAACAGTGAAAAAACTTTTTTCGCAAAAGTAGATGTTCTTTATGTATTTCGACCTTCTGAATTCGAAAATGACACTCAAATATCCTATCATGCACTGTTTGGGCACAAATCGAACACTTTGTCTTTATTGATAACACATATTGAAGTATTATATATATATATATATATATATATATATATATATATATATATATATGGAACACAAATCACCCTGAAGTAAAATATGAGTTTGAAACAACAAAATATTGAAATATGCACACAGTGAACAGATGCATACAGAGAATGTAGTACAAAACATGCATTAAGTTCATTCATTCCGTGCTTTCTTAGTGGTTATGGCGTGGTCCCTGCTTTTCCTCTTATGCGGCATTTCCGGGTGCTCACGGTGAATCATCCAGACGTAGCCGCCCATCATCCAAACATCCCAAGTGCCCTGGTACCGCCGTTCCATATCCTTGATATCCTGATGGAATCTTTCATTCTGTTCCTCACTTACAGCACCCAGATTTGGTGGGAAAAATTCGTTTCGAATATAAAAATGTAACTTCAAATTCATAGAGCATCCCAGCATTTTCAATTTCGTCAGCATATTCTCAACTATGCCGATATAATCTGGGCTACGATTGTTTCCCAGGAAGTTTTGAACCACACACTTAAAGGCAGTCCAGGCTTCTCGCTCCACGACACTCATTGAATGAAGGACACCTTCATCCAACATTAGTTTGCAAATATGCTGACCAGTGAACACACCTTCTTTCAGCTTAGCATCTGACGGATTGAGGAACTTGTTACATAGATGTTTGAAACAGTTGCTACACTTAGATAATTCCTTGACAAACTGCTTCATCGTGCCTACTTTGACGTGCGGTGGTGGCAAGAGTATTCTGTCTCTTTCCACTAGAGGGTCACACTTGATATTTTTGTCCCCTGGAACCAATTCCAACCTTCGGGGTCACTGTTTTTTTTTTTTTTGCCCCAATGCTTGTCACAAGCCCGACTGTTCCATTCACAGGTGAAACAAGGGAACTTGGTATATCCAGATTGTTGTCCTAGAAGCATGCCCAACACTTTCAAATCACCACACACCATCCAATTCTTCATAATGTATGGTAGTAGGAAGCACCTTCATGTTGTCTATGTTTCCCTGAGGTGCATGGAATAGCCGACAGGTATTGAGGCATATATATTACCATTGTGCAACGGCACTGCCTTCTTGCTTCTTTTAGATAAGTCAATAAAGTCTCCAGTTACCTGGCGTGTAAGGAAGGGTTCAACTGATCCATCAAACCTTGTACATTACTGCAGTACACTAACGAGTCCTTTTGAACAAAATATGGTATGAATATCAAGTCCCTTTTTCTGTAAAATGTAACGGACGTACCGGGTGCTAACAAATGTCTTTCACGTAGTCTTGACCCTAGGAGCTCCGCTTTGTCCTTTGTCCGTCCCAGATCATAGAATAAATCATTTAGATTTGAGTAAATGAACAGAATGGGGTCCTCATCTATGCCTACTTCAAACTCAGTATCATCTGTCTCCTGCACGTATCTATGTTATAGCTGTCGTCCGTATCTAATATCTGCGGGGGCTGTGGTATGGTATATTTGGGCCATGTGGAACAGGACGAATCGCTGAGCGAAGTTGTTAGGATACTCAATAGTTTTTTTTTTCTTGTTGAAACCAGTAACTTACATGAGCAGAAGTAGCAGTTGTCAGTATGATTCTGTTGCTCCCGCCAGACCATACGGAAGCCAAATCGTAATGACTTCTTTTTTTCTGACGCCCACTGTCGTAAATCTTCTACACACACAACCTGTGGAGCCCATGGTGTGTTCATGTCTCCTAGTTTCACTCCGAGATAGGCATGGTAGACCTCTTTGACGAAATCAGTAATGTTTCTTCAGTCTTTTCTCACCACAATTTCACCACAAATATGACAAAAACTATTGGGAGAGTTTACACAGTCTCGGGTGGACATTTTACACCAATACTAGCACGTACAGTACGTCGTTCCTCAAACAATACAGTGATAAACAGGAAGCGCCATTTCTAATGTGACATTTCGTTCTGTGCCGCTAGGGACGCAAATGTTGAACAGTTGAAAGCGATGCGCTGCTTCTAAGCTTCAAATGGTGTTTTCGTACATATTATAATATCATTATATTGCATTGCCACCAATTGCAAATGTAAGCGATTTGTAAAAAAAAAAAAAAAAAAAAAAAAAATTGTGGATGATACGACATTTTGAGTATCATTTTCGAATTCAGGAGGTCGAAATACATAAAGAAGGCCTGCGTTTTCGAAAAACGTTTTCGTGACCTTGCAGTTTGTTACATTGTGAATGAATATGATTTAATTGTTGTTATATTACACCTTTCGTGGACCTATCGTGCCGTGGAAGTATTCTGATAACCCTTATTTCAAATTAAGAACATCAGGCATAAAATTTGTACATAAAGTTACAAATTGAGACGAGAAAGTCATTTCGAGAATCAAGACAAAACTAGAAAAAATCGAGAATAGAAATGAGACGAGAATTAGACAAAATACAAAAAAAGTGGACGAGAAAATCGTATTACTCTTTCCTTCTCATGTTGGGGATAACACTAAAATAGACTTTGTCATAATTCTTGCATTATTTCCACAAGCCAAAAAGCTGGTGAATATAGGCCTATACCTCGTAATCCGACCGTAAGTACAAGCTCAAACTGGCTGAAGAGGTAATGTGGTAGGCAGATGTTTTAGCACGGTGTCCACCATACCGTCGGTATCTTGAGTCAATGAATAGTACCAATGACGATTAGTTCTCAAGAACGTCTTATACGAGAACTGTTATTGGTTGAGCTCGTACTAGGGTATAACGCTGCGATAGCAACCCAAAATATTTGTCATGCAAGAGAATGAGGTGCAGTAACCACAATACGACAACTCATTGGTTCCAGAAATATTGTGAGGGTTGTAAAAATGCAGGAGATCATTCAAAAGTCTGGTCATCTCAGGGTGAGAGATCCTGAGGTCATACTGTACGCCATAAGGGGAATTCCATTCACCAGCACATTACGATTGTGAAACCATCACTGCATGTCCCAGCTCACTGTAATACGGCACCTTCAGGAACTAGGAAAAAACATCAGAAGCTGCCGCATTGTGTCACATGATATGACCTCAGCTTATGCTCAGAAAAGGGAGAATGTGTGCAGACAACCACGGAAAATCTCTCGATATATGTTATCTGAAACGAATTTTCATATGTGTAGAAAAATAGGCATTTTTCGAAATTTGAATGTGCCAAAAACAATGGTTGAGCAAGGATCAACATTCAGAATCTATAGTCAGACAGCCGTTTCGAACATAAAGTCACATAAGTCTGTGTATGAGGAGGTAAGGAGGTAAAATGAGGAGGTAAATTCACTTTGAGTTTGTTTCAAACGGTCGTACAATCAATGCTGATTTTTATTGCCAATAGTTGGAGTGGATTTATGCCGCACTACACTACAAATATCTTGCACTGGTGAACCAAAAGCTTGTCTTACTGCAACAGGGTAATGCGAAACTACACTCAACTCAAAAATGACAAAACAAAATGTCAGAAACTTGGTGGCATCAACTGATGCCACACCTGACATGTAGTCATAATTTTGCTCCCTCGGATTACTAATTTTTTCGGTCCATCGCGCACTTTCTAAAATCAGCATGCTTCACTAACGAGAAACAGGAGGAAACGTCAGTGACTCATATCCTGGCATCAAATGACGAGGCATGGTATGGTCCATATGTGTCGTAAAACAATTTTTCAGTGCATAGATCACATTGGCTTTATATGCTTAAACTGTTAATGGAGTCAACAATGTATTCCATTATAAAAATCCTAAGTGCTAATAAATACTAATGTAGAGGTGAACTTACCCCACATGTCGCAGCAGAAATGACCATTCCTTGCATATTCCTTCTTCGACTCCAAATGTTCTTGTGCATCATGTAGAACAATCCTGATGAATACCATTTTCCAATTTCCACAATGGCCAATGGAGCATTAGGACTAGTTTGATATACTTCTGAAAGACGTAATATTGTTTCTCCTGATCCCTCTATAGATATTCTTTGAATTACGACGACGAAGCTATTAAAAGGAATCTCAACTCCTAAAAATAATTCATTTATTTCCCAATCTTTTCCCAATAATATTATCCATGATTTCCTTTCGTCTAAAAGATTGGTTGTTGATAACTGAGAAGAGACAACAAACAATAATTTAACGTTATTGGGTTAAAGGAGGACGATAGTACAGTAAATTGAAATGAATGACAGTAAAACAAATATTTGAATAAAGAGTGGAAAGAGAAAATATAACCTAAAGGAAACCCAGCATGTTATCTAACAGAAGGTATGTTTTCTTATTGATTTCTCCAAGAAACCTTCAAATTATAGTTTAAGAGAGCTCTGACAGTGATCTACTATGCTCATGAATAAAGTAAAATATATTTATTGAATTGATCAGAGTAGTCAATTAAAATAAGTGAAAAAATTACTTTAATGACACATTACATATCATTATTCACTCCTCAGATTGGAAATAGTTTTAATAGTATAATAGTTCACGGTGTCTTTATGGTATTGAAAGGTAATTGTAATTTACTTATGGCATTGTATTGACGTTCTGTATAAAGAAACTACAATCAGGTACAATAGTGAGTATTTGATTATCCGAACGTAACATTTCTAGTTTCTCAAGAGAACAAACAGTTAGTTAATAGTATACCTTCCTCCAATAATATTTACCTTCAATAGAAAATTTCTCTCATACCGTCCATTTCCTAATAATATATGTACTTGATTCTCGCTACGCTTTCTGGAGACAAGTAAAATGTCTTCTAGGAGAGAGTGTTCTTGAATTCCTACTTGTATAAATTGAGATGAAATTTTCTTTTGCAATTTTAAAAGATCCATTCTGGTCTTTCTAGGTACTGCAATGAGAAGAATAATGTTTATTTCTATATTGGCATTTACATTGGCATATGATGAATATTTATATGATTATGAAATATAAAATAAATTTTAGTAACATGAAGCGATTTAGCATGCATTAACACGGCAAATACCATATTGTATTGTTATTTTATTGAAAAAAGTAGAAAAAGTTTAAAAAAAATCTCTTCTAATATTTACTTTTGAAAGGATATATTTATTCAGCCTTCTTAGAATAGAAGGGCTACTTTTAGAAGAAAAAGGCATCCATTTTGTAAACAAGCCTACGTGACTAGCATAAAAATAGAAACTGATACAAACACAGGGAGAAAGAGTATATAAGCTTAGATTTTTCTAACGAGTTAGCATATTTTCTTATTATTCGCTTGGAGATCTTATTATTCGCTTAGAGCTTATTACTCTCCTATTCTCTGATTCTCTTGGTTCTTCGAGAGGAAACTATTGGTTGGTCACTAGGCTTTCTGGAACGCATCTAGTACTTCACTGAGAACACGAGGAACAAGGCAGATTCTGAGAACGGAAGAATCTTTGTGAGCACAAAACCTTTACTTCCCATGAAAACGTGCAACATTATATTCCAACAACAGAATGTTTATGTTCAATATCAAAGATGGACTTGCTGTCATTCCATTTCCAAACATCATACATTAAGATTTGATTTATAATTTCTTATTGTAGCATTAATTCTCAAGAATGTAATTTTATTTAGTTAATCAAATTTCCTAACTATATATAAAACTATATGAACTGACTGACTGACTGACATTTTATGACATGAACTGACTTAAAATAAAGGGGGTACTTCCGGTTGACGTGGAAAGTTGAAATTTGGCATGATTGTAACTTTTCAAAACTAACCAACAGAAAAATTATCAAAAATAAATAGTTTTTGGTTTTAGGGGATCTAAAGGAAGATAAAGAAATTATCCATGTTATTTAAATGAACCTTTCTTTTGGACCTATAGTCTCATGTTTTAGATACGTGAAATTGGATTAAAAGTTTGAAATGATGTATGCTTGTACGTTTTCATTAGCGTTAACAAAAAACAAATCACCAAAAATAAAAATTTCCAACTTTACAGTGCTATTATGAGGAACTGAAAAATCTTTCCCATGTTATTTATATGGATCATAGTAGTAGGGACCCCCGTTCGCCCGAATGACTCATCCTCACTCTCTTTTATGACCAGGATTTTTGAACTTCGTTCCCTTTTACGGCTAAGATGAGTGCTTTGGTACCTCGATTCTGATTGGCTGAGAGAGGTCACGTGACTTTAGGCCCCGCCCACGCGGGAAATTCAAATTGTCAGGTCACGTGGTATGACGTCATGAGTCACCCCACGGGGAAATCCCTCACCAGGATTTTTGAAATTTGTTCCCTTTTACAGGTAAGATGAGTGCTTTGATACCTCATTCTGATTGGTTGACAGCTGTCACGTGATCTTAGACCCTGCGATATTTGAAATTCGTTCCCTTTTACGGGTAAGATGAATGATTTGGTACCACGATGCTGATTGGGTGATAGAAGTCATGTGATTTTAGGCTCAGGGATTTTTTTAAAAGTTCGTTCCCTTTTACGGGTAAGATGAATGGTTTGGTACCTTGAATTTGATTGGTTGATAGTGGTCACATGATCTTAGACCCTGGGTTTTGAAATTTGGGTATCCTCTTTGATGAGTACTTTGGTACTACGATACTGATTGGCTGACAGAGGTTACATTATCTTAGACCCGCTACACGCTGAACAGGTCACATGGTATGACGTCATGTTTTACCCTTGCGGGGAAATCCATCATTAATTCGTTTCCTTTTACGGGTAAGATGAGTGCTTTGGTACCTTGATTCTGATTGGCTGATAGAGGTCACGTGATTTTAGGTCCTAGGATTTTTGAAATTAGGGTGTCCTTTCTGATGTATACTTTGGTACCTCGATTCTGATTGGTTGATAGAGGTCACATGATTTTAGACCCGCCACACGGTGAACAGGTTACATGGAAACCCCTCACTCATTTGTTTCCTTTTACAGGTAAGATGAATGTTTTGGTACATCAATTTTGATTGGTTGATAGAAGTCACATGATCTTAGCCCCCCCCCAGCCCATGCGAGAAATTCAGAGTGCTATGACGTCGATCCACCCTAGACCGGGATTTTAGAATTTTGTTCCCTTTTTATGGTTATCCTTAAAGTTCCCATGGAGGGTTCAACCCCTCCTTAAATAACCCTTTTTTTTTTGGTATCATGATATTGTACTGAAGTTTACATTAAATATTATCGTTCTCTTTGACAGGTAAGATGATTACCAGCTTTCTTACGTTTTCAAACAATGGTGAAAGAGGGGTCCATCCTTGTCGCTTGTAGATTTCTTATAACACATTGTTGTGAGTTTAAGCGATTTTTTAAACGCTCAGTAAGCGATTCATTATTGGAAACAGTGTTGCCAGATTTTTTCTTACCTAAACTGCTCCGATTCTTTTCGAAACGGTTCCGCAGGGTGTAAGAATTTTAAACTAAAATTTTTTCGAACTAAAAAAAATTTCAAAACTAAAAATTTTTCGAACTAAAAAATTTAAACAAAAATTTTTCAAACAAAAAATTTTAAACTAAAAACTTTCGAAGTAAATTTTCAAATCAAAAATTTTCCGAACTAAAAAATTTTTAAAAATTTTTTTCTAACCCGAAAAAATTTCGAACTAAAAAAATTAAAAAAATCGAAAAAATTTCAAAAAAAATTTCGAACTAGACAATTGAAACAAAATTTTTTCGAACTAAAAATATTTTACACAAAACTTTCGAACTAAATTTTCAAATCAAAATTTTTTCGAACTAAAAATATTTTAAACTGAAAACTTTCGAACAAAATATTTTCAAACTAATCATTTAAACCAAATCTTGGATATATTTTCCACCTTAAATTTTCAAGATTACCATTATTTGAAAACAAGCGTTCAAGGTTTCAAGGAATAATAAAACATATTTTTTTCAACTTGTGTATTTAACGAAAGGTATGTGCTCTTCTCATACAATTTTATTAACACAATAAATACAGGATCTAGTTAATGAATATTTTGGATGCGTCATCATCTTCGAATCTTGTAGCCGTATCCTGTAAAGAAAAAGAAGAAACAAAGGATTACTTTATGAATTTCTTTTTTTCTGAAACAATAAAAACGAGTCAATATTGATAAGAGAGAAATAAAACTTACTTGTAAAAGATGGATGTGTTTAGTTTCATCTTCCTCCTCGGGTACAAGATGACAGCATTTCTTCCACCGATGGTGGTGTTGGTGGTTTATGAACTCTTCTGGATATTTCATTTTCTTGGTGTTGCTCCTTTATGATCAAGGTCCCCCCCTTGGATACGAGATGACTACATTTCTTACACTGATGGTGTTGGTGGTTTATGAACGCTTGTGGGTACTTCATTTTTTCTTCTTGGTGTTACTGCTTTGTGATTAAGTAGGTAAAAAGAAAAGGAAAAGGAAAAAAGAAATGGCGGCCTCATTGGGTATTCACAGTTTTTTCTTCTTCATCTTCTTTTTCCAGTTCCATCTTCTGTTTTTTAACGTACCCGTACGGAACCGTATCATAGGAATTGAGTTCTTTAAATCGACGTTTTGTGTACTGGATACTGTACATTTTTTCTTCTTTGCGTGTGACGATGGTATGGTCTTTGTTCCTGCATATTTTATGGGGGATAGTGATGGTGACTTGTCCACGGCATTGATTTGTAATCATTTCTTTTAGCGTGTTGAAATTTAATTGTTTTCCTGCATTGTAATTTAATGTAAATCCTCTAATTTTACATATGTAGCTGGTGACGTTGGTATCTGGATTGTATATTTCTAAGCTGTAATTTTTCGGCCCTCCACTGACAAATGTCTTGATGTACGCTCGTTGGCCATAAGACTCCATCTCATCCGATAAGCATCCCAAGTACGTTGAAGGTTCAATGGTTGGCTCTCCAGGCTTTTCTGTAAAAATCACAGAATCCGTGTCGAAATATAAAACACGTTCCTGCAACATTTCCAGGTACTTGTACAGTTCCAGACGTGCCTGACATGTTGTAAATGCACCTAACACGACATTGGTGTTTCGGTTTTGAACAGGCACATGTTCATTGTACTCCCAGAACGCATATAACATCGTATCATTGATGGGTACAATTTGATGGAGTTTAATGTCGGGGGAAGTGAGTTTTTCATAAAATTCTTCCGGCCGATCAATAATTGTAGTCTGGCTAAAGTTTGAACGTTGCGAAAGTTTTCCCCATAGAGCGTTAACACAAAGCTTAGATAAACTTCTTCGTGCAGGATTATTTTCAATTTTGGACGGATCCAATGCAATACCTTCACGCTCCAGGACGGTTTGTATGAATTTTGATTTGTCTTCTTCGGTGACACAGGAACTAGGCCAGCCAGAAGCTTCCATTTTCGATTTCAAAAATGTATTGATATATTCCGTGAACAAGCCACCTGTTTTCGTGATGGGATCATATTGTTCAATGTCATAATCCCAAATTTCAAAGATTTCCACCGGTTGATATCCTAATTCTATTGCCTTCTGTATTTCATATGATACCCATGTTCCAGTGAGGCACCGCTCCTGATCGTTGTGCGTACACGTTGCTGTAGGGTCTGGGTTCATTTCTTCGGCACACGCAGCACACAGTGGAAAGAGTAGTTTCTTGTTGCATCGGTAAGGCAGGAGACCATGATAAAGATGGCGACTTGGTAATATCGTCATTTTGATTAGACCATTGACTTTATTTATTGGTGGTATATTTTCATCACCCTGTAGATAAATTCTAGGATGTCCTACAGGGTATTTAGCACATTTATTCACATAAGGATAAAGCGAGACAATATCGAAATATTTTATTACTTCTCCTGCTTTTTCGTCGACATGGTGGTACAATTTCACACAATTGGTCCTTCCTCCAAAAAAGCTATCTCTTGGATTTAATGGTCTGCGGTTCATGTACGGGTGATTCTTCAGATACGTCGCCATTGCAGGATTTTGTTTCAAGAACTGATTAAATTCGCACTCCCACATTTCATGTACAATGTACCCCAATTCACGCAGTCTTGCATTTTTTCTTTGCGTTCGTTCATAACGGAATTCCATGGTGTCTTCTGGATTGCTGTAGATGGGCTGATTACGGCCTGTAGTAATACACACTTTACACCCGTGATAAAAACAGCCAGCATGCTCGTAGATGTGCTCGTCTAACGTCTCAGGATCTTGGTAGTAGCCATCAACATGGAATCCCGCAATAAACACTTCTTTTTGTCGGGCCGCATGTAAGATTTGTTTTCCTTCGGTTTTTTCAATGTAGGCCAGCCATTGCATTGCAGCGATCGATTGGGTACTTCTCCATCGATAACCATGTGCCGGTAGAATTCCAATGGTATTGGGTTTGAGGAAATTCCGGCGGAATACTAAATTGGAGGCACTTGCAATCGTGATCGTCTCCAAGAAGGGATTCACTTTGGTTTCTGCTTCAAATGACGTCATAAACGAAACGCATGCTTGTCGCAGTACATTAACATCTTGAATACAATATTTGATAATTTGTTTCTGGAAATCAAACGTGTCATTACGATGATCGTTGTACCACTGCATGAACTTGTTTCTGTCTTCGACGGCCATTTCATTTGCACCATAATACTTCGTTTCTGGAAGTGGTCCAATATACGATTGATTTTCTTTGGTGTTGAAGAAATGCGGGAAGTAGCCTTTGGTTGCGGGTAAATTGAACGCTTTTGACAATTTACTTAATGCCATAGGCAGGAAGTTCAAAGAGTCAATGAACGTCAGATTATTCAAGGTTAAACTCAGTATCTTGGTTCCATTTAATATGACGTCAGGTCTCCATTGGCATTATTCTACCATGGTCTTTAGGATGAAATGTCCATCGTATCCCTTCGAGTTGTGAGCGAGACAGAAAATCCTATTTATATTGGGACGACGTTCCCGCAAGTACTGGAGAAAATCATAAACTGGATCGTCTCCTTGGAAAATATGCTGGCGCTGACCACACGTACTGCAAGACTGCTGGATATTATCGTTTTCAACACATGCGTAACATACTTGTTGTGCAACCAATAAATTTGGAACGTGTACATACATATTATCACCAATATTCTTGTCTTGCATAGATTCTATATCATATAAAATCAATAATGCTTTCTTTGCATGCATGAGCGAAGGAACACCAGGTTTCAAGCATTGTCGATCGGGAAGCATAAAACATTGATGTGATCCTGGAACAATCTTCTTACATACATTACAAAAGATCTCATTACAGTCATGAATGCGTTGTCCACTTCGTACAAAAGAATATACTCTGTAGCATTTAGTACATTGCTTCACCATTTTGCATACAGGTTCCCCATGATGATATACAATATTACGATGATTGTTAAAACATTCTTCGCCATAAAATTGACGATTGCAGTCGTTGCACAGCACCAGCGTTTGGTTCTTGTCGCATAGAGGTCTTTGTAAGCATTTGGAGCACGTTACAGGACAATTTTTCACATGTCTGTTACGCTGATCATACTTTTTATGGCACGCTTCACAGTAGAACTTGGTTGCAAAACAAGCAGTTAAAGCTTGGATGATATCAAAGTGGCCAGCCAAACAAATCAAATTTATGGGAGTGCGATTTTCATCGTTGGGCCCCTCGTACATGATGTCATGACCTGTGAAGCTAGTGTAGACTGTAATTTTATTTTCTTTGAGGTATGACTGGAATTGCCGAATTTCATTTACACTGGCACCATGATCCAAATTCACTCCTGCATTTGCACATAACGCATCCACTTCATCGTCCACAACACATTTCGATTGGCGTTGATACTGCTTATAACGTTGCATATCTACATTCTTGTATGCCTTCAGGCCAATTGCAATAACAAGGGAGTACGCCAGGCACCTTGAATCTTGATTTTGTACACGTACAATCCCTCGCTTGCTTCGTAACAATTCTTCGTTTTGAAGTACTCCTTGCCGCAAACCACCATAGCCACGTGGTATATCCACACGATGAAAATGAACGGTGAATGGTTCATGCAGGAGAAATGAATTGTTACTTTGTAAAACTCTTTCAAAGGAGGCCCACATCGTTTCCAATGTCATGTTTCGGGCTTGGCGAAAACTCACCCAAAATGGCTTATTCGTATTGCGTGGCGATATTACCGATAAACCAACCATCGCCTCATCGTCGACATTAGCTAATAAATGGTTCAGCATTGCTTGGAAACTATTATGAACGTATTGGATAATATCGGTTCCTACGGGTGGTGCGTTAAATTGAATTTCGAGCATTCTACCTTCAATGTTAAATCGTCTATAATGACGAGTGATTTCATTACAAACAGTAAAACCCGATTCGGCCATGGTTAGAAAAGGAGAAAACAAACAAACAGGTACAATTACGATAAATGTGTAAGGGAAAAATGGAATTGAGCAGCATGAATTTGCTACAAAAGAAAAGAAGAAAGAAAAATCTTAATCACCTGATAAACAGGAAATCATAACATTTATGATAAATTTTTAACTAAGCAACTCATGTAAAGGTCCTGAGTTTGATTCCCTGGCGGTGGCGTTCAGAATCCCATTATTAAAGCACACGTACTAGAAATCAAAGTTAAAAAATAATTATGTTACTGAAATGATTGTTTTATTGCTGTCAAACTCGAGACCATTGCATCAGCATTTAACTGACCTACCATTCTATAGTGATAAAAAGAATGCATGAAATGAATGAATGTTTCAACAGTGCTGAGATGTGATAAAATACGCGTAAGCATTTTTTCCACTCACAACGACCTTTAAATGATGCGTTCGCAAGTTGAAGAGATTCATCAAACATTAACGTTACGCATACGTAATTGTCAAAACAAAATCTGTATAGCGTAAAACTTTTAACCAAATATTCATGCACTCTTTTTATAACCGGTTAGCGTAGATGCTTTTAACGTGAAAGGCTCTGGTTCAATCCTCGGTGGGTTTGCTTTCCACGTCGGGGCGCTGTCAAACCTTTTCTGAAATTTATTATTCTCATGCGTTATTTCTGAAATTTAATATTCTCATGCGTTATCATACATTATTTTCAAAACTAAGCTAAGTGGTTGACGTACACACCTCTGGCCCTGGTTCAATCCCGGGCGGTTGTTCGAATATCACGTTAAGCTGAAGGGGACGCTAAACTAAAACAATGTTTTCAAAGGGAATCGAACCATATTATTCTCAGGTGTAGTTTTCGAAATTTTGAATGCATTCTTTTCAAAGCCAAGCGCACACATTTTTAGCCATGGCTCAATTCCCGACGGACGCTCAGATTCAACATTAAGCTGAAGGGACGCTAAACCATATTATTTCTCGTGCTTAGTTTTAATGTGTGGGTTCGATCTCGTGTGTTTATTTGGGTACTCCCACTTTCCCATTCCACTAATTCCACATAGCGTAAATATTTCGTACTAAAAGTAAAACAGTGTATTAGTGATCCGCCCACAAATCTATATATATAAAAGAGAACGTACAAATCCTTTGTCCGCTCATCACGCTAATACGGCTGAACCAATTTCTTTCATTTTTGGGGGGTTATTAGGATTTGGACCCTAGATGGTTTTTATCATATCACTTTAATTTTCAATTACCAGTGTCTTGAGATAATTGACCATTCAGGTGTCCACAAATCCTTTGTTAGTTCATCATAGGTAAAAATAAACGTATTTATATGCAACCCACATGACCGTGTCACTCGGCGGGTTAACATAAATGACAGGCGTTATAATGGTTTTTATCATATCACTTGAAAGCGAAAAAGTAAAAATTATCTAAGTAACAAAGTTTATTGCGTTCGGGGGTGACCGCAGCGAAGCGGGGCGGGTTAACATAAATGACAGGCGATATAATGTTAACATTTACTGCAATCTTCTATGGTTTTTATCATATCACTTGAGAGCGAAAAAGTAAAAATTATCTAAGTAACAAAGTTTATTGCGTTCCGGGGTGACCGCAGCGAAGCGGGGTGAACGCTGCTATCTATATATATAAAAGAGAACGTACAAATCCTTTGTCCGCTCATCACGCTAATACGGCTGAACCAATTTCTTTCATTTTTGGGGGGTTATTAGGATTTGGACCCTAGATGGTTTTTATCATATCACTTTAATTTTCAATTACCAGTGTCTTGAGATAATTGACCATTCAGGTGTCCACAAATCCTTTGTTAGTTCATCATAGGTAAAAATAAACATATTTATATGCAACCCGCATGACCGTGTCACTCGGCGGGTTAACATAAATGACAGGCGTTATAATGGTTTTTATCATATCACTTGAAAGCGAAAAAGTAAAAATTATCTAAGTAACAAAGTTTATTGCGTTCGGGGGTGACCGCAGCGAAGCGGGGCGGGTTAACATAAATGACAGGCGATATAATGTTAACATTTACTGCAATCTTCTATGGTTTTTATCATATCACTTGAGAGCGAAAAAGTAAAAATTATCTAAGTAACAAAGTTTATTGCGTTCCGGGGTGACCGCAGCGAAGCGGGGTGAACGCTGCTAGTATGAAATAAAAATGATTTTCGAATCTTGTGTGAAAAATAAAATCTCACTGAACTTACCTCAAATTCAATGAACAAAAAAGTCGGTGCAATGAAGCTTAAATGAAAACACTTTTAAAAGTAGACCTTCTCACTCGATAGTTGAGAGCGATGTAGGGTTTGAAAAATGAAATTTAGATTTTTATTTAGGTCGTTGTGAAAACGATGTCATCATCAACCAATCAGAAACGAGGAAATTTATAAAATGACATCACAACGAACCAATCAAAACGCTGCTTTTATCATTAATCACGAACCAAAACGATGTGTAACAATCGATCGTGACGTCATTCAAGTTTCTCAATAGTTACAACATCTAGTATCGCAGTTCTGATCATGACATCATCCCAAATGCTTTCTGTCAGGATCATGTCACTACCTGTCGTAAATTGTGACGACATTTCATTTTCCTCATAGTCCGTAAGAAAATGTCAATGTTTGCTTTTATTATGAATCATGCTGACACGTTCGTAGTAAAACTAAAGTAATACGATACAACATCCGCTGGCGTTTGCATTTTCAATCATATGTGCTTCTATGTCAACACACAAAGAAGTCTATCAGCATTTTATTTTAATCCACGTTACATTGCCAGATTTATTATCTTAAAGTATAAGTGTATCATTTTCAAGAACCATGGTTCGAATCCCACCAAGCAAGATTAAAACCGAATTCATTCATAGCTAAGCGGTTAGGATACACGTCTTTGGTTTGAAAGACCTGAGTTTGATTCCTGGAAAAACATTTCTTAGGATTTTTCTTTTTAGTTTTCTAAAACTTGGTTTAAATTTCTAGTTCGAAAATTTTAAAAGTTTAGTTCGAAAAAAAGTTTGATTTGAAAATCTTTAGATGTGATTTACATCTTTAGTTCGAAACTTTTATTTTTAAAAAATGTTTTAGTTCGACAAAATTTTGCTTCAATCTTTTTAGTTCGAAATTTTTTTTGAAATTTTTTAGTTTCAAATTTTTAGTTCGAAATTTTTTTGAAATTTTTGTTTCAAAATTTTTAGTTACAAATTTTTTAGTTCGAAAAAATTTTTAGTTTAAAATTTCTTGCACTCTGCGGAACCGTTTCGAAAAGAATCGGAGCAGTTTAGGTAAGAAAAATCTGGCAACACTGTTTCCATTAATGAAGCGCTTACTGAGCAATAAATCGCTTAAACTCACAACAATGTGTTATAAGAAATCTACAAGCGACAAGGATGGACCCCACTTTCACCATTGTTACTTCCAGAGACATAGGCTACTAATTCAAGGACAGGATCTCCATCAAGGTAAAAAAGCTGGTAATCATCTTATCTGTCAAAGAGAACGATAATATTTAATGTAAACTTCAGTACAATATCATGATACCATAAAAGGGTTATTTAAGGATGGGGTTGAACCCTCCATTGGAACTTTAAGGTACCAAAAAAAGGATAACCATTAAAAGAGAACAAAATTCTAAAATCCCGGTCGAGGGTGGATCGCCGTCATAGCACTCTGAATTTCTAGCATTGGGGTGAGGGAAAGATTATGTGGCCTCTATCAACCAATCAAAATTGAGGTACCAAAACATTCATCTTACCCGTAAAAGGGAACGAATTTCAAAAATCCCAGAGCCTAAGATCACATGACTTCTATCAGCCAATCAGCATCGTGGTACAAAAGCATTCATCTTACCCGTAAAAGGGAACGAATTTCAAATATCGCAGGGTCTAAGATCACGTGACAGCTGTCAACCAATCAGAATGAGGTATCAAAGCAGTCATCTTACCTGTAAAAGGGAACAAATTTCAAAAATCCTGGTGAGGGATTTCCCCGTGGGGTGACTCATGACGTCATACCACGTGACCTGACAATTTGAATTTCCCGCGTGGGCGGGGCCTAAAGTCACGTGACCTCTCTCAGCCAATCAGAATCGAGGTACCAAAGCACTCATCTTAGCCGTAAAAGGGAACGAAGTTCAAAAATCCTGGTCATAAAAGAGAGTGAGGATGAGTCATTCGGGCGAACGGGGGTCCCTACTACTATCATCCTCTACATCCCAAAAGGTTTAGGCACTTCTAGCAGGACTAGAACTATCAAATATGACATGATTGAAGCCTTCTGGGACTAACCCACAGAAAAATTGCCAAAAGTGAATATTTTTAGTTTTTAAGGGGTCTGAAGCGAAATGAAGTAATTCCCATGAGTTATTTAAATATGGGTTTCCTTGGGATAGAAAATCATATCTTTTAGAGTGTTGAAATGGGAAAAGAAACTTGAAAGTCCGCAGAATTGTGGGTTTAAGAGGTACCGGTACCAGCCCACGCAAACTAAGGAGTCTTGGAGCGGAGTCCCCAGTTAGCCGAACGATAGTCTGAAGTACACAATTATTTATGGTGTAGATTATATTACTTGTTTTTCTTCTCTTAACGTATTCAATACATTCAAAAGTTCATATTTTATTGTTTTGATTGCTTGAATCTTTTCAATAATCACTATGACTCCTGAGTGTCCTCCCCTTTAATATATATACAACCATGGTCTCTATTATATCACGAAATACTAATTACAGGTTAAATTAATTAGGAAGAGGAAGGAGTTACTATATAATATATTTCATTGGTATGAACGTGTATAGTTGGTGCCGCATAAACGAGGTCACCGAGCGTTGAAGAAACTCACCAAGGACAGTAGATGAAATGCGGTTAAATTGACTGCAAAATTTAATGAGCAAATGAAATGGCCTATTTAGACGATCAGAGTACAACGTGAGTGGCATTCACTGTTCGACTACATTTTTCGAATGGTGATCAAAGCCAACAACGCTTCAGTGGGAAGAAATGTGGCATTTAACATTAAAAATATACTGTCAATGTTTGGAAAGGCGTTGATGACTCTTCTTTTACCAAATTTCCATCATCAGCCTGTGTTTATATATGAGAAATACCCAAATAAAGTTTTGTCTAGAATGTCTTTTCCCCTACCGTTAATCATGACGGTGGTTCTGTGATGCTGTGGATTGTAATTTATTCTGTGTATTCTGTGATTACAAAGAACCCTAATTTGCTTTTAAAAACTTAAATACTGCCAGCGTTTATGTGAACATTTTAGTTGGCTACCTCCAACCTACGTGGTTTCATGAATATTTTTGATGAATTACAACACTTTTCTGGCCTCTCAACCTCCAGACGTGAATGTTATTGAATGTATGTGATCAGTTATGAAGCTCTGACTCCGAACAGATATCCTTCTTCATTCTCGTTTAAAAATGTCTCGTTGGGCACTTCATCGGATGAGAAATAGTAAAATGTTCGCTTGGAAACCATTCATGTCTTATACTCCACTTTTGGACGAATTAGAGTTTCTCTGCAGACTAAAGGAAGTCAGAATGGTATAACTCCAGGTTAATTAATCATGTAAGTTTATTTTGTTGAGATATTTTCATAATTTTGATAACCATCTGCAAACCATCTAATAATAAGTTGATAACCAAGCACTATAGAACCTGTAGTCAATGAAAATCCATATTCCACAGAATGTTTCAAGGTATCGTCAAATTTCATAGATATTATTTTTTAATGAAAATGTCCTATATGGGCACGTCCTAAAATAAAATTTGAGATTGCAATTCCTTGAGAACAGGCAACAAGTTTTGACATTGGAATTTGGAAGACAAATTTCTGATAACTTCGAGAAACATAGCGAGTTGAGGATTCTTTGATTATCACGATGTATCGTATATTCAAATTCGACCTCCTGCATTTACACATGAATCTGTTACCAACCCGGCATTTAAATTGATCTACTTTAACATTGTCATTAAATATGCTGATCGTGGTAATTTAGTTATCAAATGTGGAATACTCTCATCCATGTATCACTGAGTTTGAGCTAGGGCAAGCTTATCGTAAAGTGAATGAAATGTATGTCTAAATATAAAATACCGTACATTTCCTTAAAATGTTATATTTTATTATTAGAACAATTCAAATGCTCTTTTCGTTTCTTCATTAATTTTTCAATCAATTAACATATGTTTAATGTTATTCGTAACTCACCTGTATCTAAATGATCGCAGAACACTATATTTAACATCTGAAGCTTCCATTCGTGAGCCAAATCAAGTATAAATTTATACAAGAATTGTTCCTCAATAAAAAGGTTGTTTATGTATCCAAAGTTTATAACAAATACTGTCAATAAATAAAACCACCATTTTATAAACATTCTATCACACTTTATGTTGATTGGAAATGCCATTGACCTGTCAAATTGGAAAAAAAAAGAAAATATGCATTAGAAATGAATATATATAATTTATTTCAGCTTTAGAAGTTGTTTCGAATTTGAAATGAAAACAAATAAGAAAACGTGCGGGTTAGAGATAACACATCTGAAACAATGCTAAAGTATGGCCACAAAGAAATTACATCTCAAGAATAAAGAAAAATTCCTTTTCTGTTCATTGTGCCCTTGTTTTCTACTTGGTTGAACAAGGGTCATTATAGTGGGAAAACATGTTATCAAGTAGAAGTCATATGTATTACATGCTCTTCCAATATAATGACCCTTGTTCAACTAATAGAAAACATGGGAACAATAAATATAAAAGGATTTTTTTTTTTTGTATTCTTAAGATGCCACCTTGTGGCTCTACACTTCCAGGCATGTTCACATAATATATATGGAACTTTAAAAAGCAAATATTTTAATATATAAGTTTTTAAGTAGTAAGTAGAAATGGTCGTCGAATTAGAAGCGTAAGTTTTAATGATTGAATTCCTAAACTGTGCTATGTATAGTACGGGAAGTCTCACAGAACGGTTATGTGTGTTTACTTAAAAAAGTGAGAAATAGCGAAACGTGATTTCTTGAAATCGATTTACTGTAGCATGCCAGGAATAGATTCAATCTTCTCCATCAACCGTGTATTTAAACCGGAAAGAAGCTGAAATAAACCATCCCTAGTTTCAATGGCGATAGCAACCAAGGAAATAAAGGTGATATTAGAGTTTTCCGATATCGTCACAGTACCCCAAGAATAGATTCATCTTTGATTTTATTCGTGTGTCGAAACCGGAGGTAATAAAAATCTACTACGACTTCTGGTTCTACAGATAGTATTGATTTCCATACAGCGAAAAAGATAATGAATGACTACAAACCTTTTTTTAATATATATATATATATATATATATATATATATTTGGGATTTCAAGAGCTGAAATGAGAAGTAGAAAAGCCTACTACTACTATCGGCGATTCTTACATAGTTGTTGTTGTTGTTCTTTATATCCACCTTTTCTCATGTTTATATGAGGTCGATGTATCTTTACGAGAATTCTCTGGTTATTCGCCTTTCTCTTCTTCTAAACTAACTTTCTTACACGAACTCGTTCACGATTCGGTAGCTCTTGTTCAATTGTCGCAGTTTGTGAGAGACATGACTGCGCGTCACTTCAGGGAGGACGCTCTAGCTTCAATCTTTCTTGTACGATGTTTCGATATACCATTATGGTAATGACAGTTCTTTCTTCAACAGGATGTCCTTCCTGACGCCAACTAACACCATTAAACCAGGTTTAGGACCGGTACCTTTTGAGGCTGGATTGTCCTCTCAGTGGCTTGTTTGTTGATTGTTCTATAGTGAACTGTTAACTCTAAAAATTTGGCATATATCATTTACTATTGATATAGAAACCTAACAAGAATTTTGGGAATGATTCAAAAAATGGATCAAAAGATTGCGATCTTGGCCAATAATTAGTTTTTGGATCAGGGGCCACAAAATGTTTGAACAGCCTCTAAATCGAGTTTTCATATTTTCTATGAAATAAGCATATTATACTGAGTTAAGTGGTAGTTTGTGTTTGGTTACACTGTGTGCAGTTCTCCAGATATAAGGCGTACAAGAAAATTTTTTGAATGAAATACTTTGGATCTTTTGATACAAAAAGGAAGTTAATAAGATGTCGGAAGGGAAAGACTGCGAAGAATGTAGGATGAAAACAAACGTCAGCAGGGCAGTAGCAACAGAGGTTTCAACGAAGCGGTCATTATGAAATATAGAAAATGAAATGAAATGAAATCTTTGAGTTTTACGTCCCACGATTTTCCGGTAAGGCTAAAGGAGACGGTGATGATGAGTAATGAATGAAATGGTGGAATGATGAAAGTAGGAGGAAACGGGAGAACCCCGAGGAAACCCACGCACACGGTGTTTGTCCACCACAAGGTTCACTTGGCGGGGGCTGGGATCGAACGCGGGACCCCAAGCACCAGAGGTGAACGCTCTACCACTGAGCCACCGCGGCCCCTATGAAATATAGAAGTAGATGGAGCAATAAAGTAGACTAGGTGACTTATTTTCGGTATTTGGTAGTAAGTGAAAACAAGATAAAGTTAGGATAGAAAAGGCGAGAGAGACGCTCGGGAACAAATTAAATTATTGATTTTCGGTCTTTGAATAAAAAGTTTATGAAAATTATTAGGAAATGAATTGTATGTAGTATTCCACTCTAAGGTATAGAACCTTGTACTGCAATACCACGCAATAACAAACAAACAAAACGAGAATCAGTCTGAAGACGTTAAAATGTGGATAGGGATCAGAAACGATATAAATGGGTAGAGAATAATGATGAATGTTTGAGATAATAGAGAGTAAAAATAACAGTTTTAAACAAAATTAAAAAGAGGTCGAGAAATTAATTTGGACATGGACTGAGAAGGCACTGTATTAAGAGAAAGAGCTAAAGATACATCAAAAGGAAACATTATGGAGGAACGAAAGAGTATACTGTTGATGGATGGCATTTATTAGATAAGTGACATGTAGAGGTGAGGATTATAGCTGAGGTCTGGTCTATGGAAGCTTCTCACTTAATAGCAAGTTAAATGTCAGTTATGATAGATTACGTACTAAGTTCTAAGATACGAGAAGCATTCGGAAAACAATCTTCCTTTTCTTCTCTTCCCCAGAAATTGTAAAGCAACGAGGCAAACAACACATCGATTTCATGCGTGTACTGTTCATATGGCATTTTCTGACGTTTGTTTTAGATGTTATTTGCAGATGCGCCAGTGGCGTAGCGAGAAATTCATAAAGAGGAAGCTCATACTACACATGTTTCTATATACATAGGGCTAGAAACATCCCGGACGCCTAGTCGCATTGCAGATGCAGCTCCTCAGGGTAGGCAGAATACGCGTAGCAGGTTTACTTGAATAATTTATGAATTAAATCTTTAAAATATTTGTAGAGCATTGTATAAAACCCTTCCTGTATCACAGAGTTTTCGAAATGTTAAAATTTGCAATTAATGATACACACAAAGACCTGGACGAACGCGCGCTCATCAGCTTTTGCATGAATTTAATGAAGAACCCGCTAGTAGCTCTGAAATAGCTAAGGCCATCAGATGTGAATTTGCGGCCCTGCCTGATATTTTCAGTGTATATCATAAGTTTAAGCCCATGAATAAGCATAATATCCAGCGCATGTTCCAAAGCACACAGCGCATGCATATAAAGCTTTGGTCAGCTCTTGCAAACTCTGCCTACCCCAACAGATACTTCCGTGCGTAAAGCATAGAGTAATCGCAGTTGTTTTCCATGTGTTGGTGTCAGTGTTGCCGTTCCTATCATAATTTGTAATAGACCTAGCTTATTTTCGGGCATACATGCACCTAGCATCTTCATACTGGCATAATAATAAATTCTAGCATATTTTTGCTTTCAATATATTTTCTTTCTTTCTTTTTAAAAGTTTAACGTATAACGGCTATGCTTCAAGGCTAAGGAAAATGGGATGAAAAGATAAATGATAATGGTGGAAACGGGAGAACCACGAGGAAAAGCACATACGTTGTTTGTCCACCACAAAGACCTTTAGCGTAGCTGATAACCAGCCAGGAACCCACACGCTAAACATGAGCTTTCTACAACTGTGCCACCTTAGCTCCTTCCTGATATTTGTATCTTTACATTGAAGCAGAGATAGTTGAATGACTGAATGAGAATTAATTTCAATATTTTAGAAGAAAATTCAGAAATTAATATGTGGAAGGCGTGTTCGTTCTCATTACCCTCCGCCAGCATCTCTTAAGGAACTGGAGCATGTTTTGGAGGAACAATGGTACAAAATTCCACACACCACGATTCAGGAGCTGTATACGTCCATTCCACGTAGGATGCAAGCTGTTTTGGACCCAAAAGCAGGCCCCAGACCATACTAAGTATGATTTTCACACTTTTGTAAACGTTTTAGAATTTTGTCCAACTCATATATATACCAAACCTGGCTGACTGTTATTTGAATTTCAGTGTGTCCGACTTCCAAGTCCTCGAAAATGTAAAAGAAATAGAAAAATATGTACAAAAATATTTTAAAAATATATATTAAAATATTTAAAAAAAATAAAATAAAAGCTCAAATATAAAAAAAAAAATTACGTACTTTCTCTTGTGGGCTGGTGAGGTCTATCCTTTAATTCGATAGGTTGTTTCTTTTAGTTCCAATTTTTTTCGGCGTCATGCGTTTCTGTCGACAGGAATGACTTACTTGCATCCCCATTCCCTTTGATAGCGTCGTTTCCAGGTTTATCCTACAGTGAGAGCGTACTTATGGGTTAGCCAGGGGAGTAACGTAAGTTCTCCTCGAAAGCGCCTCGGTGTGAAGCTGTGGCATACACACACATTTTCCTTTTATAGTAAATGTATATTTAATATAAACTTTGTAAGGGTAGTAAAACTTTAAAGTCGGGTCCGGGCTCACCGAAAGCACAAACCAATTGAGAGCGAGACAAACTCAAAGTGCAGAGGGTGTAGAAAAGACTAATATCGTGATGCCTGTAGTTCGATATTTTATAGTTAAAGATGCTGATAGTAATTGAAAATGCTGATGCAAATTACCCGAGTGCTATTAAAGTCTTGTCCCCTTTCCTCATTAATAAAATTATTACTTATTACGGCGGACTAACTTCTAAAGATATCAGAAATTTATGGAATGGGACTTTATTGGTGGAAATGGTCAATTTTAGAAGCAAAATTGAATGCCATTTGACCAATGAACATGTTGGTAGATCCTCATCCTCTTCAAAACGTCTCTTGCGTCGTAATATCATGTTGGGATCCCCTAAACGCCACCGAGGAGAAGATTAAATGAGAGCTGGCTGACCAACATTTTGAAGAGGTAGCTCGCATTAAAAATAAGAATTAAGATGGATTCGTTGCTACTCAGTAACTTATTCTTACTTTCAGTTTGCCTACATTTCCGGACTCGGTGAAGGCTGGTTATTATCGACTTAAGACAAGTCCGTATATTCTCAGTCCCCTACGCTGTTTCAAATGTCAACTTCGGACATACCACCACGTTGTGTAATGCTAGTACTGATCATTGTGCGAATTGACAAATTATGGCCAGGATCATCATGGTGTGGAGTCCTGTACAGCGACTAACCCCTTTTGTGTCAACCGCAATGGCGACCGAGAGCTAATGACTGTTGAGCACATCTCTGCTGCTGATACTAAGTATCACTAAAAGGAAAGCATCCCTTCCTCGTTTTGTGTGCCCTTTGCTACTGTTACAGGTATCTCTTGTAAATCTGTGGCTACACAGAGTCCAATTTTTATTCAAACAAATCTTGTTCCAGATCAAAGTCCAGAAATTCTGAACCCAGTCGCATCGGTGAGCAAATGACCCAAAATCTCAAGTGTTTCTATGATTAGTGTCGAAACTTCTTTCCGCCAAAGTTCAGAAATTCAAACCGAAGTCACATTCACTAGGAAACATCCAAAACCCATATGTTCCTTTTAGTTGTAGTTTTCAGCGTACTCCAGTTCATAGCCACTCACCTTATCTGGCTGGCCTCAATGACGGATCTAGGCCCCGCCAGTTGTTTGAGTGACATAAATAATTTAACCTATTATTTATATATTTTTTTCAAAATTTATAATAAACTCGTAATATACCTATCATAGTATTGGGTTCTGGTTGTCCCCCCAAAAGGTTTTATCTTCTAGGCACACCATTGGCAGACCTAAAATTTAGACAGTATATACGCCAGCTCAATAATATGATTCTTTTCCCGAAAAGAGCAAACCCTACACCTTTTCTTAAGCCTACACCTTTTCTACACCTTTTTTGAAATCTGATATGGAGGGAGATTACCTGGTGGATTCTGAGTGGACAGTAGTCGGCCTACGTGGGAAGCAGGGGCGGATCCAGGAAGAACTTCTGGAGGGCGATGGGTTGTAATACTGTTACTTATAGCTACTTTTAAAAGCTCCAAACTCTGGGATGGGTTTTATTTATATATAAAATAAGAAAGCTTCTTCTTTTGTCGGGGCGACCGTCCGTCTTTTGGGGGGTGCGCCCTGCTGGCTCCGCTGTTGGTGAAAAGGTTCGTTTTAAATGATGATTTCTGACCTTTTTGTATTTTTACTATGGCTATTGTTAAATATTTCCACTACTGTTAAATATTTCCAAAAAGATTAAATAAATACAGAAATATAGAAAATGGTGGGCTACAACATGGTTTTCGGAAAGGAAGAAGTACTGAGACTGCAATAAGGAGACTTTTGGAACTAATTGAAAAGGGTAAGATGGAGAAATATCAGGTAGTAATATACGTAGATATAAGTGGGGCCTTTGATAACTTATGGTGGCCATCACTATTTAAGCAATTTAAAGAAATGGGGGTACCAAAGTCTCTGTATGAATTGATGATAGATTACTGTACCGATAGGAACACAACATACATAGCACCAAATAAAAATATAACTACATACAGTACAAAAGGATGCCCACAAGGATACATATCTGGCCCTAGATTGTGGGATATTGTAATAGATCAATGTCTGAAATGTCTTAATCGACTTGAAGAAACAGAAGGAGTAGTTGGTTATTCTGATGACATAGCGATAGTATTGTCGGCATCTTCAAGACACGAAGTAGAAAGAAAGGGAAACATAATATTAGAAAAGCTACAAAAATGGTGTTCAACAAATACTATAACACTTTCCGGAACAAGAACAAAGTACACAATTTTTGGACAGAAAATTCAAAGAGGTCCTATTCTAAAGATTTTTAACAAAAAGATAGAAAGAGTTAAAGAGTTTAAGTACCTGGGAGTATGGATAGATGAAAATTTAAATTACGGAAAACATATAGGGGAGATTACGAATAAGAGCAAAAAAGTAGCACACAAATTACTAACAATAGCAAGAAGGGACTACCAAATCCCTAAGAGGATATTGCAAACTTCCAACAAAACAGTGATCATGCCAGTACTTAGCTATTGTGCCAGTGTCTGGTGCCACAGACTTTTTATGAACATAAAACTAAGACAAACAATAAATCGGGCACAAAGAGGGTACTTATAAGAACCCTAAATGTAATAAAAACCATGTCAACGGAGGCTCTACAGGTACTGGCTCAGGAAGAACCAATACATTTCCAGGTACTAAGACAGACTATAAAATGTGGACGAAAAATAGCGAAAATAAAAAAAAATAGATATATTAGGACAAATTCCAAATAACGAAGCAGAGTTAGATAAAATTATTGAAAGCAAATGGCAACGGGAATGGGAAAACTGAAGTAAAGGACAGAAACTAAAAGAATACATACCGACGATACAAATAAGGAAAGAGATGCCAAACCTAAATAAGGAGACCATGGAGTCACTTTTGGCCATGGACCATTTAAGTCACATTTATACAGGATCACAATAGAAGAAAATCAGACATGTATCTGCGGAATGGCCCAGACACCCGAACATGTAACATGGGTTTGTGTACACTTTATAACTAGAGAAAATATAATAAATATCAGAGACGAACTCAAAAATGAAACATGGGAAAACATCAGACAGGATAAAATAAAGCTACAGAAGTTCCAAGAATTGACAAAACATGTAGTGGGAAACATGTGGAACAGAAGAATTGAAAACAGAAGAAGGAGAGAACGGAACACGAACTAGTTTTAGATAAAATATAACATACAGAATTCTGTTAACAAATAATAAATAAATTTTATAAAATTCCTGGAATGAAAACCGGAGTAGGAAAACGCTACTCTTGTTTTGTGTTTAGTGTTTAGTGTCAGTGCTGGTGTAATATTATTAATTGTGTGTCCTATATGTGAACGTTTGGTGCGATCTCAAGGAATAAACAAAATAATAACATAAAAAGAAGTAATGAAAGACAGGAAAAACTCAGAAGAAATTTGTACAAACCAATATTTGTTTCGCACTGTGTCTCTTGTTGTTATATTGTTATTAATGTATATTCTTTTTAATTTACTTTCAGGTGGCGGTAGAGGAAGCAGCCCAAAATAGTGCAATGAAAATTTTAATGAATAACAAATAATAAAAAAAGAAAATTTATCTTATATATATTTGTAATATTCTTTTACAGGTTTGTCCGTTTTTGTAAAAAAAGGAAAATAATAATAAGAAAAATGAAAATAATAAAAAATAAAAAAAAGGTACATTAAAGGGCATGGTTTAAAGTATTAGATGCCATGCTAGAAAAATATGCCTCACCTCAACCTACTGAGGAGTAATAGGCGAAAAAGAGAGAGAGATACACGAAAATAAAAGTAAAGAGAGAAAATAAAGGCAGAAGCAAAGTTGCAACTGCCCTATAATAAGTCCAAAAGTAATTGGTAACGGCAGGGGAAAGTGGAGGCCTTAAAATAACAAAAAAAAAAAAAAAAAAAAAAGAAACAAACAAACAAGCAAACTACTGTTACTATTAGTAATATTTATTGTTATTGTTTTAAATTTTCTTCCTTGTTACTGTCATTAATATTTAATGTTAATGTTATATTTTTACTATTTATTTTTATTCTCATATATTTATTTTGTTATTATTTCTATTTTGCAGCAGTGTTTTCTTATAGTTTAATAGATTCTTTTTGAAATTTTATTTAGGCAAGCTCATGTTTTTGAGCAGTTGTATTAATCGTAACAGAGATAAATGGCTTCGATTCTGTCGCAAGGGCGCCGATTTCTCTGTAAATTTGGGGCAGCACATTCAGATACAGAAACATAAATGAGGATTTTAAACGTGCTGAAGTTGGCCTCCCCACCTCTTCCAAATTACCTAGGTACACCAAACGACGCACATCGTTAATGCATCGTTAGTGCTATAAGAGTTTATGAGTTATTCAAGATTTTTGGTGAGGGACTAACTTCATCCATCTTTATCCAGATAGATTTCACCAATCTTATCACATCGTTAGTGCACTAAGCACTAACGTTACTGTTAGCATACTTCGGGATTCATTTGAATATTTTTGGTGGGGAGCCAAATACAGAAATAACAAATTCTATACAAATTGAGGTATCTTCGTCGCCAAAAGTGCCTTTACATCGCCGTGACGGGTATGTGACCAGGCAGTACTCTATTTAAGGGATGGTTGCATAAGAAATTGTGATTAATTTTGAAGAGTTTTTATTTTGACTAAGGAAATAACGTAGCTATAGGGAGTAAAGGCATAGATTTAAAGCATCAGTGCACTGTCATCTCTGAAAAGATTCGTATAATCAGTTTTTTCAAATTATTGTCTTATACTTTAAGTTAATAACTGCTAACAACTGCTACTAGCGCTTTTCACTCTTCAGGAATTTACTACGACATGTTCGCGGGTGAATTATTTCATTCGCCTCCCTAATTATTTGAGAATGGAAACTGATTACGCTGAACAAGAATATGTTTCGCTGTCGCAAAGTAAGGACCGTAATAAATGTCGAGAAGATTCGTATTATTATATAAACACGGAAGTATTTATTCCGTGTATAGAACAATATAATACAGTGACTAAGCAACATCATAATCACTAACACCCGCAGGATTTTTTCCAAGGGGGGCGGGGGCAAAAGAATGATGTTGAATTATCGTTCTTTATTAGACCGTATTATTTCCTATATATATTAAGTTAAAAGGCATAACATTTATCATTGATAACGTATTTTTCGCCGCTGTAGCCTATTAGTCACAGAACATTCGTCTCCAGATATGATGTCGAGAGAATAGAAATAAATAGATATGAACAGTGGTGTGATTAATTTTACTGCGCCCTGGATTGATCGACCATCGATTTACTCATACTCCCCCAGGTCCCCTGCCCCAGGTATCTCAGCTGCTTTGTTATATATATGGTTCCATGTCAGAAAGGCGAGACAAAAGGGCAAAGACAGAGAGGCCCGAGTCAAAACGGCCCTGCTACGAACGGGCCCGGGTTGAAAGAGCCCGCTAAAAAGGACCCGAGTCAAAACGGCCCGACATCAAAAGGGCCTGGGTCAAACCGTCTCCGCAACAAAAAGGCCTAAGTCAAAAGGGTCCGAGTGAAAAGGGACAGACAAAAGAGCCAGACCAAAATGGCCCCGCAACAAAAGTGCTCGAGTCAAAATGTTTCCGCAATAAAAGGGCAGGAGTCAAAAGTGCCCGAATCAAAACGACCCTCATCAAAAGGGCCGGGTCAAAACGGTCCCATGACAAAAGGGCCCAAGTAAAGTGGGAACTACTTCAAACGAGCCCGGCTCAAAAGGGGTCCCGCTACAAAGGGCCCGAATCAATGGGCGTGGCGTCAAAAGGGCCCGGGTTAAAAGGTCTCCGCAACAAAACGCCCGAGTCAAAAGGGGACGAATCAAAGCGACCCTCATAAAAAGAGCCCGGGTCACAAGGATCTCACGACAGAAGAACTCGAGTCAAAAGGCCCTGCGTCAAACGGCCCCGGGTCAAAAAGTATCATCGCTGCAAAATGGCCCGAGTCAAACGGCCCGGCGTCAAAAGGGCCCAGTTCAAAAGGTTTTCGCAAAAAAGCGCACGAGTCAAAGCGCCTTTGATCAAAAGTACCCGGGTCAAAGGGATCCCACGACAAAAGGGCTCGAGTCGCAAGGGACCTGCGTCAAACGAACCAGGATCAACAGGGTTCCCGCTACAAAAGAACCTGAGTCAAACGGAACCGCGTCAAATGGGCCCGAGTCAAAAGGTCTCCGCAACAAAAGGGCCCGAGTCAAAATGGGCCGAAACAAAACGCCCCTTATCAAAATGGCTTGGGTCAAAAGAGTCCCGCTACAAAAGCCCGATTCAAAACTTCCCCACGTCAAATGGGCTCGGGTCAAACTTCTCCCCGACAAAAGGGCAGGAGTCAAAAGAGCCCGAATCAAAAGGACCTTGTCAAAAGTGTTCCACGACAAAAGACCCCGATTCAAAAGAGACCTGCCTGAAACGAGCCTGGGTTAAAAGGGGCCCCGCTACAAAATTGCACGTGTCAAAATGGCCCCGCGTCAAAATTGTCCGGGTCAAATTGTCTCCGCAACGAAAGGACAGAAGTCAAAAGTGGCCCCGCTACCAAGGGCACGACTCCAAACTGACCCGCGACAAAAGGCTGGGTTAAACTTCTCCGCAACAAAAGGGCAGGAGTCAAAAGGGCCGGGTCAAAAGTGTGCCACGACAAAAGACCCCGATTGAAAAGAGACCTGCCTGACACGAGCCCGGGTCAAAAAGGGACTCGCTACAAAAGAACCCGAGTCAAAATGGTCCCGCGTCAAGTAATTTCCGCAACAGAAGGGTCTGAATCAAAATGACCCTCATAAAAAGGGCCGCTTCAAAAGGGTCCCACAACAAAATGACCCGAGTCAGAAGGTTTTGCGTGAAACGGGCCCAAGTGAAAAAGGGGCCCCGCTACAAAAGGGCTCGAGTCTAACGTACCCGTGTCAAAAGAGCATGGCTCAAAAGGTCTACGCAGCAAATGGGCCCGAGTCATAAGGGGCCGAATCAAAATGCTCCTCATCAAAACGGCCTGGGTCAAAAGTTTACCATGAAAAAATGGTCCGAGTCAAAAGGGCCCTGAGTCAAACGGCCCCGTGTGAAAAGGGGACCTGCTACAAAATGCCCGAGTCAGAACAATCCCGCGTCGAAAGGGCCCAGGTGAAAGGTCTAAGCGACATAATGGCAATGCGTTAAAACGGCCCGGTTCAAAAGGGATCCGCGACAAAAGGACCCGAGTCATAAGGGCGCTGTGTCAAAAGGGCCCAGATCAAAAGGGTTCTGCGACAAAAGGGCCAGAGTCAATAAGGAACTGCTTCAAACGGGCCCTGGTCAAAAGGGGCACCACTACAAATGAGCACGGGTCAAAACGGCCAGGCGTCAACTGGGCCCGAGTCAAAAGGGCTCCGTGTCAAAAAGCACAAGTCAGAAAGACCCCACGTCAAAAAGTCCCAGTAAATACGGATCCACGTGTAAAAGGCTTGAGATCAAAGCAAGAGTGGAGATCAGGCATGCACAAGGGGATTGTGTCCCCTTAGTAAGTTGAAATGTTTGTGCTAAAGAAGAAAATACATCTCTGGTTATTAGTAACAAATAGGAAATTTGAATGGTGATATTAGTTTTATTTGTTTGTTAATTGTTTTGGAACAATCGCTATCGTCTAAGTCGTTCTCCATGAAAGTTTGCTTGCACTCCCGTCATAGGAGGACTGGGTATATTAGGGCCTAGGCCACGGTTACCATGGAGGGCCCTAAGACTATAACACCAATTTCTAAAATAACGTACAATCAGTGGCGCAACCAGCTATGAGCTCGGGGGCCCATGCCATCTCCGAAACAAACCTGGTCTATCTTATAAAGCAACGCTGCAGACAAATTTTTGGTGAAATTTCAAAATAGATCAACGAATAAATGAATATTGAATTAAGTCAAAGCACTGTACGAAAGGAGAAATACTCAGTGAAAACCCCTACATTAATTTCTTAGAGTAATAAATGTTAGTATAGAGTGCGTCATTTTATGCAAAAATGAAGATGTTCAAAATAATTATTATAGCGCTAATTTTAAAAGTTGTAACCGTTGATAATAGAATTTTTTTTTTAGGTTTTTTAGCATGTTAATAATAAGGATAAGTAAATTGCTTGTAATGAGTAATTTCATATGGACAAACTTTCATTTTTTTGTGCACCACGTCGTTTGCAGACTACTGTACTGGATATTCTTGGCCCCTCCCGAAATAAAATCCTGGTTGCGTCACTGCGTACAATGAACATCTGCAATGAGCCATCGCGTTATGCAGTTGTAAATTCGTTGTTACTTGATAGTTTTTGCAAGCTATGATTTATCATTGGTCATTGGAAATTTGATATCACAGTAAGCACAGGATTTCCAGAAACATAAACTCTCAAGAGAATATTTTATAATTGGTGCCTTTCATTTCAACTCAGGCAAAAAAATAATAAATAAAATAAAATAAAAATAAAAAATAAAATAAAATAAAATTGTACCATCACCATCTCAGATATTGTTGAAACTTTTTATATAGCAGCTAGACATGTTTTTAAGGGACCCATATTTTTTTGTTTTGTCGAAAAAAAATTTCCCGCCAAGTAATGGGCATCAAAGACGGGGAGTACAATTTATGAATTGTAAAAGACATGGAAAATAGTCAACTTCGGAGCCCCACCATTCAGCTATGGAGACAGGTAGAGTTATAATTCTTGTTGTGGTATGTACATAGGAATATAAATAAACTATATTTTATTATAGTTCGGTTTGCGCATGCGTATCTTTTTGTACATAAATTAACAAATGAACGTTAATTTACCTGAAAAGTCGAAGTTTGCGATTTTTTCGAGCACTTCCGGTTCGAATTTTAAAATTCTGTTTTCACGGTTGATAAGATCTAGTTACCCGCCTTCCGAAAAAAAATTGTATCGCTTCTGTGTTCAACCGTTTTGTCGCAAAAAATTCGAGAAATTGTAAAATTCTTAAAAATCGCCATTTTTCAGCGCCATTTTCTCAAAAACACCATCTTTTAAAATTCTGAAATTTTTTCAGATGGTTTAGCTTTACATTAATAATAAACACACCAAATATCATTTTCAACCAATGCTTCATGAATTAACTACAGCCTTTTGAAGTTAGCAAAGTTTCGTTAACTTTGATGTCACAGTTAGCAACACAGGAAACAAAAAAAAATGCAATGATTTGATTATGTTTGTGGTTCACATTAATTAAATGAAGAATAAAAGGTTTTCCTGGCTCTTTTTTTATTATTTTGATCAAAAAAGCGGTCTGAAATAGTATAATGAGCCTCCCCCTTCTCGTCCGTTTTTTTTAAACGAAGTAATCTGAGATGGAAATTACGATTACGAAACACACAAATTTTAAGTTCACTTACTTAAAATGGTCTTCGGAAGCAAAATTTCACTGATTTCTTTTCACATGGACCAATCATTTGCTTGCTTGGTGTCTTCTTCGCTAATAGCAGTAGTACACTCACAACTCGTCCAGAGGTGGATCCAAGGAGTCGATCGCCTTCCCAGCAGAAACGTTCTTATTTTATATGTAAATAAAACCCATTCCAGTGTTTGGAGCTCTTAAAAGTAGCTCTAAGTAGCGAGAAGTCCGTCCTGGATCCGCCCCTGCGTAGCACATTGTCGATAATCACAAAACACTTTTTTCACTTCCCTTATGCTCTTTTGGAAACCTGTACTCTGCTGAAAGTCCATGTGGAAGCATAAACAGCCCTTCAACTATACGTGATTCATGATTTATTCATAATTCTGCTACGCACCACTGGTTATCATAAGTATATCTAAGAGCGCCGATCCTGTAGGGGACCGGACCCCTTAAAGCTGATGTGGGCCCCCTATTGTATTTATGAATATACAGTATTTGGGATAATTTGAATGCAATTTGTCTTAAAATCCTCATATATATACCTTCTGCATCTGAATCTCCCCCCCTCAATCTAAGAGAAATCGGCGCCTTTGCGCATATGTATGTAACAAAAGTTCCTTTTTGCAGACTTCTTAAATCTACACTTTGAATGGCAGAAGCTCGATTATGGGGGAAGCATGAAGTTAGTTTATGGTGACCCGTTACTGCCATAAAAGCTTCGCCATTTTCCGAAAGCCAAAGGTGACTTCGTTGAATACCAATTACCAGTCGCATACTTTCCCATTCTTGCTCTTTTTCTTTCTTCCGGAAGTTGTCGAATTCAGTTCCAGGCAACAAAACGAGAGTTATACCCGGACTTTGTACTTGCACTATACTCACGAATTCTTCTGCGGTTTTAATACTGTGTATCTGTTTTTGCCTCAGGTTATGCCGCGTTGCCACTTTCTTTACAACCCTTCCCCAATACTGTCGCAGAGACCCTAGCATGGCCGGTTTCACTGCAAAACCACTGCTTTATCGGACCTGTCTGCATCTCGAACATCTGAAAGCGATTTTGAAAGTGGGATGCAGCACCATCATAAAACACTGACACGGTTTGGGAAATTGTAGACACTTATTTCCACGTATTCGAACCTTTTTCTATAACCTATATTTTGCTTTTCTTCGAGTATTTTTAGAATCTTGTATATGACTATGAGTACATGAGCCGAATCGGGTGTTTTGTCGTCTCTTGTTACAACAAAACTGTCAGTTGTCCCATATTCCGGTGATAACTCTGAATTTTACTTTGCAGAATAACAGTCCAGTTTTCAACGAAGTCCACACATGAAGTAAAATAGAATTTGTATCTTGAAATTTTATACGATGCTTTACGGTAGCAATTAACTCTCCTAGGATATTCTTCATGTAGTCACGAATTACAATTCTTACAGTTAAACCAGAAATGTACAATACGAAAACGGAAAGTGGCACAGTTTTTTTTTAACGAGATCATTGTTTTCCCATACGGCGTACGTAAAATTTTCATTTTCAGCAGGATCAAAGACTCCACACTTATTCCTTTCATTCCAGGACATTCAGAAGACAGCTGTCATTTTCAGCGGATCATACTACTGAAGGAAATAGTCACTCATGACAGCTTCAATACAGGTTGCAGCTTTGATTTGTTGCAACGCAGTAGCAGATAACTTAAAATTTGCACAATACACACACACACACACACACATACACTTCCCTCGCAGGTTGCGGACTGACCCACTTTAGTCGAATACTATAAAATTCCGAGTGACCCATTCTTATGCTGAGATTGTTCTGTTTAAAAGGAAGTCCGTAAATTTCTTTGATGGAACGCGTAAGAAAATATTTAGATTTTTTAAAAAACTTTTTGACCTTTTTCGATCACTGTAATGACATCGCACTTAATTGAGTCTTTGTCTGGATCATTCCAAGTCATCACTGAGGTAATAGTTCAGGCTTTTTATAGATCATCAGAATTTATTGGATGGCCATTTTAAGTAAACTTAAAATTTGTGTGTTTAGTAATCGTAATTTCCATTAAGATTACTTCGGTTTAAGAAAACGGACGAGTAAGGGGGAGGCTCATTTTACTATTTCAGAGAGCTTTTTTGATCAAAATAATAAAAAAACTAGTCAGGAAAACCTTTTGTTCTTCATTTAATTAATGTGAACCACAAACATCATCAAATCATTGCACTTTCATTGTTTCCAGTGTTGCTAACTGTAACATCAAAGTTAACGAAACTTTGCTAACTTCAAAAGGCTGTAGTTAATTCATGAAGCATTGGTCGAAAATGATATTTGGTGTGTTTATTATTAATGTAAAGCTAAACCATCTGAAAAAAATTCAGAATTTTAAAAGATGGTGTTTTTGAGAAAATGGCGCCGAAAAATGGCGATTTTTAAGAATTTTACAATTTCTCGAATTTTTTGCGACAAAACGGTTGAACACAGAAGCGATACAATTTTTTTTTCGGAAGGCGGGTAACTAGGTCTTACCAACCGTGAAAACATAATTTTAAAATTTGAACCGGAAGTGCTCGAAAAAATCGCAAACTTCGACTTTTCAGGTAAATTAACGTTCATTTGTTAATTTATGTACAAAAAGATACGCATGCGCAAACCGAACTATAATAAAATATAGTTTATTTATATTCCTATGTACATACCACAACAAGAATTATAACTCTACCTGTCTCCATAGCCGAATGGTGAGGCTCCGAAGTTGACCATTTTTCATGTCTTCTACAATTCATAAATTGTACTCCCCGTCTTTGATGCCCATTACTTGGCGGGAAATTTTTTTTCGACAAAACAAAAAATATGGGTCTCTTAAAAACATGTCTAGTTGCTATAAAAAAGTTTTGACAATATCTGAGATGGTGATGGTACATTCTCTGCCTGAATTGAGATGGAAGGCACCAATTATTATTGTATTGTCACACGTGGTGTCTAAAAAATCCCCTGACATGGATAACTCTGTTATTATCAGATTTACAACAAAATGTAAGAGGAGAAACCGTCTACAAATATAATGTTTTTAGTAGACAGTAACTTCATTCATTTATGATGTGGGTCCAGGTAAATGATAACGTTGCATTTTCATGTAGAATTGGGCGCATATAGAGCGTACAGCCCAAACGGCTTGTCCGATTTGAAAAATTCTTTCACTTTAGATTGAAAGCATCATATTTGGAGACGGTTTCCCCTCCTACATTTTGTTGTAACACTGATAATAAAAGAGTTACCGTATGTCATGGGACATTTGAGACACTCTGTATAGTAGCTGAAACACTAAACAAATAATACCCAATAACTTTTACTTTGGAATGAACACCACAGCTTACTGAAAATTGTAACACTAAACAACTAGCAATAACTTTTGACTGTGGAATGAACACGATAGTTTTACTGAAAATGATAAACACTGCTGAACCATTAAACAACTACTAATTTTAAAAATTTAAGATTCTTTTCAGTTCAGATTATGAATTGCGTAGTTCCTGAATAACTTCGTTCACAGACACGAAATTTAACATGTCTCTTTCCATATTCATTAGTAAAAATGTGTCCAAAATGTCTTCACACAAACTAGCTCTGAGATTTGTTTACTCTCTAACTTTAAGTTTGAGAAGCTTCTTTCACATGTCACTTGTGTGCATGGTAGAGACTACGCATATTTGTATACAATGTATACATTATTAAAACAACTAGACACAGAAATTGGTACAGAATTTTCCCTGCACATGACAAACAATTTTTACAGAAGGTGTTTGCAGCATCATTATCACTTTTGCCGTTAATCCCGTCCAAAGATGTTCCACCTCCCATAGCATGCTCAGATGCATAATCATCATCTTCTTCTTCTACGGGTTCAGGAGCATCACTCTCTTCAGGATCATCAAAAACCAGAACGTTTTGTGACAGAGTGAAATACATGACAGAGAACTGCTGGAGCACTTTGTGTATTTCCTCCTGTTTTATATTGAGTTTTTTTTCCCGCAAGAACTCTGAAAGCTCCTGCAGATACAACATTCTTCTTGATTTCTGAAAAGTGTTAGGGATCCAGCATTTGGAGTTCTTTTGGCTGCTGAAATCTATCACTGACACATGTAACAGCTGTATTCAGAATTTTCGTTGAAGTTTTTTATTCTGAGTAAATCATTTTCACTTATATTTAAGTTCTTTTCCAGTTCATCTGCCGCAAGCTCTTCTGACGTTTTCTTCTTTAAGATTCTTCTGGGCGGAAAGCCTTTTTCCATTGCTATCTCTACACCAGATTGCGCAAGCTGTTGATTTATTTTCACACAAAATATTTTTGTATTTTCGTAAAGCATTAAACAGACATCTTTTGCCTCTATTTTCTTCTGAAGCTGCTGCTGCAAATTGTCTACAAGTCTTCAGGTTGTACGATAGTCCAATCCGTAAGACTGCAGGTATTTTGAAACAGGCTCCGTTTCTGTAAATAATTCCTGAAACACAAGTCCTCATTACAATGTTAAATTTTGTCTATTTATTCAGCAAAGTTTAGCTTGAAATTTGGTTTCACATTAAAACTCCTGCCCTTTACATCATCATTGAGGAACAATAAAAATGAAAGAAATCTTCATGATAGACAGTCGTCCTCGTCTTGGTTTCATGTTTCGTAGAGAAACTCGTTAGTGTCGACTACTGCATTCAATGCCTTGTTTCTGCTTCACCATCGTGTTGCACCAACTTGTTGAACTTTTCGTAGTCTGTCGTGTCCCTCGTGGCTTGCATCAATCATTTTCTTCCAAACATCCTTTCTTTTGTAGTATTGAAACAGAACATGACACTGGTTTTAACCACCAAATAAATTTGCAGCTTCAGGGATCTACTTAGTCGAATTAGCCATAACCAAATTGAGAGCATGAGCCATGCATTGGGGTAAATGATTTCAGGGTTATCCTTCTCCAGTAATGCTTTAACTCCTTTATAGCATCCACTCAAGTTAGCAGCTCCATCAAAAGAGCAGCTCACAAATCAGACATCAAAACATTTTTGTCACAAAGTACTCTTTTGATTTCATTATAAGTTACTTGTCTTGTAGTGTCACTGTTTACGACAGGCGTCTCTGGATTATACTATTTGGGGAGACATCAAAGAAAATTATTTAAAGGATACTACCTAGCCCAACTTGTTTATTATCTTCAATTCCATTTGTTTTTTTATTTTTTTTAGATCCTCCACTACTCCTGCCGTTACCTATAATCAGGTCTTAATGGCAGACGCATCTGCCCCTAACTCTGACAAATCTCTCTCCTTGTTTTAATCTCTGCTCTCTTTCGTTTTGGATATCCCTAACGGTGGGAGTGGGGCTATTTCTAGCCTGTTTCCTGATCTTTAAAACAGGCTTATATTTTATATATTTTTTCTTCTATATCCTGTAAAAAATTTATTTTTAGTTTACATTATATAAAACATAATTACATATATTACATTAACAGGTAATTATTAGGTAATTACACAATACAAACACAACACAACACCTAATAACTTATAATTATAAGAGCACTCAGAATTACCTAATTGACATAATCTTAAGACCATTTTTAGTTTTTTTGTGTTTGTTGTTTACCTGTTTAACCAATTAAGCTCTATGGTGGTTTCTCACTTGATAAAATCTTTGTTACCTTTAATAATCATAAAATAAAATTTTGTTTTTCACCTGTTAAATACTAAAATTTTCACCTGTATGAACTGTTTGTTACCGTACTATTAGTAAACATGAAATAAAATTTTGGTTTTTACTTGTTAAATTAATAAAATTCCCACCTGTATGAGCTGTCTATAAATATTTTATTAGTATTAGTAATCATAAAAATAAAATTTTGGTTTTCACTTGTTAATTAATGAAAATTTTCCACCTGTATGAGCTATGTTGGTTCCTCTCTCGTATAATTACCTAACATTTATTTTAACTACTGGTTATTAATTTATGGTACTATTTATATTTTTAACGAAAATTATTTATACATACATATACATATATATTTGGTCCTCCATGAAAACAACAAAACACAGACATTACACAAATTAAATTTCCTTCGGCCCTCCGTTAACTCTATAATTTATTTCCGGTCCTCCGAGTTCAATTGATTAGCAATATGGTATTTGTTATATATTCACTAATTAAACATCACAACACAAAATTCTATACTACACTACATAAACTAACACAACCACATTAAAATAATATAGTTCCATTATGTAAGATTTTCTTTACTAAAATTTTGAGTACTTTAGCGATTCCACTGATAGGGACTAATTGTTCATTCTTCGTCTGGGGAGATCAAGTCCTATTTGTGCTCTGCTTATTTCCAGGATCTTGTTACAGATTTTGTTTAAGTCCTTCCGTTTTTCTTGATTGCGTATAAGATAGTAAAGACCGTTGTTTTCGAACACCTGTTGTAGGTTTGACCTTAATGCTTGATCATTCTCTTCCAGTATCAAATTGCGGCAATTAAAAACAACGTGATTTGAAGTTTATATTTCTGCACAGTCACATCTGTCAAAGTCGATTTTGTAGAATGTTGCTCGGAAGGATCCATGGCCACTTAAAAACTGGATATCATGTTTATTGAGGTCGAGATCTCCCAAGTCCATCCTTTCTTGAACGTTAGGAAATACCTCATAGACACTCCTTGCATTGGTGCTGCTGTCCCAGTTGTTTTGCCACTCTCTTAGAATATAAGTTTCTATATCTTCCATGCTTGTTACCCTGCCTTGAAGCATTTTCTCTGTTTTTTCGAAGTTGCCTTTTTGGTACCAATATTTGACTGCAGATCTTAATACGGAAAGGTGTAGGGGTTCCACGCCGAGAATTATCTGCAATGCTTCTACTGGGATCGTAGCCATGGCTCCACACATCCTTAGTAAAATTAATCTTTGAATACTGTCGATTTTCTTTCTTATTTTGCTATTTTCTTTAATACGATGTCCCCAGGCACTAGCTCCGTACGAAGTTATAACTGCAAAAATAGTCTTATAATATAACTGACAGTCTCTGGGTGATAATTTGTAATCCCTAGCCATAATACAAAATATTTTGTTACCCAAACCAATTATATTTTCTTGTTGTTTTGTAACATGATGGTCGAATCTGAGGTGTTCATCCAACCACACTCCAAAGTATTTAAAAGTTTTAGTCCTGGAAATTGAGTTTTGGCCAATCTTAATGATTGGATTCCTATTCAGAGTTCCGTTTACTAGCACATATTTAGTTTTGTTTGGCGAGATCTGTAGTTTCGCTGAGTCACACCAGGTCGCCAGAACTGACATGACTCTGTTCGCCTTGTATTCCAAGTTGGATCTTACCATTTGTTACCTTTCTGCTTACCTTCATGGACCCCGTGAGGTATATCAAGAACTCTGTTATAATCGTTACACAGCCTGAATATTATATGACAAGTAAATATAATTATTATTATTTATATGTTATTCTGTCGTTAGTAAGTAAATTAAATTAGAATAAAATATTGAATATTTTGTACTTCAAAATATTGGGGAGACGCGTCCCCCCGTCAGAGACGCCCATGCTGTTTACGACAACTGCTAACAGCCGCTCAAATACTTGACCGTTTATAACGTAGAGAATTACTATAACCAGCTGATTAAGCACTGAAATATCTTGGATAGAATCAACCATTATGTTGAAAATGCTCGCTTTCTTGGCGTCTTCCACTGTTTTCTCCTGTTATTTTGTAAACGTTTTTGATAGAAAATATTTTTTAAAAAATGCGCTGTTTTTCCATTTTTGAATTATCAAATATAGACCTACAAGATGTATTAACATCCATAAAGGATCAATCAGCTTGTGGTTAAATATGGACCCAGCTACAAACCAGGCCCCAGTCTTCAACGATGAAAGGCCCCAACTGCCCAAGATAATGAAAAAAGGTCCCAGGTCCCAACAGCTCAACATGATGAGAAAACTACCTACGACCGCAACTGCTCAATGAAATGAAAGAAGGGCCCAACTGTCCAATATATTGAAAGAAGGGCTCACGGCCCCAGGTACAAACTAAATCACAGTTTCTGATAATAAAAGACCATAGTGAAAGATGGACCTAGCCACAAATCTAGTAACAAAAGGACCCTATTGAAAAAGATAATTTACTGATTGATGGAAGGATGAAAGAGGAGTGTGTGTTGGAAGCATAATAACAGTGATCTACCGAATTATTTAGGTTTCTTCTGTTTTAGCTTTTCTCTCTTTCTCTTTCTTTCTTTATTGTTTCATTATTTTTTTTTCTGAGAGGGCCTAGGCCGCGATTGCGACCTAACGGCCCTGGCCAGTCCGCCCTTAACTACCATCTTTCTGAGTTTGTATTCTCGTGACATAGCCCAATCTAACTTTATCTATTGCTGACCTTTCCCTTACTTCTATAATTCCATTTCTACCCCTGGATCAAAGTATAAAAATACATACTAGTATGAAAAATATTCTGTGGAAAACATTAGTTTAATTTTGCTGTGAGAAGACATATGTGGATCTGTATACAGGGTTAGTGAAAAGTATTGGGACATAACAATAATAACAACATGTCAACTGCTTTGATTTGGAGTTTGGTCACCATGGAAGGCATCTTGAATTCCGCCATATTGCATATCACACAATATTGTTTTAAATGTAAAAGGTTATTATTTTACACTTCAACTTAGGCTTGAATATATCCAGAAATAAGAATGTGAATTCACTTTTGACACATCATCATTTGTTTGAGACAGGGTGTGCTATGTTAGACATACGTATCAGATAGGGAAAGTATTATGACAGGGCTGTATCAGACATATAGACGGATAATATGCAAATGTTACAATTTGGCATTGGCGCATTAACTGCGTTAAATGATTTAGTGTACATCATGGCAGCCATCTTGAATTCCGCATATTGTATACCACACAATATTTTTAAATAGAAAGAGGTATGTGTTGAGTTTAACGTCCCGTTCAGCAGAGAGGCTATATGAAAAGAGGTATGTATGTCACATAAATTGATGCTAGAATCTTCCTACAAACTACATTCATCGTCCGTTTCAAAAGCATCGGAGTCTACATTATTTATTATTTCCGTAATTTCTCCCGGCGAAAATACGCCACTATCATAAGAACCACGACTTGTCGCGGTGGCATTAATTAGGGATGACCTTTTTTTTAAAAATCTGTTCTTCGATTTTCGGAAATTTCAATTTTCGTTTTTCGTTTTTCGTTTTTTCGAAAAAAATCCTTTTCGTTTTTCGAAAAATTTTCGTTTTCCGTTTTCCGTTTTTCGATGATTTTTCGTTTCTCGAAAAGTTTTCGGAATTCGTGGAATGATAATGTAGGAGGAAATGGGAGCACCCTGGGAAAATACACGGACACGATGTTGTCTGCCACGAACCTACTTGATCTGGGATCAAATGCACAAGAGGTAACCGTTCTAACACAGCTACTTTTTCCCCGGACGGTGCAATGTCCGGGGAGTATGGCGGATGCAATAGTGTTTCCCATCCAAGGTGTAGAATGGTGTCCCGGGTTATCCTAGCCACGTGGGGCTTAGCGTTGTCCTGCAACAGGAAGACCCCTTTGCGATTCAGAAGTGCTGGTTCCAGAGTCTTGAGTTTTTTCTTGAACACGGCTCAACAGCTGACAGTACACAGTTGCATTGATGCTCTGATTAGCTGGTAGCAGTATTTTTTCTCAAAATACTGTCCAGAAAATTTGGACTTGAACTTAGTTAAATAAGAGAAATTTCATTAAAACGCGTTAAACTCATCCGATATTGGCCAAAGGTGATATGGTCATAGACTTTAACGAGTCTGGTACGCGTGCGAGCTCAGCATGAAATATTGTGATCCACAGACCCTTGGATTTCGGTTCTTGAGGGATATAAATTAGAAATAATAATTCACAAAGGTAAACAGTGTAAATTTATATATATATATATATATATATATATATATATATATATATATATATATATATATATAAATTTTAAAATACAGTATATATAAAGAACATATTTGACATTTTTTTACAGACTGATAAACAACACATTCTGAACAATTTAGTTATAAAAGAAAAACTTCTTCTAATCATTTTCCAGGAGGTAATGTACCTAAAATGGAAACCACATTTCCTCGCTGAACTGCTATGCTGATACGATGTATCAGAAAAGTAGTAGCCCGCTTGTCACCAGTAAGGTGTGCAATACGTTGGCCTACTTCTTTGAGTCCTTCGAGGCCCCAAATGCCGCTCGATTCAATGGCTACGGGCACGAACATGTATCTATTGAGCAGATCTTTATATTTTCTTCTTTTCTCGCATTCTCTGGGGGCTGCAATAGCTCCTTCTCGAGATGAAGAAAGAGTGAGATTAGATGACGCGAAAGTGTCAGAGCAGGTGAGATCTCAGGGAAGAATTCTTCCCCTCTTCCATGGTACCAGCGTCATGCTATCTGGTCTTTTGCCATCAGATCTGTTACACCCCACAGGTTCACGAACAGATGGAACTTCCGCCGATGTGAGTGCTCTCCAGATAATGTCATTCACGTTCGAATGCCTCACATGTCTTCCGGAGCTAATTGTACAAGACAGACCGTGTAGATCATTCTGCTTGACTGATGCACCACATTTAGAGCAGTTGTGTGATTTACAGATGCAACTGCAATACGAAAACTTTCGTTTGGAAGGTGCAGTCCTAGGGTGTGTGAAGGTAATGCCTGTAGCCAAGCACCTGAAATTGCTGATGAGAATTCTAGCCTTATCCTCTTGACTGTCTGCTTCTTGTAATAACACTGATTGATGTAATTTGATGATTGGCTTGTCCAAAATTGATTGCGAACTTCTGCCCGTTATTTCAGGAGGGCATAAACCAACTAGATTAGACCAGTCAGATATGCAGTCTTGGACGTCAGATTCTATGTGAGGCTCATTCAGTTGGTTGAGGAGTATCTCAATGGTATGCCGGGATCTATAGAACGACGCTAAAAATGAAGGATACGCCAAATCGACAGCCCGACGAATACCAAGACCTCCAGAATCAACTGGAAGGTAGGTCTGTATCCATGCGTTGCTATTTAAGTTACAGTTGAGTAACGATTCCAGTCCACATTTCAGAACGGTGTCAAACTTCTCTAGTAAATCGACTTCACGCCAAGAAGTAGAACAGCGTAAAAAATAGATTATTCTTGGTATGGAGAACGACGCACGAAGGAAATAAAAAGGCTGAATGTGCGGAGACTAGGGCCAGACGAGACAAGAAAAAATCTAACTTTTTAGTTTTCTCGACTAACAAATTACGTGTTGCCTCAGGTGAAAGGGCTGCACCAAGTAGAAAGGCTGACGAGGTTGTGATATGTTGTATTCCCGGTGCTGAATTTTTAAATTGTGAATATAACACTTCTATTTGATCTTGCGAAATTCATAAAAATCCTACTTCACACTTCATAAAATTTAAGTGAAGTTCGATGTCTGCTGCCATAGTTCGAATATTGTGTAGTTCACTTAAACTGTGTCAGGATCTCCTACTATAGTGCCATCATCTAAGTACCAGATATTTAATTCAGTGTTAATCCTAGACACTATGGACTGAATTGTCATGGCGAACAAAGCGGGACCTAGAGGATCGCCTTGTTGTACTCCACGTTGCGAGAGTATAATCTTATCACCTAGAAATAGGTTACTTGGTTGCGCATAACATTGATATACATAGTGATAAATCGATGGAAAATTAGTTTTAACTGTGAGTAGCATAGCGTCTCGGTTCAGTTCATTAAAAGCGTTACGAAAGTCTAATTTCAGAAAAGCCTTTTGTTGTGAATGGGGAGTAGAAAAGTAAATGCGAGCTGCATGTGCTGCGGCTTCGGCTCCATTGGGAACGCATACTCCCAATTGGTGAGGGTAAAGGAAACTTACGACGGATTCTTTAATTCTGGAACATATAACTTTTGCTAATATTCTTCTCCAAATGTTCCCCACTGCAATTGGTCGAATTCCACAGCTCTTCTTATTAAGCGCAATAAGTGATGCTCCAAAAAAGATTTGTCTTATTTCCTGAGGTATATTACCTGAAAGGATTAAATGAAGTAATTCTAGAATCATCGTAGTTAATCTTTCTTTTGAATCTGACTCATGATGTAACAGTAGATCCTTAAGAATCGAGGGACGGGGACCATCAAAACCTTCAGCTGATCCAGATGGGAAGGATTTTACAGCGTATCGTAATTCAGAAACTGAAACTCTTTGTATATTAGGGTGATCTTTAGGAGGGTCTGGTAATGAAAAGGTGTCTGAATGTGAAGGGTGCTTCTCCTTAAGTGCTTCTAAAACAGATGCATTAGGTGTGGCGATGATATCTTCAGAAATTAGTAATCTGACAGCATCTCTTATGTCTCCATCGTTGAGTTTGTTTTCGACTCTTTTGGTGTTAAAAGATGTTGAGTCAGAAGAATGTTGAGGTTTGCGTTTGTATTTTTTGGAATAATCATGGGGTAACGCATCTTGGTGAGAATCATCCCATTCGCAAACTCGTTGCTTGACCCAAGTCGTTAAGTTGTTAATTTGATCTGATTGTGACGGAACATTGAGTACTGCATACGGGAATAATAACAGATCCATCCATGCGTCTAGGTCGTTTCTGTTTACAATACGACGGATGACGTCATAGAGAGAGGTAGCTACAGATGACCGAGCACCTCTTGGGACTCTTCTTAGTAAAGGAATGGAGGATTTTAGTTCGGCTATTAGGTTGCAAAAGTCGGAGATCAGATGTTTTTCGTTGTGATTATCGCATTCAATTCCATTTGATGAAGAAGGATTATAATTTAGAGATGACTTATGTTTTGATATGGAAGGCTTACTTTTTTACGGAGAGTTTGGTGACTTTTGCTAATGTGGATAGCAAGTCCTCTTTGATTGGCCAGATGTTTTTCACAATGAGGGCAGGATACATATTTTTCATCGTATGAAAAATTATCTAATTCATCGTTGTTTGTAACTGACACGCTTCCAATGTCAGAAACTTCCTCTATATTATAACTCTCCTGGCAGCAATCATTGGAGATTAGATGATTTACGTCATTATAACTTTGATCAAGCCTCTGCTGGTCAGCCGCTACGCTGCGGAAACACAATTCTTGATTGTTATATTCGTGAACAGACTCCATCCACCATTGTTGATTAAAAATTAAAATATAATTTTAATCACTTAAACAATAGAAAATTTTAAATCTGTTTAAAATAACAATTTAACGGTTTTATACTGATTCTAAAGACTTCTCACTAAGATCCCCCGTTTCATTTCTCTTATTTTCTATAACTAATTAAGTCAGTATCAAAAACAATTGGATTGCTTTCAAAAGTAGGCAATTTAATACTAACAAAATACTATTGAATGGTTTATTTATTCTAAAGATGTTTTATATACGGTAGGACAAAGAACTAAGTATCTGACTATAACAATCTCATCAAACGAGAATCCAAATTTTAAATAGATGGGTCTTCGTTTTCGTATTAGTTGTTACTGCTACTAACTCCAATAGAAGAATACTACTAAGATTAAATATTTTTATTTGGTTGTTTGTTGAAGTTCAGCGTCCCTTTTCAGTATCGAGCGAGACTATACAAGACGTGGACCTACATTTTAAAGTGGAATCCGAACCACCATAACACGTTCAATGTTTTCCCGCTCGGGACCGTGTGCATCAAAGGAAAAAGCGCTAGCCACTAGACCAGTGGACAGGACTTGAAATCTTTTCTTGGAATTATGAAATTATATATTTAAAAGAAACGTTTGTTGCTTTTTAGTACTTCTCTCGTTCTATGAGAAAAAATATTGTAACCAGAGATATAGTAAGTATTTATCACTTTCGGTTGCATTAAACTTAGAAATGGAAATTACCATTGTGGCACAGAATCCATATCAAAAACTGCTTCCGGCCATCGTCTTTTCTTTACTATGAACCCGGAAATGGTAGTTTCTCACTATTTCCGGTTTACATAGAGGGATAGCGATCGAGATGACAATCTTCGAATCCTGGATTCATATATATATATATATATATATATATATATATAAGCATATCTCGTTATCTATTGTTATTTTTGCTCTATGGTGATCACTACTGAAATTAGAAGTGAAAGTAAATTTCTACCACAGGACAAAACTTGGAGATAGTCTATTGCGAAGGTACTGAATTCATCTTCTCGCTAACTATTATCATGCTTGCTTCAGGGTGATCAATACTGAAACCGGGAGTTGTGATCAGGGGCGGATCTAGGACGGACTTCTGGACGGGGTTGTAATACTGTTACCTAGAGCTATTTTTAAGAGCTTCAAACTCTGGGTTGGGTTTTATTTATATATAAAATAAGAAAGTGTTCTCTTCTGGGGGAGGGAAATTTCCCCGATCACCTCCTAGATCCGCCCCTGGTTGTGATATTTTTCCTACTTCATGTTTTTGTAGAGAAACAAGTGAGTTTCGTTTCACAGTGTAAAACTACGGCAGACTTGCAATGTATGCGAATTGAATAGTCAAACTTCAGTACAACAAGTAGCACAACTAAAATTCCTGGTTGGAATAGATTAATAAGATCAAAGATAAAATCTGTTCCTCGGATGCTGAATCCGTATGAAAAAGCCATTATTAGCTACCACTTATTGTTTTTGTTCTATTTCGATAAAGATTGAAAGCAGGAATGGCTAATTTGAACCACTTCCAGCTTGAATAGAGGGTTAAGGGAGGAGATGGAATCTATTCTTAGGACGCTAAATCGATTTCAGAAAACTTCTTCTCGACATCTTTTATAGTTTTTGCTCTATGAATATAAGTATTGGAACCGAAAGTAGTAGTAAATTTCAAGCATTTCCGGTTACAACAGAGTGAAGCAGGTTATGACGATATGTTCTCTTAAAACCCTGAATTGGTTCCAGAAAATTGCTTGTCGCTATCTATTACAATTTTTGTTTTATTGCGACAGGTGTTAAAACCGGAAATGATTAGTTTGAACACTTTCGGTTCAAACAAAGTGTTAACGAAGAAGGAACCTATTCTTGGGATACTGCATTAATCTTTTAAAAAATGCATCTCGATATCTCTCACCGATTTTGCTCTATGGAAATTAGTATTACCTATAAAATCAAAAATAGTAATAAACTTGAACCATTTCTGTCCTTGTGGAGTGTTGCGGATTGTAATGGTATTTCCTCTTGAGACCCTGAATCGATTGTAGATGAACCACTTGTCGCTATCTATTACCAATTTTGTTCTGTGGCGATAAATTTTGAAACTTGTAATTGTTAATTTGAACCACTTCTGGTGTGAACAGAGATCAAGGGAGAAGGTAGAGCCTATTCTTAGAACGCTTAATCGATCGCGAAAAACCGCATCACGCCTTCTTCAAGTTTTTGCTTTATAATAATCCGTATTGAATATACTAGTAAATTCAGCCACTTTCAGTTTCGATAGTATTGTGGGTCGAGATGATATATAGCTTATGCATTCTTGAGACGCTGTATCGATTCGATTGAAAAAAAAAACACTTGTAGCTATCTATTACTATTTTTGTTCTATATCGATCAAAGTTGAAACCGAAAATGATTATTTTAAACAACTTTCGATCTGAATAGAGGTTTAATGGAAAAGATAGACATATTTTTTGATAGCTGAATCGATTGCAAAAATCTACATCTCGATATCTCGTAATTCAGTATTGAAACCGGAAATAATAGTAAATATAAACAATTTCTAGTTTTGATTCAATGTTGTGGATAGTTGTATGTTGTCTTAAGACGCTAAATTGTTTGCAATAAATCGCTTCTCGCTATCTATTACTCTTTTCGTTCTATAACGATAAAAATTGAAACCAAAAAAGGGTATTTGAACCACTTACGGCTTGAATGGAGGGTTAATGGAGGAGATCGAATCTATTTTAGGGGCTCTAAATCGACCGCAAGAAACGACTTCACAATATATGTTAATGTTTTTGTTCTGACACCTGTTGACAGACAGACGGACAAAGCCATTCTAAAGACTTCCGACAATTATGCATAGCTTAAGCTGCAAGTGTAATAAGGGCGAACATTGAATATATTCTTGGGACACTGAATTGGTTCTGGAAAACCGCGTCTTTCTATATACTACCGTTTGTGTTCTGTGGTGATCAACAATGTAGCAGAAAGCGATTGATCTATACCACTTCTGGATTAAATAAAAGTCAAATGCATTAGATGAATCTATTCGTGTTGCAAAACCATGTATGCTTCTCGCTATTTCTTACCGCTCTTGCTCTTATGCTAGCTGACAGACAGATGAACATAGCCGTTCTCTAAACTTCCTATACGTATGCATAGTATACTGTAGTTTGGAAGTACTAACAAATGAAATGAATTCAGTTTGTTTTACGAAAATTATCCGTTTCCATTTCTCGGCAGTTTTCGTTTTCCGCTTGTCGAAACATTTTTCGTTTTTTCAAAAAAATTTCTCGCTTTCCGTTTTTCGAGAAATTTTTCGTTTTTCGTTTTTTCGAAAAGTGTTCGTTTTCCATTTTTCGTTTTCGAAAAAGTATTTTTCGAAAAAATGTGCCTTTTGAGTACTCATATCTTTTTAGGAATATATACTTGACATAGCCGTGTAACGTGGGTTCCTGTCACCACGGCATGGCGCGTCCTCAGGTTGCGGATCGAGGAGAAGGCCTCTAGATATAGAGGTTAGCTGCGAATATACTGAATAAGCAGTCGCGGACAGCCGACTAGGAGTGGTCCTCCAGCTTGGGGGTTTGGGTAGGGCTAACAACCTCCTCCTTTAAAAAAAAGCACTTGTTGAGAAATATTCACAAAAGCCTCGGACAAGGACTGATAACTTGGCACGACCTCAGCAAAAGAAAATGCACATGAGATTTGGAACATGGAATATTAGGAGTCTTTATAGGGCAGGCGCAGTGGCGTATTTAGGGGGGTGGCTTCCGGGCTTAAGCCGCCCCTCCGAAATCTTACTTAGTATAGTAAAGTAAATGAAATATCTTGCAGAATTATCACATTTCCAGGCAAAGCCCCCCCCCCGAAAGTTAGGAAAGTCCCTCCCGAAACAAAATCGTAAATACGCCACTGGGCAGGCGCGTTAAAATCCGTAACGAGAGAGTTAGAGAAATACAGGATGGACGTAGTAGGAGTTCAGGAAGTTAGGTGGGAAGGAAATGGATCTGAGAATTTCGGAAATTTTACGTTCTTTTACGGAGAAGGAAATAAAAATCACCAGTTAGGAACAGGGTTTTTCGTTCATAAACGTATATTACCAGCAATTAAACGGGTTGAATTTGTTACTGACAGACTTTCTTTTATTACTCTTAAGGGACGGTAGTGTGATATTATTGTTTTAAATGTACATGCCCCAACTGAAGATAAGGATGACGATATAAAAGACAGTTTTTACGAAGAAGTGGAACGGATATTTGACTAACTCCCGCGATACCATATGAAAATTGTATTAGGGGATTTCAATGCGAAGGTAGGACGAGAAGATATTTTCAAACCGATTATAGGGAACGAAAGTCTGCATAAGGAAAGTAATGACAACGGTGTTAGACTCGTGAACTTTGCAACATCCAAAAACCTAATCGTGAAGAGTACAAACTTCCCACATCGCGACGTTCATAAATACACTTGGACATCACCAGACGGGAAAACACATAATCAAATTGATCACGTTTTAGTAGATAGAAGAAGGCAATCTAGCATAATTGATGTCCGGTCGTTTAGAGGGGCTGATTGTGACACTGACCACTACCTGGTAGCAGCGATAATACGAGAGAGGTTATCGTTGAATAAAGGTAATATTCATTGTTCGAAAACGGAGAGATTCAACTTAAAGAAATTAGAAGAGAGCCAGGTAAGAGAGAAATACTAGATTGAAGTTTCGAATAGATTTTCGGCTTTAGAAGATTCGGAGTGCACTAGGGTTGAGGATACCTGGATTGAAATTAGAGATAGCAGCATTAAAATTTCAGCAAAAGAAAAATTGGGACACGCGGAAATACGTAGGAACAAACCATGTTTCGACCAGGAATGCATAAATCTAGCAGAGAAGAGAAAACAGGCAAAATTACGCTGGCTACAAAATCCGAATGAAATGACTACACAAAATTTCGCAGATATCAGGCGGGAAACTTCCAAAACTTTAAGAACAAAGAAACGCGATTTTCTGAAAGCTAAAATTAAGGAACTTGAAGATAATAGTAAAAATAAACACATACGGGACATGTATAAGGGAATCAACGAATTTAAGAAAGGCTATCAACCTCGTGCTTATATATTAAAGAAATCTGACGGTACAGTTCTCACTGACACGGATAGCAACTTAAATAGATGGAAAGATTTCTTTGACGATTTACTTAACACGCAACCAAAAACTAGTGTGCTTGGAGAAAAGGCGATACACACCGCAGAACCGTATATTCCAGAACCCAACCGAATAGAAGTAGAAACCGCTATAAAGAAATTAAAGAAACACAAATCTCCGGGTGTAGATGAAATTCCGGCTGAGTTAATTTTAGCTGGAGGCGAAAAATTGTGGAACAAGATACACAAACTCATTCTCCTTATCTGGAACAAGGAAGAATTGCCACAAGAAAGGAAAGAATCAATCATTGTTCCAATCCACAAGAAGGGCGACAAAACTGACTGTAATAATTATCGAGGCATTTCTCTTCTGTCAACATCCTATAAAATCCTTTCAAATATTGTGTTAGCAAGACTGACCCCATACGCAGATGAAATTATTCGAGGTTATCAGTGCGGATTTAGACGAAATCGATCCACTATCGACCAAATATTTACCATTCGCCAAATACTCGAAAAAAAGTGGGAATACTTAGGCTCTTTTGACTTAGGCTCTTTTGTAGGGGAGCCCCATTTGACTCGGCCCCTTTTTATGACGGGTGTTTTGATTCGATCCCTTTTCACTAGGGCCCTTTTGTCGTGGGACCCTTTTGACTATGGCTCTTTTTATGAGGGGCGTTTTGATTCGGCCCCTTTTCACGCAGGGCCGTTTGACTCAGGCCCTTTTTATGAGGAGAGTATTGATTCGGGCAATTTTGTTGCGGAGACCTTTTGACCCGGGCCCTTTTGATGAGGGGCGTTTTGATTCGGGCCTTCTGACTCGGGCCCTTTTGTTTTGCAAACCTTTCTACCCGGGCAGTTTTGACGTGGGGCGTTTGACTCCGGCTTTATTTGACTCGGGTCCGTTTGACGCAGGGCCTTTTGAGTCGGGTCTCTTTGTCGTGGAACCCTTTTTACCCGGGCTCTTTTTATGAGGGTCGTATTGATTCGGCCCCTTTTGACTCGGGCCTTTTTAACCCGCGTCCTTTGACGTACGCCCGTTTCGACTCGGGCCGTTTTATAGCGGGACCCCTTTCGACCTGGGCCCGTTTGACGAAAGGCCCTTTTGACTCGGGCCTTTCTATCTTTACCCTTTTGTCTTGCCCTTCTGACATGGAACCATATATAAAACGCAGCAGCTGAAATACCTGGGGGAGGGGGCCTGGGGGAGTATGAGTAAATCGATGATCGAACGATCCAGGGCGCAGTAAAATCAATCACACCACTGTTCATATCTATTTCTTTCCATTCTCTCGACATCATGTCTGGAGATGAATGTTCTGATTAATAGGCTACAGCGGCGAAAGACGATATACGCTATCAATGATAAATGCTATGATTTTATTTTAATATATATAGGAAATAAAAAGAAAAACTCTATATCGGTCTTTTGCCCCCACCCCACCCTACCCGTTGGAAAAATGCTGCGGGCTTTAGTGATTATGATGTTGCTTAGTTACTGTGTTATATTGTTCTATACACGGAATAAATACTTCTGTGTTTTATATAATAATAAGAGTCTTATTTACATTTATTACGGCCCTTGCTTTACGCCGGCGAAACATATTTACGTTCAGCGTAATCAAATAATTACAGTGAGGCGAGTGAAATAATTCACACACAGATTTAGGACTTAGAATAGTGTCCTGCGAACATGTCGTAGTAAATTCCTGAAGAGAGAAAAGCGCCAGTAGCAGTTATTAGCTCAGTCGGCCCCTATAGTTTCTTAGTGAATTATATAAATCTTACAGATGTTGTATCTCTTTCTTTCTCCTCTCTCTACATCATGTCTGGAGATTAATGTTTGGACAAATATTCTACAGAGGCAATTTTAAAAAGTTAGATGATCTACGCTATCAGTGACAGATGTTGTGGTGTTTAACTTAACATATAAGGCAATAAATCGAAAAATGGAGAATACGAATCTTTTCAGAGGTGACAGTGCTCTGATGCTTCAAATCTGTGCCTTTACTCCCTATACCTACATTATTTTCCTAGTCAAAATAAATACTCTTCAAAATTAATCACAAATTCTTATGCAACCATCCCTTCCTTAGAGACTGCGCTGTCACATACCCGTCACGGCGATGTAAAGGCACTTTTGGCAACGAGGATACAAACATAGGCTAAACGGCAATCCTTAGTGCACTTATACTCACTTCGCACTAACGTTAGTGCTACCATAATTTGGGATTTATTCAAGTTTTTTGGTTCCGGCCAACTTCAGAAATATGAATTTCTATACAAATGGAGGTAAAAACATGGGGTTAACGGCAATCGTTAGTGCACTTGAACGCACTAAGCATAAACGTTAGTGCTACCATATTTCGGGATTTATTCAAATTTTTTTGTGGGGGCCAACTTCACAAATATTAAATTCTATAGAAATTGATGTAGAAACATGGGGTTAACGACAAATCGTTAGTGCACTTGAACGCACTAAGAGCTAATGTAATTGCTACCATATTTTAGGATTTATTCAAGAAATATGGTGGGGGAATATAAGAAATATCAAATTCCATACAATTTATGTAGAAACAGGGTGTTAACGGCAATCGTTAGTGCACTTAAACGCACTAAACACTAACGTTATTGCTACAATATTTTGGAATTTATTCCAGATTCTTGGCGTGGGACCAACTTCAGAAATGTCAAATTCTATTCAAATTGAGGTAGAAGTTTGGAGTTAACGGCAATCGTTAGTGGATCATTAGTATACTTGAACGCAATAAGCACTAACGTTAGTGTTACCACAGTTTGAGATTTATTCGATATTTTTGGTGGAGGGAACTTAAGAAATATCAAATTATATTCAAATTGAGGTAGAAACATAGGGTTAACGGCAATCGTTAGTGCACTTGAACGCACTAAGCACTAACGTTAATGCTATCATATTTTGGGATTTATTCAAGATTTTTCCTGGGGCCAACTTCAGAGGTAACAAAGTCCACACAAATTTAGGTAGAAATATGAGGTTAACGACACTCGTTAGTGCATCGTTAGAGAATTTAAACTCACTAAGCACTAACGTTAGTGCTACTATATTTTGGGATTTATTCAAGATTTTTGGTGGGAGCCAACTTCAGAAATATCAAATTCCACACAAACTGTCAATGTTTTCCAGAAGCAGCAAAGATGCACTAACAAATGCATTAATCACTTTACTAGTGCTTGAAGTGGGGCAAGTTCACGCTGACCACCAATGTTTTTTTTTTACTTGTACCATCTACACTAATGAGCCACTAAAGTTAGGAATTGGTGAACTTAAAAGCGGTAAGGATGCACTAACGACTGCATTAGAAGAGATCATAAGTGGTTTTTAATTTGGAGGAAATTTTATACAATGAAAAACACCCCTTAAATTTCTTATGTGAGTTTCGTGACATATAACTGGCCATAACTACAATAATAGTGATGCACTAACGAAACTGATAGTGTTTTATAGAAGCACTGACGATGCATTAACGCATGGCACTTATTTTTCGTTACTGCTTGAAGTGGGAACCAAATTCACGCTGGCTCGCAAAAACTTTTACATGTAGCACCTATACTAATGAAGAACTAACATTAGGCGTTGATGCACTAAGAAGCACTAACGATTGACACCAAATTTATCATTATTGCGTCATGTAAGAGACAAGTTCACGGATATCGTTAGAGCTTCATTAATTTAGGTGCTACAAGTAAAAAACTTTTGCGAGCGAGCGTGACTTTGACTCCCACTTCAACAACAACAACAACAACAACAACAACAAACTGTAAACTAGCGTGAATTTAGCCCCCTCCATAAGGACTAGAAAATGATTAGTGCTATTCGTTAATGCATTGTTACTATTTCTAGAAGACGCAAATAAATTTGTTAGTGCTTCACCATTAGTGTAGATATGGCCAATTATAAGTCACGAAACACCCATAAAAATACATGGGGAATTTCTCATTGCGACCAATTCCCATTACATTCAAAAAGCACTAATCACCTCTCGTAGTGCAATTGTTAGTTCATCGTAAGTGCTTAGAGCACAAACGCCCAACGTTAGTGCTTCATTAGTGTAGGTGTTACAAGTAAGAAAACCTTTGGGGGCCAGCGTGAACTTCGCGTCCACATTTTAAGCACTAACGAAAGAAATAGTGTCATTCATTAGTGCTTCTATAAAACACTAACAATTGCGTTAGTGCTTCACTATTAATGTAGTTATGACCATTTACATGTCACGAAACTGAAATAAGAAATTTATGACGAAATTTTCATTGAATCAAATTTCCGCTTAATTGAAAAGCACTAACGATCTCTTCTGAAGCAATCGCTAGTGCATTGTTAGTGCATCTATATCTAACGTTAGTTCTTCATTAGTATAGGTGCTACATTTAAAATACCTTTGGCGCCCCAACTTAAAGTACTAACTAAAAAATTAGTTCCATTCATCAGTGCATCGTTAGTGCTGTTAGTCCTTCATTATTAGTGTAGTTATGGACAATTACATGTCACGAAACTCACATAAATTTATGGGGAATTTTTAATTGCGTCAAATTTCCGAAAAATTCAAACGTACTAATAATCTCTTCTAGTGCAATCGTTAGTGCCTCTTAGTGCAATAAACCCCTAACGTTAGTGCTTCATTAGTGCAGGTGCTACAAGTAAAATATCTTGGAGGTTAGCGCGAATTTACGATTGCCGTTAACCCCACGTTTCTCTGTCAACATGTATGGATTTTGATATTTCTGAAGTTGGCCCCCACCAAAAATCTTGAATAAATCCTAAAATGTGGTAGCACTAACGTTAGTGCTTAGTGCGTTCAAGTGCACTAACGATTATCGAGAACCCCATGCTCCTAGCTCAATTTGTATGGAATTTGATATTTCTGTAGTTGGCCCCAACCAAAAATTTTGAATAATTTCCAAAATATGGTAGCACTAACGTTAGTGCTTAGTGCATTTAAGTGCACTAATGATACACTAACTATTGCCGTTAATTCCATGTTTGTACCGCAATTTGTATAGAATTTGACATTTCTGAAGTTGACCCCCACTAAAAATCTTGAATAAATCCCAATATATTGTAGAACTAACGTTCGTGCTTAGTGCGTTTAAGTGCACAAACGATGCACTAACTGAACTAACGATGTAATAAGTTTGGTGAAATCTATCTGGATAAAGATGGGTGGGGGGCTAACTTCATATGAACTCCCCCACCAAAAATCTTGAATAGCTTGTAAACTCTGATAGCACTAACGATGTGCAACGTTTGGTGTAGTTTGGGGGAGGTGGAGGGGAATTGAGGCACGTGGAATTTATGACAAATTACATCAAATTAGGTCAAATATTGTATATTCATAAATACAATGCAGGGGGTGGCACATAAGCTTTGGGAGGGCCCGGGCACAATCAGCGCACTTGTCCTGACGTACCGATTAAAACTTAACCAATCAATTAAGCGATAATTTTAACCTTTTTATTTTAGTTAGACGATATGGAAGTACTGATGAATTATCTAACAGGTAGAAGGTAGTACTAAACTAAAGTTGGTTTTGCTAAAGCCTAAAAATAGCTGTGGCCGGTTAGATGGCTCTCATTCATTTAGGTGATGTCCTATCTCCGTAATATCACCAAAACTACATTTTTTTTACGTTTTCTAGATGAAGTTCGACACATATTAATTCAGCTTGCAGCCTATTTGACTCATGATGCTGGATCAATGTCAAACAATTTAAGTGTTTCCACCAGTACTAAGGAACCACAGCTACTAAAGTTGTGTTTGGTAATAATTGGACCAGGCCCATATCCAGAGGGGGTCAGGCCCCCTAAATTTTCGCTGGCTTCCCCTAAAATTTTCACGGTTGACTTGCAAATGAATTTTAAAAATAGTTGGATCGGGTCCCCCAACTTCAGCCGTCCCCCCTTACATTTTTGGGCTGGCTACCGGCCTGATTTGAACTAAGCAGAAGTTATACATTAAAATAACACAACAATAACACATTGCCTTGCTGCAGCAAATTGTGAGTTTCGAAGCGAAGCGTATGCTAACAAGAAAAAACTCAAAAAAGGATGAAGTGAACACATTATAACTAATTTACTAAGAAATATACAGGGTGTTTCAAAACAACACCGAGAACGTTTGGGAGGTGATTCATGACACCAAGATAAGACAGAAAGTATAGATCAATATGGATGCAAAATGCTTCCTTTCGAAGTTAGAGGCTCCCGAAAACATGAAAAAATGAAATTTTAAGGACCATAGCTCCAAAACTGGGACCTACCATAGTCGGGTCAAGAATTCACTTAGGAACTAACATGTGAGCTTAGCAAAAAGCATGTTTCAGAATCCTAAGGTATTCACACAACAATTTTTATAGAGGCAGTTTGGCTAAGACATATAGTTTGAAATATTCACCAACTACGTGCATAAAACTTGTTGCAGAAGTACTGCAGCATTCTGAAACATGGATACTTGGATAGGGTATATACTAGTTCCTAAATGAAATCTTGACTCGACCACGATAGGTCCTATAGTATTGGTGCTATGAACATTTAAAGTTAATTTTTTCATGTTTTCGCAGCCTATAACTCCGAAAGAAAGCATTTGTGCACTCAGGTTGTTCTGTACTTTTTGTCTTATCTTGGAGTCAGGAATCACCTAACAAACGTTGTATTGTTGTTTTGAAACATCCTATATTTAGTGTTAAAAATAGGGTTTCTTGGAAGTTCAGTAAGCTTTTGAACATGACTGCGAAGCAGTGCCTATGCTGAAAAAAAGAAAAAAAAAACCTCAAAAAGTTGAAATAATTACGTTATTATTAATTTGATAGAAATTACATTTAGTATTAATTTCTAAATAAAATGGATAATTGTGGCAGTAAATAGTTTTTAAAGAATAGGTGGGGTGAAGTGTGAGAAGAAAATAGTGAACACACGTAATATTATCTAGCAAACAATCATATGGCTTGAAATCGTACCTGGGATCAGCTCATACAAGAAGTGACGGCTCCATCACTGAGCCACAGAGACGCACTACCAGACATTTACATTCAACTGCAAATAATCACCAAAAATATATACATACCCGCGTTAAACATGCTGCTATGTCAAGATAACGCAGAATTTAGTAGAGTCACTAGAGATGGCATTTTTTGTACGTCAACAAGACTGTCCTGAGGGACCAATAAAATGTATGATTAAGATAGGTATCCATGTTTATTACTAACTGCACATATTGTGTGAAATGTATAACCAAGCTCAAATGCTAATGAACTATCAAGTTTGTAAGTATATTACTGCCTAGTCATCTACTTGAATTTAAGTGTGTGAAACTAATGAGAGTCGAGCACATTTCTACAGTATGATCAATTCCATCGATAAGAAACTACTGTTAGCTGCTACTGTGTGCTGCTTTCGCAGGAGTTAACTCATATATTATTTAACAGTTTAACATTTTATTGTTCAGAAATAAGCTCTATTGTAATCTGAATCAATACGACATTAGCGGTCACGCGTTAGTATGAAATGACGTGCAGCAAATACAAGGAAATGGATAATTGCGTGATGAATTTATACTGTATGTTAAACCGTATCAAGAAATCCAATAACTAAATTAATATGTCTCCGCTCTAAAGAATAAACTAATTCTTCTACGAAAGCATAAAAACCAATTTACTACCCTTCTGACCTTGATATAATTTAATATTCCATTATAGCATACCTTTCAAACTAATTGCACCATTCAGTTCTCTTGTATGTTGACAAATTATTTTGCTTTTTCCTTGATGAGAACTAATTGTGTTATCTATTTATATACTGGTTATTAAACTGAGATTCGTTAACCCTTGAACGTTTATGTACATTTAGTAGCAGCGCATTAGTGGCGTAGTTGGAAAACCATCTGCCTTTTAGCAGGATGTACCAGGTTCGTTCCGCGAGGAAATGACGTTTGTTGGCTTCTCTCGTTACAATGCGGCTCAGATGCTCAGGCAACGTCTGAAAATAGGTACCAGCAATGGGGAAGGCTAAAGAATGACAAAGTGTGGTAATGACTATTACATCTTTATTACGAACGTTTCCTGACATTTGAAATAATAAGGAAAAGAAAGCTTTTTTTTTTTTTTTTTTTTTTTTTTACAAAAAAGAACATTAGGATTCATTAAAGAAGCAAATATGCTTATTTATACCAAAGTTTTCTTATTTTTGTTAGGTGATGTATACGATTTGTTGCTCGGGTTACAACAATTTTTTGCCAAGGTTTTAAACGATTGTAACATTATACTAGGAGTTCTCAATCTTTCACACCGGTGTACCACCATAAGGCTTACATTTCATTAACAATGGCTTGCGGACGACTGGTTGTAAAACCGTGTTGGAGTCTATCAAAACGAAAGATGTAATAATGATAAAAAAAATGCCGGTACCAAATAGTATCAGATAAATTAACACTGTAGTGATGTCACAATCAATTAAGCAAAGTACTATTATCCGAAGGAAATATCCAATAATTCTATTGCAATTAGGTAAATTTACACCCAGTTTTTGGAAATTAAAATCTAATAATAAGGAAGCTACTCACCTTACATCTTAATCATGATAAATTATTCTCACATCAAAAATATAAATTACTAGAGGTTGATCAAAAAGTGAAGTAACACTGGAAAGAAAAGGACGTTATTTCAAGACAACAGTGCTACCTCCCATACCATTAATGTGACGATGATGTATTTAGAAAAATAAAATGATTTATAAAAGTCTCAAGGTTATGCAATTTAGACTAAATGAGGTGGATAATTAATGAAAGTGAATGATTCTGACATTATTTTTTTACTCTTCCTTCTAGTATTCAATACTACATAGAGCAAAGGCTCACGCACTAGCAAACAGGAGTATTTGGAATTGGTGTTACCACGAAATATCATTTCCAAGGAAATGAGGCCATCCCGGTCTCTCGATCTCATTCCACCTGACTTCAAATTGAGATAAGGTGAAGTGCCCAAATATCGTCCCCCATTATATTTTTGGGTTTTCTGGTAAGGTAGTTGGGAAAACATCTGTTATTTTACCACTTATATTTAGTGTAAACATTTTTTAAACAAGTGTTATACACAATATGGAAATACTAGATTTACTTAAATTATTAATAAACAATGTAAAAACTGCAAAATTTCATTTTTTTTAAAAAAAAAGTATCTAAATACCGTCACCCTATGTTTTCTTAACATAAACAAGTAGATTGAGGTAAAAAATATTTAAATAAAACAAAAATCGTTTATTTACTTTTCTGTAATTCTTATTTTGTGAACACATACAACGATACTTCATTTTAATAAGCGAACTAAAGACTGAAAACTGTTTGTATTGAAAATAGAAAAAAACCTACAAAGTTCTGTTTAAAATAATATTAATTTTGGTACCACGTTCATAATGGAGATTCAGAATCACATTTATCCATATAAACAGATATCATAGATAAATGTTTTACGTTCTTTAGATGAAGAACACGCTTCGTGACACCACACAACACTTAATGCACCTAAACTACTTTATTGCCACTTTATCCTGTGAAAAGAGCTTTCCACACATTGGGCAAGTTGCCTCATTGTTGCTGTCTTCCTCATCAGTGGAATCACATTGCACTGCTGTAGCTTCTGTGTCGCTTTCACTTGATGAGCTTGACGAAAGTATTTTCATCCTTTGTTGGGAGCCAATATTCTTCTTCGAAGTTTTTCTTTTCTTCTGTGTTCCAGATGTAGATGGTCTAGCAGCAGTAGATGCTTGTTCCTTCGTTTCTTGAAAATGGTGTTTTCTACGCAATGTAGACTGAACACTGCTTTGTTGGATTGATTCCTGTTTCTTTTTCTTCTTATCTGATTCCATGATTGTTTCTTTGTGTGACGAACCGGTGACTAACAATGCAGCTCCAGCCCTTTTTGACGTTGAGGGAATGATCACTGGGACTGCCCTAATAGCTTCGGGACTTATGATTTCAGAAATGATTTCAGAAACACACGTTTGTTAGTGTTCGAATGAAGTTCTAGCCTGCTTTCTGTTTCCTCCATAACTATTTCTTGATGGTTTCTTGCCTCTTGTTCTCTTGCAAGAAACTGAGCGTCAGTAAAAATGTCCGGGTTTAAAGGATGAATACCCGTCTTTGTGAAGCCACTTACTACAATTTCCAACGTAGCAGCACGCAGATATCCCCCTCCGAAAACACCGAATCGACTTGTAATTGGCGAACTATTCGTTTAGGGTCATCTGCAAAGCAGTTTTCTATAGCCTTCGCATAATAGGTCTTGAGCAGGTAATAGGTCTTGAAAGATACGTCAAGGGGCTGTAATTTATCCGTGGAATGTAGTGGTAAGCATACAATTGATATTCCTACTTCCCTAGCATAATCAATCACTTCAATGGTCCTTGTGTGGGAATGATGACCGTCCAGTATTAAGACTAATGGCCTCGTTTTCGAAGATCGCACTGTGTCAATAAAATGTTCCAGCCATGTCAGAAATAATGGCCCAATGATCCAACCTGAAGCACTGCAACCACCGATAGAAGCTGGTGGTGCTCAATTTAAAAGTTCCGCCTGCCACTTCTTTTGTGGAAATATCAAAAGAGGTGGCACAAACTGGCCAGCTGCAGACATGCATGTCACAGCTGTTGTTGTTGTCCCTTGCTCAGCCGATGCTAACTTGTGTACCTGCTTCTTTCCTTTTGTTGTAACAACTTTAGACGACTTATGCAGCACGATAGATATGCTGGTCTCATCCAAGTTGTACATACGTGTTGGATCGAAATTTATCTTCTGCAATTCACCTTTAAGTATCACGAACATTTTTTGCACACTTTCTTTGTTGAACCCTTGTTTCTAGCCAAAGACAAATTCTGTGGTTTCCTCAGTGTTAATTCCGGATATCTCTTAAAAACAGACGGCGCCATTCTTCCCCTGCTGTTTTCGTGTTATCACAAAATTGATGAGGCACATTGTTTTTGATTGGCAATTCGTAAGCCATTTTTCTAGATCTAAAATAATTAATCCATAGTAGTGAGTTTCCATTTCAACGCAATACGCAACAATACGTTTCTCAATCTCATCTGAAAGAACAGTTTTTCGTCCTAATTTTATTTCAATACATTGCTCAGCCGTTTGTTCCATTTAACGTAATCTTTAAGAGTAGCTCGGGGAACTTGAAACATTTTAGATGCTTGTTTGTGGCCCATGGGGATCGTAGTGTCCCTTACAGCCTTCATAGCAGCATCCATATCCTCATTTTTCCACTCCTTGCGGTTCCCCATCTGAAAAATTCAAGAAGAACATATAGGTCGTAATATCGTCCTCGGGACGGTATTCGGAACTGAATAGGGGACGGAATTAGGGCATACGAACACTGTGAACATGGCGGTAATTTTCCTGACAATGACCGCCACTACGGTCCGTGGTTTTTAACTTACATATACATACTACAATCTACGGAGAATACCATAACTGATAGAAAACAACATACTTTGAGTGAAACTATCAACATGTAAATTTGCTATCAAGAATTGTTTTCAGATCGACTAAAATGATAAAACACTACAATTGTAGCACAGTTGACATTACCCGCTTTTCACAATACACACCCATGTAATGGCGTTGTGACTCATATGATGTACTGACTTCCACTTGGTACCAGCACATTCTACCGGAGATGGAGTTGGGGACGGATATCGGGCACTTGACCTTATCTGAAATCAGTAACTTACACACCATTTATGCGTACTTTGGAAACTTTTAACCAACATTCAATGAAAATTTGGTATCAAGAGCGTGTTTATGAACATGGTCACAAGACTGCATATGTGTGAAACAATAAAGGTGGCAATTGTTAATATTTTTTGTAGCAACAGCATGAGTTGCCTGTCTTTTTGATTGCCCTATATGATGTTCAATTATCTGAGCATGTAGTTACTCCAATTCTGATTTTCGAATTATCGGTATGAATCCTCATATCGTACCCTCATTTTTTCACGAAGGAAGATATTATGAAAAAAATTAATTGGTGGAATGAGAATATGGAGGCTAATATGGAAACCTCAAGTAAACTTGCAGATAAAATATTATCGATAACACACATGCACACACACACACATATTAGATTATCAAATAATCTACAGACCTATTGCATACACAAACCTATTGCATGGTTTAATTTGAAATCAAAAATAAATAAATAAATAAATAAAAAAAATAAAATCTTTGAGTTTTCCGTCCCACGATTATGCCGGTAAGGCTAAAGGAGACGGTAATGATAAGAAATTAATGAAATGGTGGAATGCAGAAAGTGGGAGGAAACGGAAGAACCCCGAGAAAACTCACGGTGTTTGTCCACCACAAAGTCCACGCAGCACTAGCTGGGATCGAACCACGGACCCCAAGCACAGGATGTGGACGCTCTACCATTGAGCCACCGCGCCATCGAAACTAATATATTCCTTATAACAGAGTTTTATTTAGATTCTTTTAATAGTTTTGGAATGAGACTTTGATCGACAAAACATTAAAATAATCAGCCCCACCACCCCGAGTAGGGATGCACACAGTCGAGACACAGCTCTTCCAATAGAAAAGAATACATTTTTTGAGTCGAGACATCACTTTTACAGCACATTTTCGAGACGAGACATTCTCAAATCTTGTCTCGTGTGCATCCCTAACCCCGAGGACCCAATGACTAACACATGTGTTAACTTTACTCATGTTAGCGGGTTTAATTCACAAAGAGTGTGCTTGCTTAGAGTAGATAACCGTTTACTTCTTGATTGAATCTATTTCAAATGGTCCTACCTCACATAGATCTGCAACAAACATGATACATTATATTCTCACCATTAAGTCAACGATGTTAGCATAGTTAATACATTTTAAATAACATATTCTAGGTGTGACTGATATACAGTGAAATTTTGTTTTTCACGGCATTCAGAAAGACAGTTTTTTTTTTCTTTAAAGTAAATATGAATCCTTAATTTACCAAGGAAATAGCACTTTCCTTTCAAATGAAAACACTTACATACAGACTTCGTGACTAAAGGTATGTACTTCTTATGAACGATCTTTCACATTGTTTTTACATCCATACTTATCTAGTTCCATGTAAATTTTTGGTCAACCACTTTTCGTGCAAGAGAGAACACATGCAAATTGTACTATTTGTGAAGTGAAAATATCAGGCGATTTGTTTGTTTACATGTGAATTTGCATTGTCAATATGAACCATGCAACTTGGGAATTGAACAATTAGACATATATTGTCTTCACTATTAAACGAACCATAGGCGCTGCAAAGTGGAGGTCATTTATTTTAAATAATGAACATACAGACACAAACACGTACACACACACAATTGATTCCTACGTTCCTTTAGAAAGTAATTTCATCAATAAGGATTAGTTAGTTTACTTTTCATTTAATAAATACTAACACACTGAAAGTAATTTTGAAACTGGCTGTATGTCATAATTTAGTATAATATTTTTCGTGTTACTACGATATCTCAATTTTTAGTAATGTTTATCTTGCAGTGCCTCGTAACTCCTTTGTCGTAATTACGGCAACTACATACCGACAACATCGACCATAATGAATGGTTATAGAGTAGAGGGGGGCAAGAGTACGTGGGGGGTAAGAATACGATTCCCTAAAATCAGGTGAATATATTCGCGTATCGCAATAATGCGTCATGTGGAGTTTGATGTTAACGGCGTCTAGAACCTAAACAAGTTTGAGTGTGCTGCTGAAAACTACAAGCTATCTAGGTAAATATTTATGTTTTTCTAATAGTTTGATATAATATTGGGACATAAGTACTTAAGGAATAACTTACACAATTTTTTAACGATTTCAAAGTACTGTGATGCATTAGTTTCTAACATATCCATTGTTTGACAAGATGGAGTAAATTGACTTTCTTCCAACAGTTGGCTGTACAACATCACGGGAAAGTCAATTGTGTAGTGAGGGGGCAAGGGTACGCAGATCCCGACGGGGCAAGGGTACGCGTGCGTACTCATGCCCCTCCTGTTCTATGAAAAAACAATTCAATTTTATTTAGATCTAACAATCAAAAAAGAATGTAGATACCATTGTAATAGAGAGTGACGGCAAACTTTACTAATACTGGTTCCCATATGTAGCCTCTAACGTTAAGAATCCTGAAGAAGCCTGATATTTTCTTATGTACGAGGGATAAATTGTTATTCTAAATACCACTCCTTACATAACAGTATCTAAGGTGGTGTTTGAGTTTTCGAAACAGATAAACGTGTGAGATAGTTAAATCTGCAGTTATTGAATAACATTACTCTTGCTTATTTTATTCAGGTTTCAGAAATGCTACGCTTTGTCCTCTTTTATCTTAAATGTCAGTAGTTTTCAGTAATAAATTTCAATGGGCCTTATGCAGAGTCGTTCTGACGCGCGATTAGCGCCATACTAAAAAGTTCGACTACCATGTTTCCTGTAGTAGTCAGTCCTTTAGTAATTATACGTTAAAACGACTCTGCATAAGGCAGTATTAGTCCAATGATTGGTATGGAGTCTTATAAAGATATACGAAGTTAACCTAACCTAACATTTGACAATATGTAGCTTCACCAAGGATAGCTCGAGAAGTTTTCAAGTTACCCTCGTAGGTGACAAGCATTCTGTAACTGATGGAATAAGCTGGAAATATATTTTTATAAAGGGTCTAAATATTATCTGATTTTTTTTGTATCCTATGCATTGCCATTACTGATATAAGGAGAATTAAGAATTTTTCTTTCTTTTTCTTTTTCTTTTTTTTTTTTAATGAGAATCTGCAACGTCTTTAGGCAATAAAGCCAGTAGGTCTATTTACCGAAGAAATGGAGAACGAATTAGTGGAATATATCATATTACTGGATCAATTCTTCTATCACTTAACTTTAAAAGAACTAAGAAGAATGGCATACAATTTTGCTGTTGCCCAATATCCTTTAGCCATGTGAATCGAACGGCAGGAAGAGATTGGACAGAGTCTTTCCGTCGTAGAAATTTAACTATTGCTTTGCGACAGCCTTCAAAGATTGGTCTGGGGGGAGCTCGTAGTTTTAGCAAGCCACAAGTTGAACGCTTTTTTAATTGTCTAAAAGATCTTGTAAGAGAAAACGGCTGTCCTCCACGGGATATCTACAACATGCACGAAACTGCCATAAATACTGTTCCTCATAAAGTTTCAAAAGTCGAATAAAAATCAGTTGTGAATAAAATTGTATCTAGTGATTTAGGAGTTAACATAACAGCTGTTTCCTGGTGAGTGCATCTGGTTCCTTTATTCCCCAGATATTTCCCAGAAAACGAATGAAACAAGAATTATTCGATGGCTCACCGCTGGGTTCTGTGGGAATGATATCTGATTCCGGTTCATCAACTCACAACTTTTCGTAGAATGGTTATATTATTTACACTAACATGTGCGATCAAATTCGGTTACGAAAAAGGTATTGTTACTTTTTGACAATCAAACCTCTCACATTTCAATCGAGGCGATTGATTTCTGCAGGCAAAATGTGATAGTGATGTTGAGTATACCACCCCATACTAGGCATAATTTGAAACCATTAGATCGCTCCTTTTTTGACCCACTGAAATCCTGGTATTCAACAGTCTGTGATATATGGATGAAGAATCATCCATCCCGCCTAATTCCAAGTTGCGAGTTTGTCTACTGAGGCTTGGTATCCAGCCTTCAAGAATCTGGAGTTCTCCCAATGAATCCAGATGTGTTCAATGAAGAAGATTTTCTTCCTTCTATTGCGGATGTGGTAGACTTAAATGTAGAAGCCAGCTCTGAAAATGAAAGCATTCCTGAAGCAACAAATCAAGCATCAGACCTGAATAGAGCCCGAAATCGTTCATTGGATGATTCACTGGAAGTAAAAATGGGTCCATGTGGCGCATCCAGATCAAATACTCCTTTGCCAGTTGCTCGTTCTCCTCCATCTGTTGGGGGGCGCGGTGGCTCAGTGGTAGAGCGTTCACCTCTGGTGCTTGGGGTCCCGGGTTCGATCCCAGCCCCCGCCAAGTGAACTTTGTGGTGGACAAACACCGTGCTCGTGGGTTTTCTCGGGGTTCTCCCATTTCCTCCCCCTTTCTTCATTCCACCATTTCACTCATCTCTCATAATCACCGTCTCCTTTAGCCTAACCGGCATAACCGTGGGACGTAAAACTCAAAGATTTCACTTCATTTCATTTCATTTTTTTCCTCCATCTGTTACGAAATATTCAACCAGTAACCTAGATCCTCACTAGAAGCAAGCAAGAGCTCAAGCGGACTGCCCACTTCAAACACTTTTCTGCCGGTTGCTCGTTCTCATTCATCTGTTACGAAATCTTCAACCAGTAACGCTAAATCCTTACTAGAAGCAAGCAAGGGCTAATGCGGACTGTTCACTTCAAACACTTTTCTGCCGGTTGCTCGTTCTCATTCATCTGTTACCAAATCTTCAATCAGTAACGCTAGATCTTCACTAGAAGCAAGCAAAGGCTCATGCGGACTGTCCACTTCAAACACTCTTCTGCCGGTTGCTCGTTCTCATTCGTTTGTTACCAAATGTTCAATCAGTAACGCTAGATCCTCACTAGAAGCAAGCAAAGGCTCATGCGGACTGTCCACTTCAAACACTCTTCTGCCGGTTGCTCGTTCTCATTCATCTGTTACCAAATCTTCAATCAGTAACGCTAGATCCTTACTAGAAGCAAGCAAGAGCTCAAGCGGACTGCCCACTTCAAACAGTCTTCTGCCGGTTGCTCGTTCTCATTCATCTGTTACCAAATCTTCAACCAGTAACGCTAAATCCTTACTAGAAGCAAGCAAGAGCTAATGCGGACTGCCCACTTCAAACAGTCTTCTGCCGGTTGCTCGTTCTCATTCATCTGTTACCAAATCTTCAATCAGTAACGCTGGATTCTCATTAGAAGCAAGCAGGAACTCATGCAGGTTGTCCATATCCAACACCCCTCTGCCGGCTGCTCGTTCATCGGTTACCAAACCTCCAACTAGTAAAGCTGGATCTTCACTGGAAGTAAGCAGGAGCCCATGTGGACCGTCCACATCATGCACTCCTTTGGTGGTTGTCAGTTCTCCTCCGACTGCCACCAAACCCTAAAACAAAAAAAATCTTGATCTTCCAGAGGTCAATCAGAGATTCTGACATCCTCTCCTTTCAAGCAGAACTTACTTCTGAAACGGCGCCCTCCAAAGAGCAAAGGCAAACATCAACTTGTACCAAGAACGCTACAACCGAAGGTAACTCCTCAGGTCAGTGAGGAAATAGTGTACTAGTGTCCATTATGCAATATCATCTACAGTGATCCACCAATAGAAGACTGGACCAAGTGCGCAAGATGCCATGAATGGTGGCATGAACAATGCACATCATATGAAGGAGTAGGCACTATCATGTGTGATAATTGTTAATGCTCTTTTGAGTGCGTGCTCTTGCCCCTTTGATTTCGTACTCTTGCCCCACATATCGGGGCAAGAGTACGAATTTGAATGTTTTCATTTTACGAATTATAGTTCCTCCAAGGACAGAGGTGTATAAAAGTTTAGTTCACATTTCGTAAAGGAAAGTTCAAGTTTTGTGTTCCATGTAAAAGTTTTCCGTTGTAACTATTTTTTACCAAAATATATAAGTTTAATTGAAATTTGCGTACTCTTGCCCCCCTTTCCTATATACGGAGTAAATAGGACAAAACATTAGCGGCAATGCTTTTAAAATCATTTTCGTGTGATTTATTATTCCATAGAGAATTTGTTATCACTTATGACAGAATTATATATATATATATATATATATATATATATATATATATATATATATATATATATATATATATATATATATATATATATATAGCTAGCTAGCTAGATATTCAGTAAGTAGCCTACATACATATACACGACGGCTTCTGTATATCACGAAATTATGCAATAGAAATGAATGTTCAAACAATAAAAAAATGAATAGAAAAGAACACACTATAAAACATGGGTGTATTTCTTCTATAAATACACATATAGTTCATTTTATATCTATCTATATAACATTTTTTCTTTTTACTGCTATTACAAGGTAAAATAGAATATGAGAGATAGTGTCTAACTCATAAACGAACATAAAATGAATGTTTCAACATTCATTATCATTAAGTATAAATATTACTTTTCTTAATTTTTATTTTACTTCTTATCTTCCTGTTGCATGACGATACGAGAACAGTGGTCACCAAAAAATCAAGATTTCAACGGATATTTAAGTTCTATCATTCCTTATATGATGATCTGTCTATTTGTTCGTTCCAATTTACAGAGTGGATCATTTATCTTAAAAACGTTCTTTTTGTACAACAAAAGGCTGAAATTTTGTGCAATGCAAAGACCAACGAGCATGTCGATCGATGATAATATAGATCAATTATGTATGTTACTGCTATATTGTGTTAAAAATTAAAAGTAATAGAAGAATAATTGGACAGTTTAATTCGTTTTCAAAATCAAATTACTTTAAATTCATTCAAATTATTAATTCATCCCATACAACACATTTAATCTTTAGTGTACATTCTCAGACGTGTGTAAGCTCTCGTATTCAGTACCGCTAATAAAGGTAAGACTAGTATACTTCCTTTCCCCATAAATTCCTATGCAAGAACTTGGTAGTTGAATGAACGCTAGCCTCAATGTTCCTTCGGAAGAAAACTACAGGAAACACGTCTCAACAGGGAAGTTGTGTGGCAATTTTGACAGAACATCAACATCGAAAAAGATAACAGTATATAATTAGATAAGTTCGCTCCAGACACTTGAACCTTAGGAGAAGAGTTTCATCGTAGCAGAAGTAATCTACAACCAATGTCCAAACTACCATCCAGAGATTGAGAAGAACTCACTTGACAATTCCACTCAACAACGCCCCTGACGGTTTTGATGGGATTTCTATCCAGATGTAAACATCATTTGATTTCATCAATTTCCAGCCAGAAAGTGAGTAGACATAGAGGAGAATCCATTCGTCATTCTAGGTGACTACTTAATCAGCAAGGATCGAAATCGAGTGCTCATTCTTATCATTTTAGTTAATCTTTCTTTCTTCCTCTTTTATCTTCCACCTAACTAGTCTTTGTGTCGTCAATTACTGAATTTCATTTATATTCAAACATAACCTCCTATTCTATAAGTACATCAGTTCTCATCTTGTATTATTATATTCCTTTGCTTAAGGAATTTGTAGTGAATTAGCTTAAAATCAACATTTAAATCTAAGCTAATAAAACTGATGTTCGCACAGACTCATACTAAAGAGAGCCCACGGCACAATACACTGTTATAACTGTAGATTGATATTGATATAATAACAAATAGGAAAAAAATGCAGGTGTAAATAAACATTTTTCTACTACTTTCAGCTTTCCTTATATCTATTTGAACAAGATAGTGTGTGATTCTTGATGTAGAATCAGTTAAGCGCGTAGCTAAAAGACGATAATTACATAAGATGAATGACAAATTTATGCAGTTAGCAACTCGAATCTTCAGTTGCCAATGGCGTATTTACGATTTTGTTTCGGGGGGAGGGCTTTGCCTGTAAATGTGAAAATTCTACAAGATATTTCATATACTTTACTATAGTAAGTAAGATTTCGGGGAAGGCTTAAGCCCGGAAGCCCCCTAAATACGCCACTGTTAGTGGCCATAATAACATTGTCAGGACCATCAATTTTCGAAATAACATATTGCAGGTATACTTAATTATATTGAATATGAGGGCGTTGAAACTGATTATGAATAAGCACTTTGTGGTTGCTGATGTTCATCGTGATTCTGGAGATCAGTATAAATGTTTTCTAGTAAAATTGGCTAACATAAATGATTGACGAATTTTTCTAATGACGACAAATGTAAAGATCGAAAGATTGAATCAGGGAATATGCACAAGGTTGATTGATTGTTACCTGTATCAATTTACCTGAAATTACAAAGAGATTTTGTTGATGAAGTGAAAATAAATTTAAAACCAGACAGTATTTAGTTTTAACTTGCCGAGAGATACAGTTATTCTGCCATAGTTCGGAAACATACTTTTAACTTTTTCGGGCTTTGAACAAGTAATATCGCCTATATGTTTCGGATCAGATTCTGTTGCACATGGAGAGCAAATATGCTACTTGATTCAAATAAGACAATATAAGTCAAGAGAGAGGTTTACTTTCCATGGAATACAATGGGCTGCATTGTGTATGAAAGTGGCATTCAACACACTGATTTCACTCTGATAATCGTGTATCTTTTACCCATACTAGATAGTGCACGGTCTCTATGAATCTGATAATTAAATCAAGATTGGCTAATATTTAGAATTTACGCTGGTCGATCTTATCAGTAAATTCAATATCACACGCTATCCTAGCATTTTCAATCTTGTATTACGTTCAAGCTCGCTATAGGTTACATAATGCGTAACTTTCCGACTAATAGTCTTTCTAACAGCCTTGATATTCGAAACACAGAATACGGCCAGGCTTTGAAATCAGCCAATCCAAACTCTAGATTTATACACGCTCATCGCGTTATACCAACATCATGCATGCTTAATAGACGACTCTTGAATATTACATCAATTACACTCTGATATACTCTTTTACTTCCTCACATTGACTACCTTGTTAATAATATTCCCGAAAACGACATAGATAGCTTCGGTCCTTGACCTTCCAAAAGTGATGTGTTATTGTTTTCAATGGCCATAGTTTATTTTTACCTTGTTTCAATTTCCTTCTTGACACAATTGAAAGGAACATTGCCTTTATTTATATGATCACTGAAAAGTCATAAATTGGCTTGACATTGATAGTTCCCTCAGAAGACATTTGCGCCAATTCTTCATCCTCCAGAATTTCACTAACAGTGGCGTCTTCAAATTTCGTGAACAAACTAAAAATGATGTTTGTAATCTCCCTTTCCCTGTGAAAAGTATTTTACGTGATTAAGGAGGCAATTCAATCCGAATAAGATCTCTAATATCTTTATTTGCGTCAATTTTCATTTTACTAGACGTAAGCACAACTGTAAAATATCAAGGAATCACTTCTTTTAGACCACCATATATACTCACAAACTATGAAGTCAGGCAAAATAGCTTCTGTTGTACTACTTCAACAATATTGTATTGCACAAACTTATTAAGGTGGATCACTAGGTGTCCTCGGTGCTATACTAAACGCTGCTTGAATAGCGCAGTGTTGTCGAGTGTTACTGATGCCAGATAATAAAGGAAGTAATGATGGAATTCTGCTTGGATACTTACTGGAGAAATTAATTTTCGACCCTAGTTTCGCTTTTCAAACTGCAACGCTGGGTTCCAGGAATTTTCTTATTGTGACTACCACAATTCAAATTTGGCAACAAAGCATTATGGCGTTCTGCGCAAGTTTCTTCTCAAAATCAATTTCCTTGCATGCAAATTAACATTTAAATAAAATGTAAAACAACCAGGGGCGTCATTTAGGGGAGCAGGGAGGGGCATTTCCCCCCTGAGTTTGAGATGTATATAGATTTTATCAATAGAATAGTATTAAGTCAGTGAAAAACGCGAAATTTTACTTATATCAAGGGGTCTTGCCCCTCCCAAGCAAAATCGGAAATGACGCTCCTGGAAATAACACGACAAACGTTCTAACAAAATAGCCTTTTCGTAATAAGATCGTTACTTTAAAATACTTTACACATACAAATAAACATTTTATAAAACTGAGCACTTCCAGTAAGATCTAACAGCAAGTTCCATCTTGTGTGCTCATTATAAAAATATTTTCAATCAAATGTTTTCTTTTATTTGTTATCTTTTCAATATCAGAAGACACAACCAAATTAATCAGTGTCTTGTGTCGTTGCTGAAACATAATTTTATCTTATAGTACAATATTTATAATATGTAACGTTTCATTGCGCAATAATCAAGGGAATGAGCTAAAATACTTATTGACTTCCGGGTGGTGATCTACCTTACAAGGTTTGTCCAAGAAATAATGAGACTGGACACCGAGCTGCTCTCCAATCGCCACCTGAGCGCTCTCAATGGGGGGTATCGGTGGTAGGGATCTTACCCAAGCATAGCACCGCGCGTCGATCCTGAGCAGTGAGAGAATGAGGATCAATTGTTGCGCAAAGTGTGTTTTTCCATTTTGATCACGGGATAAAAGGTGAAAACTGGAGCGGACGATAGAGCAGCGATAAGCCATCAAATTCTGTGTTCGGTTGGGCAAAACTGCTTCAAAGACTTTTGCCTTCATTGAGTAGGTCTACGGAGACAATGCAATGTCGAAAGCCCAGGTTTTTCGTTGGCATAAGGACTTCAAAGACGGGCGGGAGGCAGTTGAGGACAAAGATCAATCTGGACCCTTCGACGAGTTCATCGGATGAAAACGTGCCAAAGGTGAAGAATCTCTTGGACTATGACAGTCGGTTGAGTCTGCGATTAATAGCGGAAGAACTTAACATGTGCAAGTCAACGATATACAAGATTGTAATTGAGAATTTGAACATGAGAAAAATTTGTGCAAAATTGGTATCAAAAGTGTTGAGTGATGAACAAAAACTACGACGGGTTCACGTGTGTCGTGAAAAGGTGAAGTTTGTGGAAAGTAAAGCATACTCTTTCCTGTTCTCCAAAGTGAAAACCGCTGTGAAAGATCGTCGTTTTGATGAAGTTGCCCCCATCTAGAAAGCCGTAACCAAATCTTTAAAAGGCATTTCGGAAGCTGACTGCCAGGGAGCGAATGAATCACAGAAATCGCACTGGCAGCGGTGCATCGACGCCCAAGAGGACTAGTTTGAAGAACGTTGAGGAGTTGTTAAAATCGGATGAATAAATTCCTGTTTATAGACTCAGTCTTTTTTTTGGACAAACCTTGTAAACTGCTACCTTTTGACTACCTTGAGTCAAAACATGAGGCAGATATGCGCTAGAAACTTCTCGAATGTATTTTGTAAACACCTTTTTCCTAATGGAGGACTTTTGAGAAACTACAAATTCTCCTTGTAACTTTTCCCTATTTATTCGAAAGACATGGTATTACGATCATAGTTTTCGATATTACGGCTAAGGGAGCTATTTCAAATGTACATTTTCTATCACCGTTCCTATTACCTACGTTATTATTAAAGAGCGGATTTTAAGTTTCAGCACCTTCTCTAAAAATGAAGTTGTTATAAGAACCAAAGTTCAAAATATGTATTTCCGGGCATAAAGTGAACTGAAGTGAACCCACTTTGTTGCACCTTTTTAGTGAATGTTGAACTTTTTTTCGCTAGATTCTTAAAATTTCCCTTTTTAAAACTTCTTTTAACCTTCAGCACCTTTATTGTCCCTTTTTTCTATCTTTATTTAACAAATTGGACATAACAATATGTTTTATTTTCAATCTAGTTTACACATAATATTCCATAAATTTAGAAGCAATCTTCACGGATTTACTAAGGATAAATTTGAACTGAATTTGCTAAACAATCCTGACATAGAAACCTTTGCAATGTTAACTTAACTTTTTATCCATGTGCTTACAAGATATGCACCACCGGTTTCTGTTGATGTCGAGCATAGTTTCTCCACATACAAGGATCTTCTGAGCCCCAAGCGACAGAAAATAAGATTCGAAAACATAGAAATGTTCTGCATAACCAACTATAACCAGTTTCTGAAGGCCCAGTAGTATGTAATGGTTTCTCAAGCCACAATATTGCTAAATTAGTTTTCTTTTTTAAAATACCGAGTTGTTTTAACCACAATTTTATTACAAGAATGTTGGATGTTGTACAAGTTTGGTATTAAATAAAACAATTTTTCAATGTATGTCCAATGTTTAAAGCCAAGCTTTTAACAATATTTGCTAGTGTAATTAATAAAGAATGTTCACGTAACTGTATAGTATAGTACTTAATAAAGCTATCCTATTAACACCTCTTTTGCACCTTTTTCAATGATTTTTCAACCCCTTTTTTTCTACCACATTTTTGCACCTTAAAATACTGTCCCTAGTTATTACTGTTATAGTGGTCTCAAAAAGGCACGCACGTTATGTTGTAGTGCCTTTAGTTTGTAACAATGAATGATAAATATAGTATTGTAAATGTTCGTTTAATATTAGGTTTTAAAAATGTCATTGTCTGATGTAGTACCATTTGAAAAAAAAAAAAACACTTTATGCTGGGTTGCCAATATCATTAGTATGGTGGTACTGTCGAATATATCAAGAAGCTTTCTTCTGTCTATATTGCATCGTGGAAAATATTTTATTTTTATCTACTAGTTCAAAAGTTAAAAGGGTATTTTAACACAGATGGTCTGTCTCATAGTAAATATTAACTCAGTTAGAGGTTATATAACATTGAAAGTATCGAAAAGAAATTTTAAACTTTACGTTGTATAAGATTTTGAGGACTATTTTTGGATGTTATTTCTAGCCCTAAATCTACGGGCAGCTTGCTACATAGTGAGAACCAGAAATTGGACTTTCTTGTTGATGGTAAATGATTTCGGATGATTTTCTTGGAAACCGACTGAGCTAATTTAGTTCATATTTCATGAATACATATTCCATTAACAACAATAAAATATAAGTAATTTGTTATAAAACTTTCTAAAATGGGTAATTTTCTCTTGAGCCTGGAAGTAATTTCATTGTTAAAGGTGTACAAGGGTAGTTTAGTCTTGCATTGATTTTTTGTTTCGGATGATTAAAACAAAATACTCCATATAATTTTGTTCACGTTTCAAAAAATAAATGTTTCCGTTATGATTCAAGCATGAGCTCGTATCTTTTATTTATTTTTGAGTGACAATTAGAAAGAAAAAAACGTATCTTAATTCTGAAACAAAATCGTATCTTGAGATTTCAACCGATTTATAAATTTAATAGCCCTTGCATGACGAAAAACTGATTTTTGATGCTTGTTCTACTGTTCATTCCGACGAATACGTAAACACTTAGATATCATGCAACGTATGAACCCGAAATAAATTCAAACTCAATGCTTTTATAAAATTGAAGGGTTAGATGCAAGAACCAGATATGTCCACTTTTAGAAATTTTTGAGGAACTACGAAAAACTGTTTAAATCATTTATGAATTCTACATTGAAAGATGTGTTTGTTATACTGTATGAATTGTATCAATTCCTAATAGTTGAAATTATTTGTGCAGAGAAATTGCACTCACACTGTCTACAAAGCAAAATCAACTGTTTTGGAGAAACCTGGTTCTTGGAACAATATATATATATATATACAGGCCCGTGCTGGCCCACCGGGACACCGGGACATGTCCCGGTGCGCCCTCCGAAACATCACATTATATATAAAGATACATTTTTAATAATAAATTCTTTGTATTATTGATATTATTGGTAAAGAATCCATAAGTACAGTGCGATCTTTACATAAGACGCCCTTGAAAAAATACATCAAAGATAAACGGTTTCATTTATTCTTCTGTATGGCACAGTTCTGTACCATGAATACATACTGTTACTGTTGGTAAAGAACTCATGAAGAGTACAGTGCGCCCTTTGCAAAGGCGCCCTTGGGAAACCACATCAAAGATAAACGGTTTTATATTTCTGTATGGCACAGTTCTGTACAATGAATACATACTGTTGATGAAGAACCCGTGAAGTGTGCAGTGCGCCCTTTATGTACGGCGCCCTTGTCATGTGATTATTCCTGTGTGTTTTAGAGCAGTATTGGAATAATCAGTGCCTATTGTATTTCTAAAATATAGCTATATTGATTTATTAGTATTTATTTAGCTTCATTTTGTGACAAAAAATCTTACAAGAACTAAAAAATGTTTCTCTAGTAAGGAAGTTTTCACAGTTTAGCTATTTACGTTAATAAACAAACTTTGGGTTTTAATACATAAAATGGCGCCCGTATATATACAAAGCGTAACTTAATTAACATGAACTTCAGGAGGTGACTCCTGACACGGATATAAAACGAAAAGTATACACCAACCTGGGTGCAAAAATTCCTCCTTATGACGCCTTGATCACACGAAAATTTGTCGGAAAAATGTAAGAACAGCCGTAACTCAAGAATAAAACATCGGATCGAAGTCGGGTAAAAGAGAATGCCCATTATTTTTAGTCGTAGATCCAATTAGTGCACAGTGGCGACGTAAAGGTGGCTCCCAAAGAAACTGGAGTCGACTGTTTTGTCAAAGGTTGAATGAGGACAATGAACAACAATCAAGTACAAGATTTCAACAATCAAAAGTAATAGTACATCGTTCAAATTAGAACACTTAGAATTCGAAAGAAAGAGATATACACATGTGTGATTGATCTATTTCGTCTCAGCACAGAATAAACTCTCGGGAGAATAATATAAACGAAAAGAATTTTTTAACGTATGACGGTTATATCTTCTAGGCTATTGATAATGGATGATAAATAAACGGCTTTCTGTCCAAGTTACGAGTGTGTGAAAATGGGAAAAATAACTTTGATCCAGATTAGGTTTAAAAAGATCGTGCATACGGCGGTATGTAAAGAAATATAACATGTAGTATTCAAAAATGCAAAGATCATATGTGATCAACGAGTGGACAAGGGATTTTTCAGATACATATTGGGCGAAACTAAGCTGCATTAAAGGATTGCCTCCTCGTAATATGTAATTCCGTGGAATATGATACTTCTGTGCACAGAAGCAACAAAAATGGACGAAACACGAGATGTTGTATATGTTGCATAATGATACAGAGAAATGCACTGGAACAGTATACTTAATTTATCCGTTAGGTAAATCTTCTTCCAGGGATACTTTCGAGGGGCTTTTCCCCTCTCTTGGAGTTAGAAAAACGCCCCTTTATCCTGACTTACGAAAAACTACATTCCTACTGTGAATATACCAAAATAGTGTCGTAGTGTAGCCCACTTATATTTTGATTTTGTCACTGGTGGAACAATGTTTTAGAAGAAAATTTTTCTAGAAGAAAACACATGCAACAAATGGTGGAAAATATTTTTTCGACGTTCTCTATGTACTTTGGAGGTGGATGAAATACCAACACGGAGGAAAGAGAATGTGGCACTTTTGCTTAGACGTAGCAGCACTTACGGAATTATCGTCCCTTGTGTGCCACTTGCAAGTGGCTCGCGAAAGGCTGTATTGCAGTTTTGATGTGGATGGCATAAATTAGCGTGGCTGTGTTATAGTAGGCATCTGACGCAACTTGTGAGTGGTATACAGTGTCCGATGCTCTGATGTTACGTGTTGAATTCCTGTATAACAGGATAGAAAGTGTTGTGTATGTGCCTGCGCAATAGCAGATTACCCTGTCCACGAGCTGGCAGATATGCACCTCATTTATGGAAAGATAAGGGAAAATATCCCAGTGGCAAGGCGTTTATATCGTAACCGTCGCCCTCATAGGAGAGTACCTTTTCCTGTATTTTTCCACGCCTCCATATTCGCCTTCGGGAGATAGGGTCTCTTCAAATTCCCCTACATGAAAACGGAGGAAATTGCACCATGTGGACAGTTGAATTTGAACACAGCGTACTGGGAATGATGAAAGACCGTCTTGAAACTAGCAGTAGCCATGTGTAGGGCCTAAAAATCCACATGCAACTCTAGTGAACGATCAGCAGAGATTTAGTGTAAGCGCGCGATGCAGTATGGTGGATAATTTTGTGGTAGGACCTTATTTCTTACTGGCCTGCCTGTGTGGGAGTACGTATAATTTATTTTTACGTAATGTTCTTCCAAAATTGTTAGAACATGTGCCCTTGAACATAAGACAGCAGATGTGATTACAGCATGACAGTGCATCTGCATATTTTGACAGAAATATACAGACCTACTTAATTGAAACATTCCCAGATAGTTGTTATGACCACCTCTTTCACCGTAACTCACGCCCCTTGATTTCTTATTTGGGGCGTTATGAAACGCGTTTTGTATGCAACACTAGCCACAACAGCCGAAAAACTTGTTGCTCGAGTTAACATAGCTGCGGCAATCACTTCCAAAATTTCAGGTGTGTTTGACCGCACGCGGAAAAAATTGCTTCGGCAATGTCATCTTTGCAATGCGGTCAACGGTTGACAATATCAGACTGTGAACTGTTATTCTTCACAGCTGTTTCGTGTACACATACGTCTGATAAAATACTCCAAGGAATATTACTCCAGTTTCTTTGGGAGTCACCCTTGCACCGCCACTGCACTACATCTGATTGTACACTAATGGAATCTACGACTAAAAATAATGGACATTCCCTTTTGCACGATTTCGATCCGACATTTTGTTCTCGAGTATGGCTGCTGTTGCATTTTCTCGAAAATTTTCGGGTGGTCATAGCTCAGAGGCATTCCGACACCCAGGTTGGTCTACACTTTTCGTTTTATCTCCGGTGTCAGGAATCACCTCCCGACGTATATTAAGTTACGATATATATATATATATATATATATATATATATATATATATATATATATATCGGGTGTTGCAAAATAAGTGTTACAACGCTTGGAAGGTGACTCCTGCCACTGAGAAAAGAAAAAAAGTTCTCTTGAACTTTCGGCTATCGGACATAGTGTCAGATCTACAAGATGCCGAAAGCGTGGAAAAATTACATTCGGATGCGAATAGTTCGGAAACTATCCAACGTAAAGAGGGCGGGTAAAAAATTCACTGAAGAAGTCATACATGCTGTATTGAATTTTGCATGTTTCACAATCCTACCATGCACGCGCAAGGGATTCCCCAAAGGAACGTAGGGAGTCCCGGATAATGTGCTAAATGAAAGGTGGTCTAAATGGATATGAATTGATGGGGTTTCTACCAGGAACAATAATTCGTTTGTAAAGTCGATATCTGGAACAAATACAAAATGGTGGACACCTTCATGCTCGTCGTGTGTGGTTGCATAATCGCCAGGTACGGATGATGGGCAACAGTGAAGTTCTGGGTATTAAGTGTTGCGAATTTGTACTCAAATGCTCTAGAAGGACATCTGGAGTGTCGGTAGAGCACAACAGATCGAGCAGGGTGATTCACATGTGTGGAACACGTAATGAAAAATGCCCAGAAATGCACTCATACTCAGTAAACGTGAGTTCAAAGCGTCGGAAATGTAAGGATTAGCGTCAAGAACATGAAAACCAATTCACCAATAATATTCCCTCAAACCGACGCAATATGATGTGCGCGGTTGCATACCAATAAGGATGCAACTTGAAATTGTGCAAAGAAATTGGGTAAACTAAATGAATGTGTCTAGTGGGATCGCATGATCGATATTGAAATGTGGCCAATGTGTGTGTTGATATCGACTTGTAGCTAATGGACAAATGTCAACATGTGCCACTACTGCTGGGACACCGTCTCACATGCGAAAACTAGGAAAATAACGTTGTACATTCTGCTATTACATCTGGTGCACTTTTTGGTAGAACGTAACTAGAACAAAATTGTATCAATGTCCCACTTTGTTTGGGACATTGTCCCACAGTCGACACATATGGAAAGAAATCTCTTAATCCATGGTTCAAATTGTGATAGAGCGTGAAAATAACAAACTTGTATCATGTCTCACGTCTTCTGGGACATATGACGTACTCGATATCAAAATACCTCCAGAAATATGTATCTTACACACAGTACACATGCCAAGAAAAAGACGAAAATGAAGCAATTTGGCACATGTAACACTACAGCTGGAATACCATACACATGGAAAATAAAACGACATGAGAAATAGGAAGAAACGTCTTAAAGCTCTGATTGTTTACAACTGTTCAGTAGGAGTAACAAAATGTAACACACAAGCATGTCGGGATGCTGTACAAGAGCGCATGCCAAACAAAGTGGGTACTTCTCAAAGAAATGTATACAGAGAAAGTCAGGCTCCCTCGAGCCTCAGGGCTAGAGCGCTCGCTTTCACTCACGTGGTCGCAGTTTCCAATCCTACTGGGAGCCCACAGCCTCAGATTCAAGACCCGAGTAGTTATTTTCCTATTTTTCCCACGTGGGACGGTGTCCCAGCAGTAGTGGCACATTTTAACATTTCTCCACTAGCTACATATCGATATCAACACACAAATCAATATCGATTATGTGATCCCACTAGAGACATTCATTTAGTTTACCCAGTTTCTTAGTGAGACCCCTTGCCCAATTTCAACTTATCCTCAGTTGTTGCATCCTTATTGGTATGCAACGTTGCACATCATATTGCGTCGGTTTGAGGGAATGTTATTGGTGAATTGACTTTCATGTTCTTGACGCTAATCCTTACATTTCCGACGCTTTGAACTCACGTTTACTGACAGTGAGTATGAGTGCATTTCTGGGCATTTTTCGTTACGTGTTCCACACATGTGAATCACCCTGCTCCATCTGTTGTGCTCTACTGACTCCAGATGTCTTTCTAGAGCATTTGAGTACAAATTCGCTACACTTAATATTCAGAACTTCATTGTTGGCCATCATCCGTACCTGGCGATTATGCAACCACACACAACGAGCATGAAAGTGTCCGCCATTTTGTATTTGTTCCAGATATCGACTTAATACAAACGAATTATTGTTACCTGGTAGAAACCCCATCAATTCATATCCATTTAGACCACCTTTCATTTGGCACATTATCCGGGACTCCCTACGTTCCTTTGGGGAATCCCTTGCGCGTGCATGGTAAGATTGTGAAACATGCAAAATTCAATACAGCAGGTATGACTTCTTCAGTGAATTTTTTACCCGCCCTCTTTACGTTGGATAGTTTCCGAACTATTGGCGTCCGAAAGTAATTTTTCCACGCTTTCGGCACCTTGTAGATCTGAAACTATGTCCGATAGCCGAAAGTTCAAGAGAACTTTTTTCTTTTGTCAGTGGCAGGATTCACCTCCCAAGAGTTGTAACATTTATTTTGCAACACCCGATATATATATATATATATATATATATATATATATATATATATATATATATATATATATATATATATATATATATATATATATTCACGTTTGTATGGGCGCCCTTTTGGTAGACTTGTCCACCGCCCTCGTTAGAGACCCAGCCCTGTATATATATATATATATATATATATATATATATATATATATATATATATATATATATATATATATATATATATAAGATGGTCTAATTTGTTGCTGTAATAGCCTGTATATTTTAAAGAAGCGAAATAGTGAGAACACATATTTTAAATGAATCGAAAAAAGTATGTGACCTTTTGAATCTGAATGTGTTATGGTAACTCATTAGATGGTTACAAAACTGTGAGTACGAGATTAATAATATCGAATGTTCGGTCACTCACAGATAAGACATCTTCTCCAGCTGTGAACATTTTTGGTATTTTGTCATTATAGTCTACCACCTGTCACTAGAAGCTACAAAGCGCTCTACAAAGTGATATTTCATTTTTAAATCCTTGATGGTAAGTGGCTGGATATACAGTTTCTGTGTATCACCCGGTAATGATGGTTGAGAGTTCTTAAAAAAAGCGAAAAAAAAAACATTAGACACATACTTGAACACTTGAAGACAAATACTTGAAGCAAGCACTGAACACTTAACTGTCCCTGGATATTCTGTGCTGTGAACGAGCAGACGGTATTTTGAAATGGAGAACTACTGTTTGTTTCTGCCAACAACATTCTTCTTAAAGGGTGGTTCAGGAAACGCCTTTATAATACCGAAAAAAAGCTTATCAACAAGTTTCATCACAAAATTTTTGCTTGATCTTTTAATGGGGAGAAGCAAAACATTGCAATATCTGATAACATTGTGTGCGTGGCGGCACCTACTGAGACTAGGCTCAACTCCCTCGGTATGTTGGGGCAAGAAGCAGGTGTTCCCGGATCTGACTTCACTATGAACACTGTATGTAGGTATAACCCCGCCGTGGCCGGTCCCAAGCCCGTGCTGAGAAAGGGGGAGGGACCCCCGCTGGCTTTGTTCCTGTGGCGTGCATTGTAGCCACAGTGTGCCAGCGGGGGAGATCGGTTCGAGTGGGGCTTGGAAACAAGCCTTCATCTCGAGTGTCGTGTAACAAGGTCGGACACTGTTTTATGTGCTGGTTTAAAGGCAGGACAACAACCTACCGGCAGAGGCTAGCTCCGGCATCCTCTGAAATGGGCGACTAACTCGTGCCATTGGATCTGGGAGAGTACGTGTGACCCCATCACGTTCTCAGTGGGGTAGGCAGTTCGCTGCTGTACCTACCGGCGGGGGTGAGCCTTCGGGTATCCCCCAAAATGGGCAACTAGGCCGCCCTTGGGTCCGGGAGATAAGGCTGCGTGGTACCCCAACACGCTTAAAAAGAGTGGGTAGCTGGTGTGTCCAAGAGTGTGGGCGGATCCGGCGCCCTACCGGGAGGAGATGGGAGTCCTCAAAGGGAGTGCTATGCGTTCTCTTGGGTCCGGGAAGGGATACTTGTATCCTAACGCATACTCGTATCTCAGGAGTGCTGAGGAAGTGACTTGCCACACGACCCTACCAGGGGAGCCGCCGCTCCCAAATGGCCTTTGTCTTTAAAGGTAGACAGTCTACATCAGCCATTAGGTCTGGTAATGTACGGTTCACCTCTCTCGTAAGAAGAGGTAGTCCCGTATTGTTTGGACGACCCTACCGAAGGAAGGGTGTGAGTGTCCCTTCTAATGGTGGCTTACACGTACCATTGGGATTCGGACAAGTAGCATTGCTACAACGTGTACGTGGTACCTAAACACGTTAAAGATAGGTAGCCCCGTATTGTTTGGGCGGGCCTATCAGGGGAGACACGGCTCCCTCGGGAGACACGGCTCCCAAATGACAATGTCTGCCTTGAGCAAACGGTCTACATCAGTCATTGGCTCTGGTAATGTACGGTGTACCTCTACCGTAACTAGAGGAAGTCCCGTATTGCTTGGACGACCCTACCGGGGGGGGGGGGAGTGTCGGATTCCAGTCTGCGGGAGGACCAACCGGAGGTGGGGGATGGGCCAATCCCAGGAATCTGGGTAACGGTTCTGATCCTGCTAAAGGGAGGAAGCTCCGTGGAACATGGGCCGGCACCAAACTCAAATGGTGACTTAACACGTACCATTGGGTCCGGGATGAGATACGGGAGTATCTCAACGTGTGCATGGTACCTCTACATGACAAGGCGGTTGCCAGTTGAACGATAGAGGAAGGCAGGGCCGGGATTGAACAAGCCTCCTCGGGCATTTGCCTGGGGCCCCGGATTGGGTTGGACTCTGCCGGGCTGTGGTCATACCGTGGGATTTGGTAGCTTGTGGGAGCCTATCCCAGGAATCTGGGTAACGGTGAACACGGGCGGGAGGTGAGCTTGCCTTATAACGCTCGGGCGCCATGCCTGCAGAGCATGGTAGGACTGACTCGCTAGCAGTCTGCCTCAACCAGTAGGTCTACTGGTAGGCACTCAGGAATTCGGTCTGGCCGCGCAGTGGGCGTATCCCACTCCCTCAGTGAATGGGGATGACACACTTAGGTGTCAAGGTTAGGGAACAAATCTTGACGGTGCACTTCGTGCACGTGCAGATAGCGTATATCGAGCAACTACGGGCGGGGTGCATTGTAGGCGGAACCCGTCCATCAAATAGACCGAACGGTCGCGGGCATGCTCTCCATGCATGCAATTAAGCGTGGCATAGTAGACCACTAGCTCACACAATGTATGTAGGTATCTCCTTTTACATTATAACACTTAATATAATCATGGGATCCACATGATTCTTGCACACGATGTAGAGTGACTTTTCCTCTACTGGAACAGGTGAAAATCCCAATTTCATTAAAAATGGGACCTACCTGATTCTTGTACCGAACCCTTCAATTCTCGAAGAATTTTATTTTAAGTTTCTTCCTAATCCTACAAATTGATTGTTTACAAAAGGGTAAAAAATGAAAATTTGCGATAGGCAGGAAAATAGCACTAACGGTTTTGTGAAACCGATGTTCCATTAATATTCGTATGTGGCATAAATAATTTTAATGAGAAAATCCATAAGGACTTGTATATTCTGTTCGAAAATTTATTATTTCATATTTATTTCATAAACGACTCAGTCAAATTTGTTAGTAGTAAAAATATATATATTTCATTAGCAATCCTACAACATGGTTTGAGTGAGGATAATATCCTTATCTTTATTATTATCGGGATATAATTGTACAGTGCTAGATCACTCATTTCTGATGCGACGAGTTCGTGGTTCGATCTTATGCATAAGTCCGTGAGCATTCCTAGTGTTCTCATTCCATACATAATTTGATCCTTTAGCTTTAACACGGTAATAATTGTTGTTTCCTATTGTTCACAGGTACCGTGACTTGGGGTTGCCGAGAAAAGAAAGGAAATGTGTGTGATCAAAGTTATACTTGGTGTGGGGATACTTTGATCATTCTTGATTTTGTTATGCAATATCGAAGAAAACCCATCTTAAAAGCTAGAAAAAATAAAGGAAATGTCCGTTAGTATATCGTGGGTTCATATGTAGAAGATGGAGATAGTAAATAACCAAAGTGAATGACATTACAAATATGTAGGAACTGTTTATAGCGAGAATGTAGCTGCAATATGGCACATTGGATGGTTCGAGATCTAAAAACATATAACGATACTAAACAGAGAAATATGTTAAAAAGAAACACGATGAGGTGTTCACAAAGCTTGTAGTTCCATCTACTGATTTGGCTTTTCACTCAAAGTACACAAAGGCGCCGATCCTGGGGGGAGGCGAGGGGCCCGGGCTCACCAAAGCCCATGTGGGCCTCCCATATATTTTTATGAATACCAATTTTATATGTATTCGTTATTGTTATATGTATTGTTATGTTCATTTCCATATGTATTTTTATTGCTATATGTATTGTTGTATGTATTTTTATGCCTAGGTAAATATCCAATATTTGTCATAATATGAATTTGTCTGATATATGCCTTCTTAGACTCTTTTCTGCAACCATATATATCTAAATGAACCCCCAAACTTACAGAGAAATCGGAGTCCTTGAAAGTACATAATACAAAACATGACAAACAAAAGAAGAAAATGTAAGGAAAGTGAAAAAAGAACTTTAAACTTCAATCACTTGGACATGCGTAGGGTCCTATAGGAAAAACATAATGTATGTTCCCATAACAGTCTACATCAGGAGAAGGGTTCGAAAGGATCTCAACTATATCGTCTGGTTGGATGACGCAGACATAATCAGCAACAAGCTTAAACTCTCTTTTATTTTCGCCAATCCTTTTGAGGCCTACGACGATTGTTTCAGGTTCAGTATCTGTTATTTGGCACAAATATTTGTTTTTCCCCTCGCTGAGAAACAAACTTTGCTACAATATACTGACCAATTTCGTAAACCTGCTGGGAGACAAGTGTTACGTTCGCTGCTGGGAGACAAGTGTTACGTATGCGGCATCTCCGAACAAGGGATGTTCTTATATCCCAGGCAAATCAATGGGGCCGTCACTCTCAGTGTCTCCTTCTGCCGCAGTTACAGCCATTGATATGCTACATCCAGGTGCAACATCCACTCTTTTCTTCTTTCTGGGTAGTTTGCTTGACGTACCGGTATCGAATCGATGCTCCTTGAGCAGACTGGTTAAAGCATCTTCGACACTATGGATGAGATCTTCTGCAGCATGTTCTCTGGTCAATCTGTTAAACACTTGTTCACAATCAATGGGATATATCCCACACGTTCGAAACAATTGATCAAATTTATCTTAATTGCTGATGTCATGTTGCAGTTGTGATCGTGAGTATGTGTGATACGTGGTACTACTGCTTGATCAATGTTGCCCCTATGGGTGATCAAAGTTACACCTTCAATTTTAATCTTTTCTTCAACATACATGAGCACATATATTTTGCATTCGTTTTTTTTAATACTCCCAGAGCTACCAAACACAATTTATACTCAATTTAATTGGTATATATTTTACACATACCTCTGCAGGTGGGAAGTTTTGCAGATGTTAGTTACGCTTATACATATTTGCACTGTAGATAAAACAGTTCCAAGTAGGGACACGTGCGAACTGGTCGATAGTTGTGCCGTCAGTACGTGATGTAATTCTCAGGGCTTCCACATTCGCAGAAATAACTACGATATATTTTGTATTGGTACCGCTAGCTGACTTTCTATTCACTTTGGAAGTTTTGGTGAAAGTATTCCCAGAATTTAAAGTATCCCCATGTCACGGTATACCACAACGGACAGTGAAGTAGACATCTATACTCGATAACGGCCAGTAATGAAATTTCTGCTCAAAATCGGTGATGAATCAGCCACTTCAATTCATAGGAAGGCTTCTGGTTTACTATGTTCACATATTGGACCACACCAGTACCGAACATTGGTTCCAGTGGTCTACCAAAACCTAGACTTTATAGTTCAGGAGGGGCCACGGTGGTTCAGTGGTAGAGTGTTCACCTCTGTCGCTTGGGGTCCCTAGTTCAATCCCAGCTCGCGCCAAGTGAACTTTGTGGTGGACAAACAACGTGTGTGTAGGTTTCCTCGTAGTTATCCCGTTTCCTCGTACTTTCTTCAATTCACTCATTCCTCATCATCACCGTCTGCTTTAGCCTCCGGGATAAGCGTGGGGTGTGAAACTCAAAGTACAGATCAGGGCAGAAAATTATGCCTTCTTTTTCCTAGGATCGGTGCAGTGCCATTTTCATAATCTTCTTGGAACATGGCTTCACAACTAAAAAGGAAGCTATTTCTTCTCCCTCGATAAGATACGATGTGCTCTCCAGACCAAGACACAGGAGATGCAAAATTAGGCAATCAAAGTCCGTAATGACATTACAGAGCCTCACACAACCATGACCATACTGCAAAAAACAATGAAAAAGGGACAGGAAATCCCTTAGCCTCCCTAGAGGCCGTACTTGTCTCCTAAGGATTTCTTCCTGTTTGGTCGTCAGGAGATCTACCTATGGGAAAGCACATTCGACAGTGACGAGGGTCCTTATTTCTTATATGAAACAATGGTGTAAAAACGAGCCACTTGAATTTTACCAAAGTGCATTCAAGGCATGGAAAAAAAAAGGTTACACGAGATTCGTCACAGAAGATGGAAGGCTATACTGAGTGAGATGGTCTTGTAGCCAAAAGATCAAAGAATGTTTACCTAACATTTCATCGTTATAGTGCAACTAACAACAATATGATAATCATAACTATTCTATCAGGTCTTGTTTCCATTTCGTACTAACAATGAGCAAGGCTATGTGATAATATGTTAAAAAAAACAGTATCACATAACGGTTTCAACACACTAACTGTGTCTTCATCAGGCTTCCACTCCTTCTCAAGAGACACAGTTAGTGTGTTGAAACCGTTACGTGATACTGTTTTTTTTTAAACATATTATCACATAGCCTTTCTCAGTGTGTTATTGTGTATTAGTAGTGTACAATATGATAATCATCTGCGCAAATCTTATTGAACAGTCGTTGTACATAGGTGACAGGAAAAGATCGGTAGATTAACCATACAAGAAAACAATGGAATACTACAAAACAAATTATCCATCCGTTTCCTATAGCCTATATTATATAACTTACTGAAAGTTAAACAATCCACTACATTTCTTTTAGTTCCACTTCTAATAATACATATTCTCTTGAAGGGATTTGTTTCGTATAGCAAGAAAACCAAATGAAATATCTTCCAAATCAGCTAACAAAATTGAGTAAATGCTATTAATGGAAATATATATAGTACGATAGGTATATACTTTATTTGTAGGTAGTAAATCCAAGAACCATACTGAGAAAAAAAATGTAGGTGGCGTACTTAAAAAGATAGGTTACATGCGTAATTCCTGTAGTTTTTTGACTTAACGTACAGCAGACGTATAACTGAAAACGCATGTTTTATAATAATTTCTGTATAAGTGTTCCATCTATACATACTTTCTGTATGAAACAATGTAGGTGGTAGGGATCTCACATACAAATGGACATATATAACCTATAGCTGAGGAAAGTAACACAAGTATATGCATGTGATATACGGAAAACTGTTAGATGTCAAACATCCTGCAACGGCATGATGTAACATCTAAGGGCAGTGCCTACATAGCATAAGGATAACGTATGCTCTGTACTGATTTCTATAGTTAGCAAGAGGATACCGTATATTTGTACAATATACCAGTGTCCGGAGAACGGATTTTTCTCTGTGCACGTGTAAATGAAATAAAATGAAATCTTTCAGTTCAACGTCTCACGTTTATGTGTCTCAGGCTAGGGAGACAATAATTAAGGCAAATGAATGAGTGGGAACAATTAATTGATTAAGAATGTGGGAGGAAACTGGAGAACCCTGAGAAAACCCACCTGCATGGTGTTGTCCACCAGAAACTTACTTGATCGGGGATCAAACCAGGGACGCTATGCATCAGAGGTAAGCGCTCTACGACTGAGCCACAATGCTTCACTTGGACAATGTGTACTTCCTACAAATCAGATAAAATAGAATATCATTTAATGCTTCACACTATGATGGTTGACACTATGATTTAACCTTATACTATTTTAGTTATGTTATACATTACATTTATATTTTTTCTTATTACCTATTAACATTTTTTTTTTAAATTTACGTATGCCTAACCTAAGTAATGTATCACTTAAAGTCTCATGTTTCAAACTCATATTAGGAGTAAAATTAAACAATGTTGTTGACAGACGAAAAAATTTCTGACGGAGGGTACATTATAGTTAATATGGAGAACTTCAATGTGAAAAAAAAAAATATACTGTGTTATTTCGTCTACCGCACGTTTTCCATATAAATAGTTTTCTTTTAAAAAATCTGCTAAATTTATTCCTATGTTATACTAGAAACTACAATTAAATGCAAGCACTGAGGCTTTGCATACATCGAACATACGTTCTTTGAGTTAGGGAATGTAGGATTTAAATTTCTGGGGTTTCGGCATCAATGGCCATTTAGCCAGTCACGTATGAGGGATGATGTCCCTCGGCGAGCACACTATCCGGGGAAAGGGAAGGAAGAATGGATTGGGGAAGGTAGAAAACGGCTTGGGACCTATATGTTAGGTACCACACCGGCATTTGCCTGGTGTGATGAGGAAAGCTCAGAAAAACCTCATTCAGGATGACTGGCCTCAAAAAGCTATTTATACTCTTTCTACCGAGTGCCTTCACCGGGAATCGAACCCGAGACCACTCGCAGAGAAAGCGTTAACGACTATGCTACGCGGGGACACCAAACGTTCGTTGAGTAGAGAGCCACTATACATCGCATAAATATACTTGTAGTAAACGAATAGTAGGAATTTCAATAACAATTTCAGGGGATACTGAAATGATATGCAAATATCAAGGGGCCTTAAAAGCCACTCCAATCGTTGAACAAGGTATTTACTTAAATTTCCATAAACCTAAACATTCTTTTTTCAGAAGGTTAGGCAGACTATTAAGTCCTGTTCTGAAAATAATATAAAAAAATGTTCTACAAAGTCCAGAAGAGTCATTAGACTGAACAGGATGACATTCTTTTGTATTTATTGCTCTGTGGAAATCAGCATTGAAACCAGAAGCACTAACACATTTCAACAACTTTTAATTTTGGGACAATATTGCAAATGGTGATGACATGTTTCCTTCAGACGGTGAATCGGTTGTAAAACAACGTTCATCGTTTTCTATTGTATCATCTGTTCTACGGTGGAAAAGGTTGACACCAAAAATGGCTAAGTTCTACTACTTCTGGTTTGAATAAGACGTTAATGGAGGACATGGGATCTTGCTACGTTGAATCAATTAAGAAGAAAAATCTCTTGATAAGTCTTATCTTTTTTACTCTGATACAGACGGAAAGACGGATAGACGGAAAGACGGATAGACGGACATAGCCGTTCCGTAAAACTTCTGGCATTTACGAATAGCATAGTTTGGAACTCTAATAATAATAATAATAATAATAATAATAATAATAATAATAATAATAATAATAATAATAATAATTCTCACTAGTTTATATTTATTTCCAACAAGGCTTATGCATACTATTGTAGTCCAGTATTACTTTTCTTATCAGCTTTTTGTTTCTTAATACAGCCAGAGTTCTAATTCAATAGTTACTTTATATTTATATGGTACTTATGTAATCTATCACCTTCTTGTTAAACATTCGTAACATTTGTGGGTATTACGAATTTAGTCAGTAGGTTGCTATGAATACAATTTGTCAGTAGCTTGCTTCCCCTTGCTTGCTCTTGAGAATCCTTTCCATTATCGGGGCGCGCCCACACATTGGAAACTATTTTAACTGGGCTTCATAGAAAAAAAAAAGTCACAGACGGAATGAATTAAATTTATTGCAGGAACTATCTATAAATCTTGTGATATTTTTGTTATCTCCGGTAATATTTAATCAATATGACAACAAAATTAATTATATCTTGCTGAGCCTGAAACTTTAAGAAGTATGAATATTGACTTTTAAATAAAACTTGAATTACGTTATTTACAAAGATTGCATTTTTCAAGGGAATTAATTATTTTCATTTGCGTCTTAAACCCTTGCGTTCCAGGTGTCATTTTCCTATGTGCGTGCTGTAATACCGGTTTCATTTACAATTAAAAGATTATCTAGACTGTTATATAAGGCATAGTTATTGTGCACGCGTGAGGAGAGCATTCACATTAATGATAAAAACAATTATTTGCATTATGTAACATTTTTACTGAAAAAGGGACGTTCTGTGTTCTGAAGGGATTTTGTTATTTCAGGTTGGTAACATTGACCGGAGAACAAATACAAAACCATTCCTTTACCGATCTCAAAATAGATCTCGACATTGCTCATTATTTGTCGTCAAAGCAAACACATTTGTGTTGTACTTGGATGCTCTCTTAGGCCTGCCATCTATCGAGACAACACATTTTTTTGTCCTTTCTATCAGTAAGGCGCTGTCATCTAAGGAGAAATAGTAAAACTAAGTCTTGCCTCGCATCCACTAACAAATTTCAGCATCTCCAGGATTAATAAGACCCTTTCATGATAATATGTTTTCATGACATTTACATGGATGTCACCCGTACGCAAGGTATTAACTTTAAGATAATCATATATATATATATATATATATATATATATATATATATATATATATATATATATATATATATATATATATATATATTAACATTTGATTGTACCCGTGCCACTGTGCTAGTTAATACGTATGAAGTATGATAATAAAACGATATAAAAGTTGAGAAACCCAAATTTAAAGTATAATAATCCAAACGTCCAGTTAATCTTCTTTAATAAATATCTCTGTGAAGGGTTTCCTTCTATTATACTTCTAAGTTACGTTTCTGAAAAGTTTGAACTCAAACTATTTAATTACAATAAAGTTTTGAAGAGAACATACATTTGATGATCTATACTATAAGAAATGTATTTAGTTTTTAAATTCTATAATTTTAAGCTACATATGTTACCAATGCTATTTGAAATTCCTGTACAACATAATCTTTACTATCAGTCTTAGAATAAAAATATTTAACTTCTTTACACATTGCTGCTTTGAAATGACATATTCTAAGTTTCTGTCAGGAAAGAGAGTGCAGTTAATTCGCACACACGTTTATTCCACATACACTCCCAGAAACTACGCATATTTATTCACATCTAACACAATGTCTAAATTGCATTAGGAAAAAGTGAATAGTTGTAATTACACCAGATGGAAGTTATGGAAGTATTATTCTGGCCTAATTGATATTCATCTGTTGAAATAGCGAATCTGGGAAAACAGCAATATGTTTAATTGAAAGTCATTCCAGCGTAATTGCGAAACCCAAATGTGCATCATACAAATACAATGAGCAGTTAATCATTGTCCTGTTAACATCTGGAACTGAAGGTTTAGAAAAAATGGTGACAAAATCTATTTTCATATTTCCAAGCAAATTATAATTGCTTTAATTCGTTTGTCGAAAGTACCTTTTCAACACTGGTTATGAAGCATATACAATTGCTTATGTTTGCTTCCGTTGTATTTGATCTTATGTTTATCGTATTTGTTATAGTGAGTTGAAAGCTTCTCTTAGTTGCTATACATCCGTTCAATGTTCGATATATATATATATATATAAAACACTGAAGATTCAGATCAACTTTCAAAGAACTTAAAAAGTTCGTTATTGAATTCTCAGTGCCTGTGTGTCTGTCTGTCTGTTCTTTGCGATTTTTTTCAGTGTTGATCCCTCCATTCGATAGAGTATCAAAAACTAAATGAAAAAGTGATGGAAGTTTTTGCGTCACTTTTACCATTCGCAAGATATTGGCCAAAAAATGGCCAATGTCCGGAGATTTAAGGAGTCATATCTCTGGAATAGTAAGTAATAGAGAGATGATATTGGTGTTGATGAATACCTAAGAGGATGGTGGATATTTTGGTACGAAACAGTAACTGGTGGCCACTAGCCAGCTGGCCACCGTTCTCCTGGTATTGGCCAGAAAGTTCGAATTTCGAGAGATTTAAGCAGCCATATCGCAGGAACCGTAAGTCATAAGGAGACGATATTTTGCGATAAAGAGAAGGTACCGATAAAAAGATTTACATGTAGGAACAAACACAGCTATCCTTCCCGATCCATCCCTCCGTTCTTTTTAAGTTCGTTCTGGCAATGCACTTGGAGTATTCTCAAGTGGTATTTTTTAAATTCTTGCAGAGTACTTCTTTCAACATTTTCAAGTCATGCTAGAAACATGACATAAAATAATTTCGCGTTAACTCAATTAGCAAGGACTAATAAATTCCCGTTAAAATGTTTTGGTTTGTTTTTATGGTAAAAATATATCTTTTAGATCTCACGAATCTTCGTAATTATCAAAGTGTTCTTGTACCAAAATACATGGATGGTTATATCCAAGCAATTGCTCTAATGTAATTAATCATGTACTGATAGGGAGCAATATTATCTAATTATGGTCAATTATAATGAGGATTATTTCTCAGAAGGAGTAATAAGCAACAGTTCCCTTGAAACATCTTCCTCCATAACAAGAAATCACAAACAAAAACAACTTTTACGAAATTCAGGAGACAAAGCATCTGTAGGAACGAATTTTATTGGCCCCTGTTGACGAGAATTACAAATATCTAAAGAAGTGATTCGCGAATCACGTATATGAATATTATATGAAAGTATAAATGCGTATTAAACGGTCACTGAAGTTATCATTGGTGCACATGACGTAATAGAAAGCGATGTTACTTCTAAGCAACACGATCTAATAAAGTGTTATGTAATGTGAACTAAGATGTAAGATATTTCGAATTCTAATCTCTAGACAGCCAGATAATATTTTGTTATGCTAACAAAATTAAGGAAATTACAGACCAACTTAACTCCAGTATATTTGATTTGATTTGTTTTGAATTTTAAGTTAACGGCTCTTTCAACAGCGAGGCAATATAAGACGTGGACCTGCAGCTTAATGTGGGATTCGAAATACATGAGCTCCAGCTGGGAATCGATTCTGGATCTCCCACTCTAGAGCAGCGTACGCTAATACTTTAGTGACGTTGGAGGTCTTCATTGTATTAGTGTACGCTTTTTAGGCGCCGGAGACCCGTGTTCTATAGTATTCGCGGTTCGAAGTCGTGTGTTTCGGTTTATAAGTTAAGCTGCAGGTTCACGTCGTATATACCCTTGCTGATGAAAGGTATGCTAAACGCTAATGAATAACAGGAAGAACTACATAACTTTATGTACTTTTTGATGAGTTGGATTTCTTATAATTCTGAAAGCGTTACGTCAAACTGATAAGAATAAATAAGAAGTATATGTTTCGGCCGTTGAGGACCAAAATGAACAGAGAAAAACAACATAAGCTTAAGGCAAATGTTAAAGTGAGATCATCACAACGAGAATCATCTTAGTAAACTTCAAGCCTGAGTCTAAATTTTCCAATTAAAACTTTCTCTGTGAGATACTGACAAGGGATATCACCCAATTGTCCGGCTCCGATTTCAATGAAATTTTTCTAGCTGATAGAGGACATATATGTATTATTTGTGATGACAGAAATTTTTGCCATGGTGCAGGTTTTCTATTTTTTTATAATTTTTAAAAGTTGTGATATTATTAGTGATTACTGCGGAAGTCCCTTACTAACCTTTGTAAACGGAACGTTAATGAAAGAACAACCATGTAGATACATATAAGGTCTAGGTCTAGGGGGTTCTTTCATTAACGTTTCGTTTATAAAGGTTAGTAATTGACTTCTGCAGTAATCTCTAATAACCACATCACGACTTTTAAAAATTATAAAAAAGTAGAAAACCTGCACCATGGCAAAAATTTCTGTCATCACAAATAATACATATATGTCCTCTATCAGCTAGAAAAATTTCATTGAAATCGGAGCCGGACAATTGGGTGATGTCCCTTGTCAGTATAAATTGAAAAACTTCTCAGATGTTAGAAATCATTCATTATTTGTTTATTCAAGTAATTTATATGTTATTCATGTCTTAGTTAAATGACTATTAATTATCCTCCATTTCTATGAAGCAGTAATGGTATGAGTCATGGATCACAGAGTCACTTGGGTCATAGTCGCTGGGTCACTCAGATCTAGGTTTCGCTTCTTAAACACAGCCTGGAGTGGTGATTATATTTGACCCGGTGACCCGGACAGACCAGGTGACAAGGAAATATCAGCCCTGAAGCATAACGTTAGAATTTCATAGTGAATTAATGATTTCCACAGCTAAAATATTAGTCTAATATATTTCCTTTCTTGTGCAATATTACTTAGTCAAGTTACCATTTCTTGAACGTATGAAATACTATTTCATGTTTATTCTTCTTCCTATACTGAATAATCATGCAGTAATTTCGAACACAGGCTAAACAGAAAGCTTTAATAAAACGCAATACCAGCCATAAGTTGCTAGATTACATGTTATAATACACGTGACTCTTACTTACGTGATTCTAGTATACACTGAGAGAGACCTTGTATTTACCTTTTAATGTAATGGTTCGGCAACACACAGAAAGAGAAGAATTAAATTATAGATTTAGTGGGAAGACAGAGAAAGAAAGAAAGGAAGAAAGGAAGGAAGGAAGAAAGAAAGAAAGAAAGAAAGAGAGAGAGAGAGAGAGAGAGAGAGAATAATATGATTGTTTAAGTTCAGCTTTAAACTAAAATAGCTGTTCTATCCTTTTTTATCTCTTTGAAAAAGAATGTATTCATCAGACTTACAATGTCAACAATATGCCTATTAAACGTGTGACATCTCAAAACGATCTAGGCGTTGTCTTTGATGAAAAACTATTTTACGGATCACTTCTCACCGATCTCATCCAGATCTATGAAATTACTTGGTTTACTTTGTAGATTTCCCGAAATACAATCTCTCCCTGCCCTTACAATGCGTTATAAGGCGTATATTTCCCTAATCAGTTCCGGCCTTAAGCCAATTGGACCGATTGCTCCCAATAGGGCCCCGCGCCTAAGGGGGGCCCCGCGCTAGTCTCGTCTACTCTACTCTCCAGTGCCGTTTTAAGGATAGTTTTAGACGGAAGCATTTATCATAGCATTTCTCGTAGCAAAAATCTTATCATCGATATCCTACCGTGTAAAGTATCAAATGCTATAGCATTTCTCATGCCATGGCATATCCTATGGAATTTGTTGTCGATAGAACCTGCTCTATTTCGTAGCATTTTGCCCAGCATTTGTGGTCCGATTGCAGCGCCGTGGTGTGTTAAAACGAAGCGAAAGATTTTGTGCCAAATGTCCATGCTCTTTGTTTTGTGTGGGAAATTCAATTGTAGTAAAGAAAAATGAGTGCTGATTGAAAAATATGAGGAGCATCCTTGTTTGTACAAAGTTAAAAGTCCTTTGTATCATAATAAGCATATGCGACAAAGGGCTTTAGAAGAAATAGCGACTGATATCTCTGTTTTTAGTTTCGGAGTCATAATTGTGCTATTCTCCAGTGATTTGTTTGCTACGTCACGAGAAGATGCTTATCAAAATGCTACCATGTAAAATCACTATACACTTTTAATGCCATAAAACATTATAGGACATTTTTGGCACCACACCTGCTACGAGAAATGCTACGATAAATGCTTCCGTCTAAAACTAGCCTAACAGCATATTAGACCCAGGAGAAAAAAAAGTATGTTGTGGTCCCTATGACTAAAGTTTGCTCGTAATACAGTGTAATAAAGTAATACTTGCCATTCTGCTCCCGGAGCCCTCAATGATTGCGAGGCCCCCCAGCGAAGGGGCCATGGTACCATAAGATGGCTATGCTCTCTCGGTTGTCAAGTACACACAATAACATTACAATATTGGTACATCAATGGACTCCACGAGGGAGGGTATGTCCACTCAATAACATGTAAATGAATAGTTTCTATTAAGTTTCCGAGCAAAAGCAAATATTTTCTCAATTTAATGCTGCAGTAGTTTCTTTTTTACGTTTACAACTACTGTTTTAAAAATATATGTTTTGCACACTCCTAGAAGTAAAAATATTATTTTCTTTGAGTTTGTGTAAAAATGGCTGCGATAATTATTCTGGGTACGCACTCTCTTTTTATTTTGAACACTCCACTAAGTAAAAGTTCCTGGCGTTCTTACTGAATATGTCATCGTATATAGTACTACCGTGGATACCGAGATGATATCAAATAAATCAGTCTCAATGCGACCTCTTTGCATATCCTTTCTCTTATTATAGCAATATTAAAAATCCAAACCAGAGAACAAACTTTGCCCTCTCCTGCGAAATATCCCGTGGATGTAATTTTATCTTTTTATTTTATTTTATTTTACAAGTATTTTTTTTATTTATTTATTCCTCTTTGAAAACAATCAAGTCAGGAAAACAGATTGTACGTATATTAGTGCGTACTGAAAAGGTCGCTGCTTATGAAGCTTTGTCTTCTAACTAGAATAATCCAATGGAAAATATGTCATCCATCTTCCATCCGTTCCTTAAGGTTTGTGATCGTCTCATTACATTTTCATTTTGTCTGCAGTGGATAACGATTTCAAGCTGTTTATGCCTTTCATAAGTACCGGTAGCTACTTACGATGTTCTCACTAGCATACATTAGGTTTTCCTGATTTGACTTAAAATGATACAGCTGTTAAGAAACCTTTGAACCAACGAATTCATATCAATGTGCATTTCATTATGTCTCATAAATATAAACGTGTGGAAACATAGACTTCACTGTTGTATTTGTCGTAAACTTCAAGCCCAATTTTATATATTACGTGACTCACTTCTTATTTAGAAAGGTCGAGCAAGATACCATGATAAGATGGATGGTGGCCATGATAAGCGTACCCTCAAATAGATCTCTACTTCCTCCTGATGTCGGTTAATGTCTTTTTGTTTTTCATCCCTTCACCTGTTTTATTAATAAAATGAAATTTTCAAGCTTGAAACACATTGTTATGGCTTACTTTGATCAATCAGGTTTTGGGCATTGCGGCCGTCTTTAAGGACGGAAGCACTTTAAATTTTGTTTATGCTCGTTTCTTGAAATTCCACACTTTTCTGCCAAGTTTGGTCAAGAAATTAAATTTCAACATCGATGCTGGTACAGAACCTTCCTGAAAAATTGCTAGGCACAAGGGTGAAATATGTATTTTAAAATTCAACTGTTTGCATTTCCATTTGAGTTATTTCTCTGAAAAATTAGCTGCTATAAGCAATGAACAGGGTTTAGGGGGGGGAATGGGACTCGTCCATGATGAGAGATTACTGTTAGTTCCTCCTGAAAGAGGATTCCACAACACAGAAATGGGAAAATGTTTCGAAACTGTCTTTGCCGTTAATCATTTTCCTTAATCAAGCTTACAAGTAAAGATGTAACATATTCCGGGGATAAATTTACCATATATGTTCAGGATCTCGCTAACCACTAGATAAGCAGCGAGAGCGCAATATATATATATATATATATATATATATATATATATATATATATATATATATTGGTTCTACAGACCTTGGTGCAAGTTAGTTGTAAACCTGGGCCCCGCAAAATGTTTCCAAATCGGGCCCCGCACCACCTAAGGCCGGCCTGTCCCCAATCATTGAATATTGTTAACCTGTATGGAAAATGGCTGTAGTTAGTAATCTATCATGCACTGACTCGGTCTTCAACTTCTTTGTAGCCATGATTAGATTTAGAATTCCCGAGTTACGTGACCACACGAAACAAGAAATAATATCTTTAATGGACTTATATGCTCCAGACAAACGAAGCTGAGCTGCAGACCTACTTTACCTATATAAGATAATCAATGTTAAAAATGATTCTGAATTTTCACTATCACAGATTAACTTTAGAGTTCGCGGCAAACTCGTTCTCTTAATCTGCTAACTCGCGAGACACCTAGATTTTCAATTGTAAAATGTTCCTTGTTTTATACATTAGAGCATGGTTACAATACATTGCTAACAGGATGTAATATTTTTACTTCTGAACAAAAATTCTGAACTCAGCTAAATAAAACATTTAAATGTAGAGGCGAATCTTCTGTATTTGTATTTCTGTTTATTTTTTATTTTATTTTATTTTATTTGTTGTTATGTTGTTCAGTTTCAGTTAATTGGGTCTGTATAAAGCTCTGTATGAATACTGTATGGAGCTCTATGAATAAGTAAATAAATAAATAAAATAAATAAAAACTCTTTGCGGATACAAATGAGTGGTTAGTATCAGAACTGTAAATAAGGTATATGGTAATTTTGGTGTTTCCAGCGCCATAGCTTGTATCTTTTTTCTGGGGGAGTAAGCATTAACAATTGAGCCTTCTTAGGAAAATACGAAACTGGTCCCTTAGAAAAAAATATGAAATATCAAATGTTGGCCTCCTAATATAATTGGGATCTGAATAAACAGTCTTGTTTACTTCTAGGGAACTGCGTTTGCGATTTTCTAAAATATACCCTGCAACACAATTTTCGATCATCCTGAGTAAAGGCAGTTTTTCAGTTGATGGCAGTGGCGTATTTATGGGGGGCTTCCGGACTTAAGCCCCCCGAAATCGTACTTACTATAGTAAAGTATATGAAATATCTTGTAGAATTTTCACATTTTCAGGCAAAGCCCCTCCCCGAAACAAAATCGTAAATACGCCACTAGTTGATGGGGTACCAGCAGCAACAGAAATGATTTCTAGTTGTTTTGCAGATAATATTAGACAATGATTTATCGAGTCCCTGAAAGCTCTAAGTGAAAATTATATTCACTAACAACATACTACAACTATATCTTCAGAATTTGTCGGGGAATTGGGAGGAAATTTCACCAATTTTCCTAAAATGGATGACTTAGACCACATTTTTGTGTCATTTGTGAGTTTTTCTGAGAAACATATTTATACGTTCATGTATCATAATACGGAGTAAGAACGTTTTATGTTGAAGTGGGCCCTTAGCATGAAGGAGAACTGAAGTGGGAGAGTAGTATTCCTCTTGTACCTTCCAAACGTTTTGGCACTGTGTCTCTCATTTGTGTTCTTAATAACAATATTTATTGTGCATATGAATACGTCAATCGATACACTGAATCGACTGCGAAATTCACCTAGCTTTTGATAATGAATGTTTTTTTTTTAAAAAAGCTTGAAAATAATGCTTTTATATAATCCACTAGAAAGAGGAAATAAATTTTTAGGTTGTGTAAACTGAAGAAATAGAACTAAGACTAAAACGTGTGAGCATGTGTCCTCCCTCACTCCAATTCCATTTGTTGTAATTCCCCAGTCAGCCTCATCTGAAGTGGAATAAGGCTCTATGCACAATACGTTGACGCAAACCTTGTAATATGGTGTCGTTCTAGAACGTGTTGGCAACGCTTTACCGTGATGACTTGCCTTACGTGCTCAGAAAACAAAAGGATGTGAAGTGGCTATGATGTTTTAAAAAGTAGTTCAGTAAAACTCAATGCCATCGACGTTTATTTCTATTGTTTTTGGTATTTTGATTACTTTATTCACATGGCAAATAGGTATAAAATTTAATAGTATATATATATAATCTATAAAAGAATGTTTTCTAATAATATTTTAATATTACTCACTACCATTAATAGGCGTAGGAAGACAGACACGGTGTTTCGGAGGCGCGAAAGATTACATTGCGACGCCATCACACTGACCAACACGTAATTGCAGTGTACAGAAATCTACGATTAATTAAGCAATCGCCCACTGTTTTATATAGTTAACTTCAGAAAAACTCCCTACAGTTAATGTAGTTTTACGACGAAATATTCTAGTGAAACTAGTGATATGATGTGGTAATGACACGACTTAGTTAAAAACCAAGTGATCACACATCGTGAAAAGTATTGCACGCTAGCCTGGTCAATTAACAAAATGAATCTTTGTTGTTAATTACATGGAAAAATAGCAAAAGTGATGTGAAAGGCAAATTCATTCGTTATCCTGTTTTTCTCGTATTTCAAGTAACTTTATCAGGGATTCTATAACAGGAGGGTGCAAGTCGATGTAAGCCGGATGGAGCCTTAAATTCATCGTTGGAATAAGAAGACAAAACCGAAAGGATTTGTATTCCACGAAATCAAACTAAGTCCCTCCCAAAATCCCTTATAATTAATGTAAAAGGTGGTGAAGTGATCCGTGAGCCAACGTGTGCTAAGTGGCCGTGCATCACCAATCTTAATATAAGCCGGCAATAAAATGTAACACCATTTTAAAATCAATTCTTCGTTCTTTTCATTTTTTTATTCTATATTAAATGGGCTAGAAGGTTCAGAAAATATATTAAAATAAATACGTATCAATAGAAGTATACTAGTAAAAGATACACGTAAGTAAGTGCTAATTGTAATTTACCTAGTGATCAAGTAAAACTTATACTATGTACTTATTTTGTTTTCAGTCATGCTTTCCATGTTTCTTACATAAATCATTACAGGAATTCTTAGTATTTTGTGTTGGTATTCATAATACTCTGCACGCCTCAATGATTGGCGCGCCCAGGATGGTGGGTAGATACAAAAGCAACCTCCGTGTGAGTTCAGCTTGGTTTATGATTTAATTAAGAGCCACTTTTATCTCTTGTTCTAACCATCGCCGCCTGCATTTGTTCTTACCGACCAATAAATCCACTTTCGATATAATAGTTAACAGCCCGAACATGGGAAAACTAACCCGGCCGGTCATAAGAATGGCGCCCGAACAGGGACGGACGAGAATCGAACCCCGTCCGCTCATAAGAATGGCGCACCGAACAATGACAGAATTCCTGCACCGTTAAATTGAAAGTAGTGATTTATGTTCAGAAACGTAAAGGTAAAAGATAAGTCTGACTCGTGCTTAGAATTTTTTAGGTCGTGCAAAATGGATGAAAGTAATGTGAAGTTATTGTTGGACGCAATTAAAGCAAATAAAGATGAAATGCAAGTTTTACTCCAATCTTTAGAAAATAAAATAGAAAAGGTTAATGAATTTTTAGAAAGCAAAATAGTTGAACTTAGTGAACAAACCAATACGGTACGCGAATCTTTAGAAAGCAAAATAGAAAGGGTTAATGAATCCTTGGAAAGTAAAATGTTAGAAATCTCTGAAGCAACAAAAAAACAAAAAACAAATTGACGATAAACTTGAGGCACAATTAGAATTAGTAAGGAAAGAATGTGTGGGCAGATATGAACAAATCTAAGGAATTAGACGAGAAATGCGAGAAGATAAATGATAAGTGTGAGAAAATATGGGGAAAAACTGTTCAAAGTTGTAAAGAACTTGAGAGAAAGGCTGATTTGGGTCAATGTGAGCAAAAGGCAGACCGAGCATTCGAAAAAATTGAATCCATCGAGGAGTCAGTAAACAAAAAAATGAAATGAAATCTTTAAGTTTTACATTCCACGGTTATGCCGGTTAGGCTAAAGGAGACGGTGATTATGACAGATGAGTGAAAGTGGGATGGTGGAACAGATGGTGGGACAGATGGTGGAATGAAGAAAGTGGGAGGAAACAGGAGAACCCCGAGAAAACCCACGAGCACGGTGTTTGTGCACCACAAAGTTCACTTGGCGGGGGCTGTGATCGAACCCGGGACGCCAAGTACCAGAGGCGAACGCTCTACCACTGAGCCACCGCGCCCCCACCGAGTCAGTAAACAATATTGAAAGTAATTTAGAAAAATGAAGAAAAGATGTTTGTAGGATTAAGTGACACGACTCAAAGAAATGTCGCTATATTGCACCATAGGGTTGATAGTTTGTCACAGAATATTATTACTCAAGGCATTGACGTAATAAATATGAATCAAAACGTTGCTTTAATAAGTAATAGGTTGTCAGGTTTGGAAATAAAAGTGGAGAAACTCAAACGAAGTTAACTTCTTTATCTGAGAGCGCTAGCAGAGGGGAGTGAACGTTATGTGCGTAGATCAAGTGTATCGGGCGATGATAGGAGTATCTATAAGTCAAAACGCAGCAAGAAAGAAAGTAGTAGTTGCAAACCAAACAGATTCTACGAGATCAAACGAGATAACAAAATTGAAAAAACGAGTAAGAAAATCAGATAGCGACAAAGTGAGAAATGCTAAACGGCGAATATTACGTCACGGTGACATTGAAATGTTTCCAAAGTTTTCAGATTTAGAAGATGATGAGTCATCAACTTCGTTTTTAAAGCAGTTTGAGCACGCGGCGCATGCTGTAGATTTACCTAAATCTCAATATTTAGATGTACTAGGATTAATTTTTACCGGTAATGCTCGTTGGTGGTATAAGTCAAAATTAGGTACATTTCGTTCATTCCAGGACTTTACTGAAGAATTCAAAGCACACTTTGCTTCCGAACAAGTTATTGCGAGTAAATTATCGGTGTTGCAATCTCAAGCGTTTAACCCAAAAACGGACGGTACCGTTACCGACTTTGTTTATAAAAGATTCAACAAGATGTGTGGGTTGTCATCTGGTATACCGGAAACATTTATTGTGAACACGATTAAACAGCTGATACCCATTTCTTACCGACGACAGTTGGCATTGTTCCCAAATTTAGATTTTAATTCATTTTTAACTGCCATACAAAATCTTGAAGCGTTGTATTATGATAGTAGAAACATTACCGATAGGAACAACTTTCACGGTAGGATTGTACGTGTTAATCAGATAGATGAAGTGCAAGACAGCCACGAGAAGTACAGTAAAAAGGGAAATTAGAGTAATGAAAACCGTGAAAATTTAAATAAAGGGAAGTTTAAAGGACCGAATAAGAAGGGAAATTCTAACAAGAAAAGGTTTTATTGGAAGAAAGGTAAGAATAGTCATGCTGGGAGTAATGATCGTAATCAGGGCCAAGGCAGGAATCACAAGAACTATGAAAGTGATCATGACTATGAAACTTCGAATCAGAATGAAAGAGTTAGTTTTGTAAATAGTAATTATGATGAAAGTATGAACCGAGCACAGTCAATGCCTACATATGGTCAATCTGCACCACAATTTCCATACTTCAACCCAAAGTTTATGTTCCCACAAAATAAAAACCAAAATTTAAACTAACGTCACTCTCCAACGCGAGTGCGGTTGGCAGAGTTGATAATGTAAATGGTAAAGAAGGTACTCAAAGTGGAAATGCACTCAAAAATGATTCTCAATGCGAGTTTGTGATTGGAAAAAATGTAGTTAATGTAGTAAGCTGGGACATCGATTCATCTGAGAGTAGCGATGAAGACCAAAAGTTTAATAGTCAATGTAGGTCAGCTGAGATAAAGGTACAGATTTTAAATCAACCAATAGTGGCCTTGTGTGACTCTGGAGCATCAGTTAGCCTTTTGTCTTTAAAGGCATGGAAACGGTTAGAGTCAACATTTTCCCATGCTCACTTGCAACCAGCCCCACACCACTTCGAAATTTATTAAAACAATCTTAATTAATCTAAGTAGCTTTCTTGGTACTCTAAATTTGGTAAGAATGTTATACAATCTCCCCTCCTAAAAGAGTCGTAGGCCTTTTTGAAATAATAATAAAAAAAACATTTGATGTACCGGAGCATTGTATTCCGATTTCTATTCGAGTATTTGACCAATCAAAAATATTATTTCTGTATAGTTGATCGATTTCTCCTAAATCCGTACTCTTCATTCAAATCCGTCTGTATAGTCTTCAATAATTTCATCTGCATATGGTGTCAATACTCCATATATTTGAGTATATTTGAGGGGATTTTATAAATGTTGACAAGTGAGAGATTCCTTGACAATTATTACGATCAGCTTTCTCGTGTGTTTTGTGAATTGGAACAATGATTGATTCTTTTCACTCTTGTGGCAATTCATCCTTGGTCCAGTTGAGAAGAATGAGATTGAGTATCTCGTTCCTCAACTCTTCCCCTCCAGCTAAGATTACCTCAACGGGAATTTCGTCTACATCTGTTTATTTATGTTTGTTTAATTTGTTTATACCAATCTATGCTGATTGGCTACGCTCTGGAATATGCAGTTCTGCTCTATACATTATACTTTCTTCAGGTAGGGTAAATGATTTATTTGATGCGCGATGAGCAAACTGTCAAAAAATCTTCCTATTTATCCGTATTCGTGAGAATTGTGCCGTTCGCTATATATATATATATATATATATATATATATATATATATATATATATATATATATATATATATATATATACAGGCCTATGGTGGGTAACCTCAAATTTGTCGTTACCTTTATACCTGTCCCGAATATTTTGTTTTAGGAAGTTCCTACCTACATCATGATAGAGATGTGCTAGTAATGACTTTACATGTAATGTTGAATTTAGTTTACAGACAGAAATCTTGGCAGAATGTACAAAATCGAATAGCGAGCTGTGATTAGATTCCTCCATCTTTAAGGAAAATCGGCACAGACGATACATGAGAAGATGACAGCTATGTATAGGATACAAACATTAGAAAAAAGAATTCAAATGTGGTAGAAGGATGAACCAAGTTAGCGCTCCTCAACGTCTACACCCAAGCATGGTGACAAAAGTTACTTGTTAGTGCTTCAAGGTAGGCTCTCATCTCGAACTCTCGAGAACTCGTGCGCTAGCCACGAGACAAGCACAGAGAGCTCATGTGCATTTATTTACTCTCTTTTAATATCCAGGATGCGTCTTTGTGCTATCTTTGAATAAAGAATAAGATAAAATGGCTTATCGGGTGTACTCTAGGATTCAGAAACTTAGACTTTACCCTACAAAAACGATAAAAAAGTATTCAAAATTGTGTGTCCACTCATTTTAATGTTGGATCTAATGAACAGTGAGATTCTCACTACAGTGTGTGATACACAATTCTCTTGAATTTAATTTTTCTATTGTTTTGGATTTACAGTGGCATCGTTTGAGAAACATTGCTCTAAATAGTGACGTAACTTCAGGGCCCGCAGGGCCAGCAGTGCCGGGAGGCCCACAGAGTTTGGCGGCCCACCACGAAGAAAATGTCAAAAACTGTAACCAAGAAAAAAGTGAGCTGAATACGGAATATCCATTTCCTGAATAATATTATTTACTTTAGAAAAGGAAAAATATGCTCTGGATGAAATTTATCTATTCGAGTAATATCAGTTTAAAAATAATCTTGGCACTCAAGGATTAAACAAAAAATAATTTTGCTGCCGACTGTACAGTGTGCTGAAAATGTCTTTTTTGGCGCAATAATTAAGCAAAAGGAATACATATCCTTATTACTACATTCTGTTCAGAACTTTTAGAATTTAAATTGTTGCGATTTCAAATTGGTATTACACAGTGAAATAAAGTTAAACACAACAAATGGGGAACTAGCATATCTCCTATTAATAGATAACTATAATTAGCTTCTACCATTCCCGGTCTATGCACAGCTTCTTTGTTATTTCTGACCTTAATAATGAGTTTCTGCAGCGGTGAGATCTTTTTCAAAATTAAAACTGATAAAGAACTATTTGCGCAGTTCCATGTCTCAAGAACGGTTGACCAGTCTCGGTATTTTAAGTGTTGAATGTGAGGGAACAACAGCAATAGACGTAAATAATATAATAGAAATATTTGCAGAAAAAATGATATAAGATTACGCCGCTTCAAATGAACTTCGATATTCAGCATGATAAATTTTAATTGTAATTTAGTTATATTCCTGGTCACTATGTTAATTATGATTTATGAACCAATGTTTTCTACAGGGACATATTATAGTAGGAAGTTAATGGGCATGGGAAGGGGGGCCCCGAAAATAATCCTGCGGGGTGGCCCGACAGTTTTGCCTTACGCTACTGGCTCTAAAGCACACTTGGGCCACAATTGTGAGAATGTAAAAGAGAGGCTTGTCTCAGATGACTATTATAGTAACTTCATTTAGGTCATCTCTGCTAGTAGACAACTTTTGCACCGATTTTCATCAGAATAATAGGGTCATCTCTCACATAGTTTTAACCATAACCATTATGAGTACTGAAGCCTGATTCGATCTCTTCATTCTGCGGTTGATACCAAGATCAAGAAGCTGTCCACAGACGATGAAAATATGTCAATCGATATGATAAAAACATGGGAGGATATTGTTGTAATAACACACACACACACACACACACACACACACACACACATATATATATATATATATATATATATATATGTATGTATGTATGTATGTATGTATCACGTATCATGTACCTAATACTGTATATAGGCTATATAATATAGTTTAGTGTCGGAATAATCCGCTTGTTTTTGTTTCATGTACTTTTCTCAGAACAAGAGGAAAAAAAACATTCTCTACGTGTTCTGAGAATGCAGATTATGAAGGTTAATGCAGGAACTTGCAGATTGCGCATACCCAGCTTAATCTTCTGTCTTCGCTGATGGAGAGAAATAGAACAAAACAATCTCAGGTTTTGTTAAATTGTCAACTAAACAAGTTACAAACAAAGTTCCAGAGGCTGGTTTATGTAATGAGATCAACTTGCTTAGGAGGTTAGTTGTTTTCTCTTTCTAGTTTGGAGGAAAATTAGGTCACTTGTATTGTAGGATCGTATGTGTTCTCTCTCTATATATATATTCACACACACACACATAACACACCAGTCTGCCTTGGGTCACAATGATGAAACTAAAAAGAAATGTATCGATTTTTGTCTCCATTTTAGTAGTCTCTTTCATAATAAACGCTTCTCTTGTATATAGAGGGCACGGTGGCTCAATGGTAGTGCGCCCTCTGGCTTATGTCTAGTGCGTGGGGTCTCGATCCTCGGCCAAATAAGTTTGCGGTGGACAACATGGATTTTCTCGAGGGTCTCCTGTTTCCTCTCACATTCGCATTCCACTAATTCTTCCATCATCATTCACTTGCCTTAATTATCCGTCTTCCTTAACCTAGAAAAGTGCATAATCGTAGGACATTATACTGAAAGATTTCATTTCATTCGATTTTTTTTCTTGTATATAAGAGTGTTGTAAATGACATTTAATTTTCCTTAAGACTACCAGTTATAATTCTACAATACTGTTAATATTTAACGAAAAAAAATAGTCCAAAATAAAACAATCCAATTGATAGATCTGATTAAGCTGAACAAAATGGCATTAATATATAAAAATCCTCATGTGTAGTTTTTGAGAAAATAGGGGCGAGGGATACCGAGTTTCATTTTTATACCTAGATGTTTATCTTGTACGAGAATCATGCTAATATCGAGATGAAACTTACACCAAATTATGGCCTCATTAAGCTCTTTATCAGAATGATTAACCCCTTGTGTTCCAGGTGTCATTTTCCTATGTGAGTGCTGTAATAGCGGTTTCATATACTGTTTAAAGACTGTCAAGACCGTTATATAGGGCATAGTTATTGTGTGCGCATGAGGAGAGAGCATTCACATTACTGATTTAAAAAACAACAACAATTATTTGTATTGTGGAACGTTATGGACTGAAAAAGGGAAATTCTGATGACCTGAAGGAATTTTATGCTGCTTTAGGTTGGCAAACACTGACCGGAGATCAAAGACAAAGTTTCACTTTTCCGATCCCGAAATAGATTTCGAAGTTACTCATTCTTTATCTTCAAAATAAACACATGTTTGTTGTCATTGAATGCTCCCTTAAACCCTCCAGCAACTGATACAAGACTTTTTTTTTTGTTTTTCGTCAGTAAGGTGCTGTAACCTAAAGACGAATAGTAGAACTAAGTCTAGCGTTGAATCCACTAACAAATTTCTGCATCTCCATGATTAATACAATGCTTAACAAGGGATACGTTTTCATGACTTCCACATGCATGTCACTGGTACGCAAGGGATTAATGAGATACATCCTAAAAAAATATCATTAACACTTAAATGTTAATTTTTTTGTTATCTAAAATATTGTCAATATAATCTTATCAATTGATGGATAACGTTGAAGTGAACGAAATAACATTCTTGTGACAAACTTAAAATGAATAGGTTTTGAGTAAATCGATGAAAAGCGAACATTTTAGCTCTGCAAGCATACTTTTCATTGCCAATAATAAGCTCCAGCTTGCTATTGTTATTTATTTACATATGCTGTGTATGTAATACAAAATACACTGTTGTTGTATGTAGTTGTCCTTGTAGTTTCCTAGCGGTATGAAACAAATGTTTCTTACCTACACATTACTTGTAATAGCATAAGTATTAAATGACTATTGCCAAGTTATTTGTCGAAGTTGAAAAATTTCTTTCATTACTCGGTCCTGCTAATTCAGTAATTTAAAGCTGAATGCCTGTGAATGTGGAGTTTGATACTCCCATTCTAAGTAAACTACACGGAGAAGGAAAGGAGCTAATAGGTAACCTGAATTTGATATAAAATGCTAGCTAATAACTCCCATACTCCTTTTCCTTCCTTACTTGCTTAGTTAAAAGCGACATCGTGCCCACGCTGCATAAATATCGCAGCATTCGAATACAGTAAATCAAAATCCCACTTTAAGTACGTATGTATGTAATGTAAATTTGGTACATGAAGTTTCAAATATGAAATGGTTAGTATTTGGTGTTGTAATAATGCAATAGACAACATATAAGAATGCTATATTAGAATTCTATCCAATCGTCAGGATATTCAGATGCATGTATAAGAAGCTAGCGTTGTTTATTCACAAGCACACCATTTGATGATATGTTTGAACATGAGCTCAACAAATATTACGAATAATTAGTTAACCACCTCTAAGATCCTTTATCTCTCTATTTAAAACACTAGCATCTAAATAGTCAGATAATAAGAAGCATGGGAACAGCTGCCAAACGAATTTGGATTATGTGCGATATCCTGATAATATATATATATTCCTCTTACCATTTTTCAATTTCATTTTTTTAACAATTATACCACCCTGTTAATTTGCCAGCCTGGGTTCAGGCTCCTGTGACCCATGCGTAATTATAGAGCTGTGTAAATAAGATTTCGTCATACTTTTGTTTTCTCATTATAAACATAAATATTCTTTTAAAAAGAGTTGTTGCTTCATACAAATTCAAAATATTATTTCTGTATATAGTAATTTATTTTCTCAGTCAGTAGAATAATTAAAATTCAAAATATTATTTCTGTATATAGTAATTTATTTTCTCAGTCAGTAGAATAATTTCCACACTAAGGAATATATCTAATATTCACCCATTGGATGTGTAAGTTTCTGGTCTATGATAAATTTTATTAAACGGAAATTACCATTCATCCTTGAGTCATATACGAGCAATTAGAAATGCTAGACTACATGTATTTTAAAAATTAATTCTCTTGTACTTTCTTTACTTCATCCCACTACTTCCTTCCCTTCCGCCACAACCTTTTATATTCTCTTATGTATTAGCTGGTTTCCTCTCTTATACATCGCTACCACATCAGAAGAGGTTATTGCAGTATTTTCTCATCTCTCTGCTTGTTCAAAGAGCAATATCCTCGGAAGACATATAATAATATTAATATATTTCGTTAAAATACGACTGTTTGCGCTGTTGTGTTGGTGTATTCATTATGTAGGCTATTACATGTTTTTCAGAAGTCAGTTTTGTACATTCCTGGGATGACTCGAATATAATTCATATACATAGGAAAATCCATACATGTGTACATAGAAATGTCAAATGTCTTTCTACCTACACGCTTAATATCTTTATTGTCAGCTAGTATATTAATAATAATAATAAAAAAATAAGGAAGGAATTTCTAAATTTACCTTACCAGCAAGTTCGTCTTCTTCTATTTCAATGTAGTAATGGTTGATTCTTGTTAGTTCAACATAACAAAAATGTGTCTTAATGACATTCATATCAAATTCTACAATATTGCAAGCATATGACGAAAACAAATGTCCAAAGGTGGAACATGTACAGTCTGGTTCAGAAAACATGATCATTCACTTCTTTGAAAAGTTCTGCAATCTTACCTACAGTTGAGCTCCTTCGAAGCTAAGCATTTAGCGTACGCGCCTTTGACGTCGGAGTCCCGGGTTCGATTCCGTGCAGAAACTCACGTGGTTCGGATTTTAAGTTAATCAGTAGGTGTACGTTTCATATAGCCTCCCTGCTGAAAGGCACGGCAAACTCAAAATCAAGTCAAATCAACTCTTACTTACAGTTTAAATTAAATCAAGTAAATGTATATTTTCGTTGACCAGTTATTATCTATTATCTATTTTACCTTATAGCGATCAACTTTTCTTCGAATGCTAAATCGATTCCGTAAAGTCATCGTTACACCTGAAGATCTTAATGAGTTTACTTCATTAACGAATTCAGCCGAGATAATTAGCCTAGCTATCTATTGTAAAATCAGAATTCTAAAGTTCCCTTTCGTTCAACAGTTATCGTGTGGAGTGTAACGGACCAAATTTTTGGCCTCGCTCCGTTACAGACATTTCAGCACTTCAATAAATAGTGTCATTTCATCTCCCGTAATAGTTATTTACATAAGAAGAAAAAATTAACTTGGAAAATTATTGTTTATTTCCAAAGATCTTTTATATTCAGAAAGGCCATAAATCTATATCATTTTAGAAGAGATTTCGATTATTTTAACATTTAAAATTATACTTATTATTTAATCTATTTCTTTAAAATTATGAATATCTATATAAATCTGATTATTGTACTACAATATAATTATGTTTTTTTTTTTTTACTGTTGTAAATATATTTATGATGTTAGGATTATAATCCAACATACGAGGGCTGTCTAAATAGTATCCGACCTTTGGCCAGAAAAATAGTTGCGAATACCTGACAGATTTGGGACCCTAATCCCCTTCAAAGTAGGTCCCTTGTGCTTCCACACACTTAGCCCACCGATCCTTCCACTGCTGGAAACACCGCTGGAAGTCTTCTTTTGGAATGTTGTTCAGCTCCGTCGTCGTGTTCCGCATTATGTCTTCTCTACTCTCAAAACGGGATCCCTTCAGAGGCGTCTTCAATTTTGAAAACAACCAGAAGTCACAAGGAGCCAGGTCTGGAGAGTAGGGAGTTTGGCGAACGGTTGTAATTCCATGTTTGGCTAAGAACGTGTGGATCAATTGGGATGAATGTGCTGGGGCGTTGTCATGATGGACGTGCCAGTTCTTCGCTGTCCACATGTCTGGTCTTTTGCGCAGGACTGCGTCACGGAGTCGCCTGAGAACATTTTGATAGTACTCCTTTGTCACTGTTTGTCCTTCCGGTGCCTACTCGTGATGTACAATTCCACGGGCATCGAAGAAAACAGTCAGCAACACCTTGATTTTGCTTCGCACCTGCCGCGCTTTCTTCGGCCTTGGAGAATCGGGATGCTTCCATTGACACGATTGTTGTTTTGTTTCTGGGTCGTACCCGTACACCCATGACTCATCTCCAGTTATCACGGTATTCAGATACCCAGGATCAGTGTTGGTGGTGTCCAGAAGGTCCTGTGCAACGTCAAAACGGGTGTCTTTTTGTTCCTGAGACAACAACTTGGGTACAAATTTAGCAGCCACTCGTTTCATGTTCAAATCGTCACGCAAAATTGCATGTGCAGAATCTTTACTCACTCCAACATCTTCTGCAATCTCCCGCACTGTCAAACGGCGATCTGCCGTCACCAAATTTCGCACCCGCTCAACAACAGCTGCATTCCGAGCAGTTTGGGGTCTGCCGCTACGCTGCTCACTCTCGACTGATGTGCGGCCATCTTTGAATCGGTTGAATCATTGTTTAATTTGTGTTACACCCATCGCATCTTCTCCAAACACCTGCTGAATCTTACGAATTGTTTGGCTTTGAGAATCACCCAGCCTTTGACAGAATTTGATGCAGTATCTTTGCGAGAAACACTAAATCCGACGAACACTACCAACAGCACCTCATTTCGCGACCACCAGCTCACGACTGGCACACGCGAACGCGGTGAAAAAATTCAAGCATGCGCATTAAGGTTCCTCCTTCCACAGTGCACGGTGGCGCCGCCTGAGAATCACTACTTTGCGTGGAAAACATTAAGGTCGGATACTTTTTAGACAGGCCTCGTATTAGTTAAGAATGTATACTGTTGTTGATTGAAAGTGTATGATCTATGAGATCTAATTATATAACGACGAACTGAAGATAGTGGAAACCGTCGTTAAATTTATGTAGTTCACTGATTGATAAATCTTGAGAAAGTTTGTATATTCCTGTTAATGGTTATTATTGATCAGTGTCTTGTGTATTTTTTGTGATATGAATGAGATGGAAGCTATGTCTGAGTAAATAAATTTGGGGTCTCCTCAGCTACTTCATCTCACCTTACGATGTGCTATGTGATCATCTAATACTTACTTATATATGCATGCGTTCGTCTGTAAATTAAACAACAAATGCAATTAAGTTAATAAAATGCATATAATATGATCTATTTGTGATGACGTCAAAACTGTATTTTATTTTGTTAGTTGAGGCTTGAAGTAGTGTACCGTATATTTGTATATTGTCTGATATGTATGAGATGGCTGATATGAATATAGAGTTGACGAGTGGTTGTATATATGGATTAGGGATGGGCAGATCCGGATATTTTTGGATCCGGATATCCGGATCCACTTGGGTCCGGATATAAGGTATCCGGATATCCGGACACTGGATCCGGATCCGAGATTTCGGATCTTGGATCCGGATCCGAAAAAACGAATCTTGGATCCGGATCCGAAAAAACGGATCTTGGATCCGGATCCGAAATTTCGGATCTTGGATCCGGATCCGAAATTTCGGATCGTGGATCCGGATTCGAGAAACCGAATCTTGGATCCGGATCCGAAAATCCGTGTCAGAAAATTCGGGTGTTCCGAATCAGCAAAATTTTCGAAATTATTGACAAAGTGATTTTCATTCCTATGCTTAAAATAAGATTTTAAGACACTTTTGATATCTGATCGTGTGACAGCCTTGCGTTCTCTTCATTCTGTTGATATTTGGTTTTCGTGCCTTAATATGTCACAATTACTCCAAATTTGATTGAGTAAAACTGTCGACTTAGGTGAGAGCAATCTCATTGTCAGATTCGATTCTAGTGGAAATACTTGACCGAAAAGGTAGTAAATCTTTTTTAAAGCGGTCGTCCTGATGGAAATTTGTCCTTTGTTTTCTGTAACACTAGTCAAATGCTGGAATGAAACCTTAGTCTCAAGCCCAAACTTCTTCATTAGACTCAGGCTGCTTACTTTTCTAATTCTTTCTGAGTTATTGTGGTCACTGAATGAGGCCATTTCCTAGTCGTGATGGGTTAGAGCATTGCTAATAGAACAGCCCATAAAATATAGATCAAATCAAATTAAGGAGCAACTTCCTTTTCTTGCTCTTGATGAGCTTTTTTTTCTTTCTTTAAAAATACGTTTCTCTGTGACCGTACCACTCCAGTTAGAATTAAGAATTGTAGTAGAGATGAAGTTCTAAATGGCAATTAATGTATCAAAATCAATGTATTAATGTACTGTATGTGTATACAAAACTCTGCATAAGTTGTTTAAGGAGCTATATCATTCATGTAAACACATAGGCGGATGCAGGGGGAGGGCGAAAAGTCGTTCGCCTCTACCCAGCGCCACCATTAACAGTGTACTTTAGTGGCAATTTGTGGCAATTTCAGATCATGTAAGTAATTTTTCACTGCTAGCATCCCCAACCGCCCCCTAAGAATCCATCCGCCATCTCCAGGAGTCCATTCTGGATTCGCCCCTGCGCGCAAACATAATATACAACTCATTCAAGAGTACATTTTGGTAGCTTTTTAAAATTTTTATCTTAAAGGATTGTCATTTCTCGTGGCTACTTATGCAATTTTGTCCACAGGCATACATGCAATTTCTAGTCATTACGCAAATACATTTATATACTTAATAGACCTCGGCTAGTTGGGGGCTTCGCCACTAGACCCCCGTTACTAGGGCCTCGCACCACAAAAGCCTCTAATCATAATCAATTTAAAAATAAATGTTTGGGGATTTGCCCTTAGACCCTCTGATATCTCATTTGATCGGCCTATGACCTCGTACCTCGTAAACCTACAACCATACCGAATCTCAGTTCAAATATCAAATTGTATGAAATAACATTCCGGTATCCCGAGACATACTGAATTTCAGTGCGAGTACATGGGGGCTTTCCCCCCAGCCCACACATTTGCTCGGTCTACGGCCTCCCACATCATACGCCTGCAAACATAACGAATTTTTAAGGGGTGCGGTGGCTTCGTGGTAGAGCGTTCACCTCCGGTGCTTGGGGTCCCTGGGTCGATCCCAGCTCGCGCCGTGTGTACTTTGTGGTGGACAAACACCGTGCTCGTGGGTTTTCTCGGGGTGTTCCCGTTTCCTCCCACTTTCTTCATTTCATTTATTTCTCATAATCACCGTCTCATTTAGCCTAACCGGCATAAGCGTGGGACGCAAAACTCAAGGATTTCATTTCATAACGAATTTTTGTTCAAATAGCAAGTTTCATTTCTCTAACATTCCAGGATTCCGAGATATAAAAGTCTTTTCTTACCCTCTAAGACATACATCGAAAAGCGCTTAAGTACATACCTAATTATTTCAAATGTAAAGTCCAAATACCAAATTCTATGCTCCTAACCTTCAGAGGTTCCCAGATATCGACATGTTATTATAATAATTACAATCCCCACCCTCTTTCCTTTCCATCTCTTTTCTTTTCCTTTTTACTAAAACGTCAAAAAACACTGAAACACATATCAAATTATTTTCAATGATAAATGCAAATACCAAATTTCAAGTCTCTAACCTTAAAGGATTGAACATATTAATACAATAATTGTAATCCTCACTTAATTTTCTTCTCGCCCTTTTTCTTCCCTTCTGGGCCACATATCAAAAAAAAAAAAAAAAAAGGTGGGATTTGCAACTAAACATCGCGATGCCAGACAGAAACAGACCCCGCAACGCGTGCTAAACAACTGCGCATGGGACGGTCCATCGGTGTTAGCAAGCATTACTCGGATAATTGTACATGATTATTTGCTCGTCTCTGCTATTGCTGGCAGGGCTACTTTTATGTTTTAAAACCTAGATTTGTAATAGTGTGTAAATGTTACTATTGTGTTGGCTTTCAGTAAGATGTAATAGATTTTGACTGTTTTAAGTATATTTTTACCCCTGAGAGATAAAAAAACCGTTATTAGTGCAGATTGAATTTTTAAGTGCTATTACGAAAATTGTTTCTAAATTTTCTAGATAATTTCTCTACTCTTTTATGTTTGTAACGGGCATGATTGATCAGTGGTGAACAATTCATCTTTGCACTGCAATGGGTTCCTGGATTGAAACCCAAATCTTGTAAGTTTTGTTATTAACGATACCATATCCGTTTTACTTTACTTTTTTCATTTATATTTTTTCCCCTCACCAATCATTGCACAATTATTTATTTTCAATTTTTATCCGTCCCTTTTAGACTAAAAGAATAGCCTTAAGGCATTAAATTATAGATTTAAAATTTAAAACTTTATTAAATATTGCTATTATTCTACGTTTTATTGTAAGATGTCAAAGTATATCATGCATAAGTATGGGAAGTGTAATAAAAAGGCTGTGTCTGTCTGTCCGTCTGTCTGTTGACAGATATCAGTGCAAAAACTGTAAGTGATAGCGAGGAGCATGTTTCTGGAATAGATTGAACACCCCAAGGATAGATTCAATTCCCCTATTACAACCGGAAGCTATAGATTTACTGCTTCCGGTTTCAATACTAAATTCACATACTTTGGAAGAATTTCTTAACCCGCTATTCCAACTGGAACTTTTAGAAATCAACCAATTCTGGTTTTAACCTTCAACCATCATCATAGAGCAAAACGATGATAGCTAGTGAAAAGTTTTTGTAATTGGGTCGGATTTTCAAGAATAAATTCCATCTTCTCTTTTAACACTATTCAAACCTCAGGGCCGCGGTACAGCGTTCACCTCTGGAGATCGCGGACTCTTGTTCGATCCCATCCCGCGACAAGTGAACCTTGTAGTGGACAAACACTGTGTGCGTGGTTTTCTCGGGGGTTTCCCACTTTCTTCATTCCATCGTTTTATTTATTTCTCATCATCACCATCTCCTTTAGCCTAGCCGGTATAATCATGGAATGTAAAACTTATAGATTTATTTCAATTATTTTTGTCACTCAAGAAAACTGTGAGTGAGTAGGTAGGGGTCACTTGGCGCTGTTTTTTTCCTACTGCGCATGCGCAAACCCTGGACGCTGATTGGCTGGCGCAGGTCACGTGACCCCGCCCCCTTGGCCACGCCCCTTGACGCTGATTGGTCGGCTCCGGCCACGCCCCTTGACGCTGATTGGTCGGTGCCGGCCACGCCCCCGGCCACGCTCTTTAACGACCTCCTATCTACTGCGCTGACTGGCTGGCAGCGGACCCCCTTCCGATTGGCTGGCGTCGGACCTCGCCCCGTTAACGCTCTTTTATGACCTCCTATCTACTGCGCTGACTGGCTGGCAGCGGACCCCCGCCGATTGGCTGGCGCAGGACCCTCCCTCTTTACGCCGATTGGCGGACCACGCGCACGGTCTGCGCTGATTGGCCGGCACCGGATCACCCTCCAGGCACTCGTTCCCTTTTATGAGCACTTTACGAACACATAGCAGAGCACATATAACATAAGACTATCCAACATAGCAGGGGTGCACTCGTTCCCTTTTATGAGCACTTTTAACATAGCAGAAATTACACAGAGACTACGAACACATAACATAGCACATATTACACAGAGACTCGTTCCCTTTTATGAGCACTCTTTTTAAACATAGCAGAGAATAATGGGGGTGTATTCGCCCTCCATTTTGACCTACTGCGCATATGCGCAGAAACATAACACCCCGTTCCCTTTTATGAGCACTTCACAACCACATAGCAGAGCCGATAACACATTCTCCATCCACCTATTTAACATAGTACATAGCAGAGTATTGCTTATTTTCTTTTACGGGGTAGCAACACCCCCAACCCTCCTCCTTTCTCATCCAGGGCTTGGGACCGGCAATGGCGGAGTTTAAAAAAATAATACCATCATACTCTCATAAATGAATAAAGCATAATATCATTAGCATCAATAGTGGTGAGTGAGAATTTGTTTAAAAAATCCTGCAACGAATAACCAGATGCACGACATGCTAAATATGGGAAACAGTAATGTCCACAAAATTGAGATAAATCACCTTGAATACGTCTATTATTCCATGTATAATACAGACAGTTTCGTTTTAAAAACCTTATATGATGTTGTATATAGGGAGGTATACCATAGCTATCGAAATACTCTCCCACACACATATTAGATATATAAACAGCAACCCACTGTTCACCAGGCTTATCACTAGAATCAGTGTTTATAATTATGGCGGCTGGAAATGTATGAATAAACAGAGGTAACTCATTAGCAGCATACACACCAATAAAATGATCTTTAGGCAAATTTTGTTGTAATGCTTCATAAAGCTCAATTGTATTTAACATTTTTTCCCTTTAATTAATATATATTTTTCTCTGGAAATCAATTTCTAATTCTGAAGAGAAGTCACCATAAATAATTGTTGTTACAGGAGATGGCAGTGCTTCTTTAAAATGAACCTCTAGGCGTACACTTCCTTGCCGTTGTGGACTAGTATGAAATCCAGCACTAGCACTAGAATCGGGAGTTAAATCAAACACCAGTAGAGTATAACCATTAGGATATTCGGCGAGTGAAATATTATTACCTTGATTAGAATAATAAATACCTGAACCTGTAAATAACGTGGAATATGCTTGTATATATAGCTTATTATCAAAATCAGGTTGTAGCGGTTTGGAAGGAACAGGCGTTCCATCAACATACAGTGTAAAAAATGACATATTAAAATGCTGAAAATTGAACGGATTTGTCTGATAAGTACCATTAAAAGCAGTATTACTAACAAAACCAATAATAATACGTTTAGGCACTAGGCCTGAAAATAGATCTGGAAGTGTACTATCCATAATTCCTTGTGGCAGCGTTTCAGTCTTCACTTGCACTTTTGTTATAGGATATTTTACTCTAAATTTAGGATTTTGTAATACTTTATTTTGTGCTATTTTAACGACCGGTGACACATCAACCTTTCTCACAAGCAATGTTGCATCTGTAATTACAACTTTTCCGTCAGCATCTGCGTCACCCATTAGACAAAATGTAGGTTTAGCTGGAATTAGTTTAATACGCAGTTGTACACCACTCAGTAAAAATTTCTCCTGATTAAATATATCGGCATGAATATAACCCAATAGTTCAAATGACTGACTTAAAGCAGTGAGAAGAAAACGTTGTTTAAATCCTACATTACTATCGACCACACTGTCCATATGGCCTGCAGTATCTTTAAACCACATTGATGTTTGAAGATGCGTTGATTTAGCTTCAGCATTATAATTTAGTAGTTTTTCAATATACGATCGATATGGATATGTATGTGAAGAGTAGGAAATAAGTTGATTATTTAAATATAATTGCAATTCACTGAACATTGCATTGAGAAAATCATTTACAGGGCCGATTTTCTTATCGGCAGAAGTTAAATTAGAACCATCTGATTTAGTAATTTTACCTTTAATATAAAACATTGTGTGCGGTAAGTCAATATAGTCATCCCCATGACCGGGGACAACAAATTCTATTGGAGCATTATCAGCTATCGAAGCCACAGGCTTATATGGAACTATTTTATTACCTATAATACTGGTTTGAGTGGGTAAACCAGCAAATAAATCTAATTCTGATTTCATACACTCACACTGCATTTTTCTCTCTTTTCTTACTATTAATATTCACACACAGTAAAATTTATAATATCGTATTACGTTTGCGAAAATGTAATTTTACACATACACTGCCATGTTGGAAAGGAAGTGGATTACCTGTACTATCTCTTAAATCAATAATAATTTGATCAAATTGTTTACGTTGCACGGGGACATAGTGAGGATTGTCAAAAATATGTACATTATTAATACCATACTCTGTAATATTTGTATTTATAATACGTAACAACGGAGCTACGGTGTCACCCACCATTTGTGGTTCTACAATATCACTGTAAATATACATAAGTGTAGGTAGCGATTTTTGTAAATCAGGTGGATAACGAGCATGATGCACAACTGCAATATCTTCTTGTTGTATGTGATCAAAGTCTAGTATTCTGGCTAGTTCAGGAGATAGGCGTACTTCTATATGCTTCTCTTGATCTTTTATTACTCTACTGACTTCAATTCGTTTTACTGATGCTTTAACTTTTAATTGTAAATTTAATATATCACTTTTATGATTAATTTGAGATAGAATATCATCAACATTATAATAGTGTCCTGGTAAGATTTTAGTTATGTTCCAGCTTTTTGTATTCATGAGACGGTAATAAATATTATTAGTATATTTGGAAACATTCTGAAATGAATTTGTATAATGTACTTCAACAACGGCCGTCTCCCACTCACCTTTCTCTAGCACCAATGGATGATATAATTTGGTAGTATAACATGACAAAGTATTTTGTGGAAAATACTCCATAGAACTGTTACTCGGTAGTGTAAGATAAAAGCTAGTAGTACTCTGTTCCATATTAATCAATAATATCACTCTTCCTTTTCTTTTTACCACCAGTCTTTGCAAAATGAACTTTTCTCCATTTTCTTCTTCTTCCAGATCCTTCCAACACTTGATTTATTTTATTTTGAGCTTTAGTTTTTAAATTATTTTTAGCTTCTTGCCAACGTGATGTTAAAGCTTCGTCAATAGGTCTATTATCACCTAATACATATCCAGCTACATTAATTCCTGTACGTAACAATTCTTTACCAACAGTTTTTGCTCCTTGTTTAATTAACGGAAATACACTTCGAAATAAACCACCTAAAAAACTTCCAATACCATAACCTTCTTGATATGGTGCACCTCTATACACGTTATAACCACCTCCTGCTTGGTGAGTATAGTATTTAAAGTATGGATCATTCATTATTATTATTTTTTCCTATATACACAAATATAACAGTTGTTTATAATATAGTATTGTGGCTAAATGTTTTTTAAATGTGACACAGGAATCCATGAATTAAAAGAAGGGGGATATCCCCGCCAACGAACAAGTACACGTTTACCTTTAACTTCTAAAATTTCATCTATTTCATAAACTTTAGGCAGAGGCACTCCTTGTAATTCCTCCTCGTAAAATGTACCATCAATTACTTCACCATGTAAGTCCTCCAACACATAAACCACTTTCTTTTCCTTATGTATCACCTGTTTTATTTTAAATATTTCTACAGTCCACTTTTCTTTGTACCCTTTTTCAAAATGCCGTTTTGCTTTAGTAATGCGCACAGTATCACCTTTTTTATATTTTGCAACGTTAGTATGCGGCATCGGTTTTATTAATTTATTCCAAACTTGTTGAAAAGTGTCCTGGTTCACACTGGCGGGTGGTAATTGATGAGCTCTATGTGGTCTAGAATTATATGCCTGAACAAGTTTCGATAGTACATCTATGTATCGGTAAGTCTTCTTGGCTGTAAAATATTTCCACATTCGTTCTTTAAGAGTTCGATTAAAACGTTCCACCACACTTGCCTTAATATCGGAGTTTTGTGTTGTGAAGAATTTAATATTTTGCTTTTTTAAGTATAACTGAAATGGTCTATTAACAAACTCTGTACCTTTATCTGTTTGTAGACGTAAGGGTCTACGACGAGTAGATGCAAATATTTGCTTAAATGCTTTTATAATGTTTTCACCAGTTTTTGTACGTACAGGCACTGCCCAGACATAACGACTAAACGAATCAAACACTGTTAAAATATACCTATTGCCATCATTATACTTCTGCAGACTGTGCATATCGTTTAAATCAGCTTGCCACTGATCGTCAATATTGAACACTAAATAGGGATTACGTGGAAACTTTTTACGTACTGGCTTATGCAGAGTATAAGTCGGCTGTTCTTTTACCCACTGTTGCACTTTGTGTAAAGGAATAGATTTCTTCACAGCTCTCCATAATGACGTAGCAGTTGAAAACGAGGCAGGGTGTGAAGGGTTATAATAAATATCGGCCAGCTTCTTCATATTTTATAATCACACCATCTGTTGACAACTTTACGTTTACGTGGTGGCTCCTCCTCCTCCTCTTCTTCTTCCTGTTTTGGATCAGCAGCAGCGCCAGATGATGATGATGATGTCAGCTTACGAATATATTCTATACGCTGTGGGTTGCCTATATACTCTAAAGGTATATTGGATTTTGCTAACAGTACAGCAAAGGGTTCCCAACCTGTAGGGGGAATATTTTTCTTGCGATACCTGACAAAATCTGCTATTAGATCTACTATATTAGCTCCAGGAATTAATTTATTATAAATATTAACATTACCATTGTCATCCCAATGAATGTTGGAATTTTGTTTTAATTTACGTAATAAAGGTCTTGCTTTACGCACACAATTTTCGGGGAGAGTAGATAGTATTTCATCGTCCTCTCCGTCCTCATCCTCCTCCTCCTTCTTCTTAGTACCAACACTAGTTGATGTTGTTGCAGTAGGTTTTTGCACAATGTGTAAATATTTTTGTAACACCTCTTTATAGCGTATCCATTTTTCTTCAACACTCATATTTTTATTATTTAAAATATTTTTCATCTCATCATCTAAATTAGATATAGTTTGATATTGGTGCAATTTTTCTGGTGCAATTAAAACAAGCTTTTGTGTATGCTGCATAATTATTTAATTAAAGTAGATAGTATACCTCCAATAATAGGTGCAAGCAAAGCAGTAAGAAACCCACCTTTTTGTACAATTATTCGTTTTTTCTTTTGTTTTAATGATGGACCTTTTTTCGCTAAATACCTCAATTCCTTTCTATATCTTTTTAATCTATTTTTCTCTTTTTTATTTAACGGAACATTTCCTTGTAATACGTTGCTTGGCGTACTTTTGGTTTTGCCTTTGCTAAAAGTTTTAGTAAATGTGCACTCTCTCTGCTAATCATTTTTTCTTTTTGTAGCTATTATATTAAAATTGAGTATTAAAATATATCAGTTATTGAGATTATTTTTTTACTGGTACATAAACATAATTGTAAGAATCTGAGGGGAAAATTTTTGTTCGAACACGATGTTCGTCCCTGTTTTAAATCAAAAACCAAATAACTATGAGGATCTCGTGTTGCGTCCTGATAGGCCTCCTGTACAAATTTTGTGTTACCAGGATATAATTGGCGTGCTAGATAATTAATTTGAGCCTGGTCTCTGGGGTTTTTAAAACATTATATAATGGCAATTTAATGATATGTCTCGCATACCTTTAGCTTGATGAAACATATTTTGTGTTATAAAAATAACACTTAAATCTCGGTGGTGGCTACCTTTAGTAAAAAAGTCAACAATTCGTGTATCACATTCTCGCATTAAATCGTCAATAATTACAAGATGTGGGCCAGCTTGTGCTGGAAAATCATCTATTTTGGGGAGCCCTTCTTTAAATGTACAACCTGAGGATAGAGTTTCATACAGAGGTTGCCACTCACCATAACACCATACTATATTTTTCCATTTTTCGGCATAATGTTTTAAAAACTCTTTTACAAAATATGATTTACCACACCCAGTGGGGCCGGCTATAATACAAGTAAATGGATGTTGAAACTCCATATTCTAATACACCACAAATAATTATGAATATAATAGCATATTACAATTCAAAATGTGAATACTTTCAGACATGTTTACAATTGAATGCACGGCAAATGAAGCTGGAGTTTTCGCCATGTACAGACACAGAAATTTACCTGACCATTACTATGATCATCTGACAATGATATTTTATAATATACCTCCCTCATCATCGTATGCTAGACCAACACATCGATTTAAAATTTGATTATCCATTTTTTTACTCTCTCTCTCTCTCTCACTCTACTTAATTAACCTATTCGTTTTCTTTTATACCCGTAGGGAAGTGTATCAAAATTTTCTATTCGTTTCCTTTTACTAGCAGTAACCTGATAGATTTTATGCGCCTCCGGCTTAGTAATCAATTTATAATCTTTAGTACGTACAATTTGTCGACCGAGAGGAACGCTAATAGAAGGTGAATTATTTAAAATCATATCTTTCATCTGTTCAAAGTTTACATATTTTAATGTTCTATTATTCAGTGTGATTCCCTTGATTTTACATATTGTCTTTGTTTTACCATTAAGAGTGTTAACAACGGAATAGCCGTAACATTTGGGACCACCAGCACAAAATTCTTCGATATATGCATCCGGACCATATTCTGCCAACTCATTCTTCCATTCCCCTAAATGCACTCCTATTTTTAACTGTTGCTCGCCAGGCGATTGAGTGTAAATAATACTATCGGTATCATAATATAACACACGCTCGCCAAGTAAATCCAAATAACGAAATAACTCGAGGCGAGCGTGTGTCGTGGTGTATGCTGCGATTATCACGTTAATGTTTTTAGCAGGAGCAATAACGCTCTCATTAACACTCCAGTTGAGCACACGGAATTTGTCGCCGATTGGAATACACGAATTAACCTCAATATTCGGATTTGTTAATTTATCGAAATACTCCTCGGGAGTTTTAATGATAGCGATTTGCTCCATGTTTTCTCTTTGTGCGAACTTACCCCACAGGCTGTTTACTCCTAGCTTTGAAATTCGTTTCTTAGGTTTGTTGTGCATAATCTTTTCCCGGTCTAATCGAACACCCTCTTTCTCATAATACTCCTGTATGAAGTGGTCTTTTTGTTGTTCGGTGACGCATCCTGCAGGCCAACCGTTACACTCAGTCTTGATCTTCATAAACAGGTTAATGTATTCCGTGAAAAGACCGCCCTCTTTCTTTTCAGCGTCATACATTACAACCTCATAGCTCCATACCTCGTGTTTTTCTAGCACTCTATATCCTTTCTCGACAGCTACCCGCACTTCGTCTACAACCCACACTTCAGTCAAAGCTCTTTCCCTCTCCGAATGCGTGCATTCTTCTTCTTCATTCAGAGTGTCCGCGCACGTTCGGCATAAGGGGAATAATAATTTTCCACCACTCCGATAGGGCAGCACCGGGTGGTAGAGATTGGCCGGGGGTAAAACCGAACACTTTATTATTCCCTCAAACGCTGAAATATCGGGACACACGTCATCACCCACATAAACTTTCGGATGACCCACAGGATATTTTTTCACCTTACAACAGTAAGGATAGAGGGAGATTATATCTGTATACATAATACGTTCTCCCTCTTTCGTCTTTCTGTAGAGTTTCACGTTGTCGACTCTACCACCATACAGGGCATCCCGCGGGTGAATTGGGGCCTTTTTAGTCATGATGTGGTTTTTTACAAATATACTCACCGGCGGGTGGTCTTTTAGAAAATCCCGTCACCGGCATTCCCACATTTCATGAACTATATACCCCAGCTCTTTTAATCGAATAATTTTGTTTACACTACTTTCATAACGCATATTGAAAGTAGTGTACGCGTCATTATATATGGGGTTGTCACGGCCTGTGGGGTAACACTCCCGGCATCCGTGGAATAGACACCCTTGGTACTCCCAAACGTGTTCTGCACCGTTATAGTGTGCATATCCATCCACTTTATACCCACCTCTCACCACAACCTCTCGCCCGTTACCAGAATGCTGGATTCGTGTTTTCAATCTGTCGGCCTCGTACACGAGGCACTGAACGGCGCCGACAGATTGATTATCACGCCACCTGTACCCACTATGCGGGATAATACCAATGGTGTCTGTTCGCAGGAACTTTTTTCGATACATTAAGTTGCACGCGCTGGCAATGCTTATACTCTCGAGGAACGGGTTGACGCCCGATATAGCCTCAAACTCGTTCATAAATTTTACGCAAGCATTGCGCAGCACGTCCACATCGTTCATACAGTATTTTATAAGTTGTTCTTTTAAAATGAAACCCGTCTCTCCAAGTGTTTCCTTTTCCTCATTGTACCAACGCAGAAACTTCTCTTTCTGTTTCTTTTTCAAACCTCCCACATCGTAATACTCGATACCGGGTAAAGCACCCCTATACTCCTGATTAGCTTTTGCGTTAAATAAATGAGGGAAATGACCCTTCGAGACGGGCAAATCGAACGCGTCGCCTAATTTGGCCAAAGGCATCGGCAAGAAATTTAGACTATCGATAAATTTTAAATATAAATACTCCATCGATAAAATTTTGCACCCCCGCATAATTATTCGCGGCGTCCACTCTTTATGAAGCATCATTGCGCGTAAAATAAAATGGGCGTCGTAGCCCTTTGCGTTATGAGCTACAACGACTATTTTATTTATTTCAGAACGCCTTTGTGCTAAATAGTCTAAAAATTCGCCAATGCATTTGTCCCCATAAAATACATGTGTTCTATCGCCGCATACACCACACCGTTCAGTCTCACTGTTTCTACAACAGTAGCAAACTTGTTGGCTGACTAACAGGTTGGGCTCATGCTCAAAAATACCACCGGCTACTTCTTTATCTTGGCGGCACTCAATGTCGTAAAACACTAATAACCATTTCTGTGGGGTACGCGTTCGGCATGGTTGTATATAACATAAATGCCCTGACGGCATCATATTATTACACCCTGTGCAGAATACCTCCCCACAGACATGTGGATTCCGCCCTTTCTTCACCACGTAGGCTTTACGACATTGAGGGCACACTTTCAGAATAGCACACAATGAAGCCTTATGGTTTTTGAGACACTGAGGCCCATAAAAGCATCTATTGCATTCCCGGCAGTATATTACACTTTTCGTAATTGTGCATGGTGGTCTGTTCCGGCATTTATTGTATAAAGCTTTACACTTCCCCACGTGCCTGTCTTTGGACTGAAATTTTTTGTGGCATTCCTCGCAATAGTAAACACATGAAAAGGCTGCTGTTAGGCTAGTGATCACGTTATAATGATTGTTAATATATAACAAATTAATCTGTTTGCCATGACCGTGACCCTCAAAAAATATTTTTTCTCCCGATAACCCATCATACACTGTGATTTTATAGTCCACTAAATATGTCTGAAATTTTTTTAATTCCGGTATCCCCCCGCCATTCTCTAGGCTAACACCAGCCTTTTCACTTAACTCGGATACCTTTTGAAACATATTTTTTGGGCGTTGATTTCGATATCTATCTCTTTCTTTTTTATCATTTTTATGTTCAATAAGCCCTATAGCCACCACCAGAGCTTGACCCAAAAAATAGTATTCAGGGTTTTTAATGACTATAATACCTTTGTTATGTTTTATGTACTCGTTTATGTCAGAAAAATTCTGTTTCACTCGTCCCATACCAATAGGTAATTCGACGTGGTGAAAATAGAGAATAAAGCGATCTTGATATAAGAATGAAGTATTGGATTGAATTACTTTTTCTAACGCACCCCACACATTTTCAGCAGTCATATTATTAGCAGTTCGAAAAGACAAATAGAATGGTTTATCTGGGTGATTTTGGTTTATAAAATCAACCCTACACGATGATGAGGGAGCACACCTCTCATTACATACCGTACCAAATCGTTAATACCGTTTTCTACCCATTCAAGGGGGTTTTCTCCCTCTGGGGGAGGAGTTAATTCAATTGTCAGTAAATTCCCATTATCTTTAAACCGTCTATAATATTGCTGAGATTCGGATATTATATTAAACCGCTCCATTTTTTTGCTGTTTATCTAACTTTTAGAATATTGTAAAATCGTTAATGCTTGCTGTTTTATCTTAATTGCTGTCTTTCAAATATAGAACACCAATTAGTGTTTTTTCTAATAGCCTATTATTCTTAACGTTCAACAATTATTCACAGTAAAGCAATGATTATATATATATATATATTTGCAAAATTCTTCTCAGAAAAATCAGCTGTTTGCAAGAAAAAAGTACTTGGGACTGTTCCAACTATAGAACACCAATTAGTGTTTTTCCCAATAACCTATTATTCTTAACGATCAACAATTATTCACTGTAAAGCAATGCTTATATATATATATATTTTTGCAAAATTCTTCTCGGAAAAATCAGGTGTTTGCAAGAAAAAAGTAATTGGGGCTGTTCCAACTATAGAACACCAATTAGTGTTTTTCCCAATAACGTATTCTTTCTAAACCTGTAAATAGAAAAAAAAACGAATTTTACTTTGCAAAACCACCACCGAAAATTTTGACAAAGTTAAAAAAATTCTTATTTTTAAAAAAATCTATATTCGGCTTATTTTTTGCCCCTGTGACACCGGGTTTTCACGATCGTATTCAACACAACGTATATTTCAAAAAATAATCGGTTTTGGGTGAGGTTATGAGGAACACTTAAAATCCACCACCGAAAATTTTGAGTTAAAAAATGCTTATTTTTAAAAAAAATCTATATTCGGCTTATTTTTTGCCACTGTGACACCGGGTTTTCACGATCGTATTCAACACAACGTATATTTCAAAAAATAATCGGTTTTGGGTGAGGTTATGAGGAACACTTAAAATCCACCACCGAAAATTGAGTTAAAAAATGCTTATTTTTAAAAAAATCTATATTCGGCTTATTTTTTGCCACTGTGACACCGGGTTTTCACGATCGTATTCAACACAACGTATATTTCAAAAAATAATCGGTTTTGGGTGAGGTTATGAGGAACACTTAAAATCCACCACCGAAAATTTTGAGTTAAAAAATGCTTATTTTTTAAAAAAATCTATATTCGGCTTATTTTTTGCCGCTGTGACACCGGGTTTTCACGATCGTATTCAACACAACGTATATTTCAAAAAATAATCGGTTTTGGGTGAGGTTATGAGGAACACTTAAAATCCACCACCGAAAATTTTGACAAAGTTCAAAAAATACTTACCATTAATTCACACAAAATTCACTTCACTGTTCTCACACACTACACACGATGTTATCTTTTTGCAATCCGACGAATAACTGACTGAGAACTGCTTCGAACCTCACCCCTTATATAGTGTTCTGCTTTCCTCTGATTGGCTAAAATAAAACTTTTTTCATTGGAGCAAAATCTACAAGTCAAGTATCTCATTGGCTAACTATTTACTATTGGCTCCAAACAAAAACGACTAAGATATGTGCTAATATTTTCTAAGTTCATTTTTGGGTATCCAAAATTCATAAAATGGCCCATATCTCGAAAACGGTCAAAAATATCGAAAAAATAATCGAAAAAATCCCCCCGTACCTCACACCTTGTCGTTTTTAGACATGAAGAACCCATGGAACCATGTTTCAATCTTGTACGACAAGAGTGGGGGGCCACGGCGGGTCCAAAAAAACTTCTCTTGAAAACTGTAAGAGATAGAGCAAACATAACACATTGAAGCGCTGTTTCTCAGCTTTCATGGCGTCATTGCTAGAAATACTCCAGACAAATCGTCTAAGGCCATTTTTGGGTGTCCAAAAATCATAAAATGGCCCATATCTCGAAAACGGTCAAAAATATCAAAAAAATAATCGAAAAAATCTCCCCTTTATAAATCTCCTTGCCGATTTTACACATGAAGAACCCATGGAACCATGTTTCAAACTTGTACGACAAGGGTGGGCCAAGTTGCTAAAAAAACTTCGGATCGTCATATCTCAAGAACGGTGAGAGGTAGAAATAAAATTTTAACGGCATTCGATTTAGGATCATCAAATGTATAATCTACCCAAGTTTGGTAAACAAACATCGCCCAACTTTCAACTTTTTCGAAAATCAAAATTTTTTGCCTCTAGACCGTCATATCTCGAAAGCGGTAAGAGATAGAGCCACATTTTTGACCGGTCTTTCCAGTGGAGTACACATATACAGAGTTTCAAAAACTCAGAAACCAAATGGGTCGAAATTTTAAAAAACTCAAATCGTTATATCTGGAAAACGGTGAGAGATAGAAATAAAATTTTAACGGTATTCGATTTAGGATCATCAAATGTATCATCCGCCCACGTTTGGTAAACATCACCCAACTTTCAACTTTTTTCGAAAATCGCAATTTTTGACACGGCTTAAAGAACAAGTTTTCAAGGGGTTCCACCACTTTCTGTTCTCATGTTGAATGAATACACTCCCTTATTATAGGGGGGGGGGTGGAAAATAAGCCATACTCTTTTATTAATTCTGCTATGTTTAAATTGGGGTTGGAAAATATGCCATACTCTTTTATTAGCTCTGCTATGTGATTGTAAAGTGTTCATAAAAGGGAACGAGTCTTTGCTGTTTAAAAGAGTGCTCATAAAAGGGAACGAGTCTCTGTGTAATATGTGCTGCGTTATGTGTTCGTAGTCTCCGTGTAATATCTGCTATGTTAAAAGTGCTCATAAAAGGGAACGAGTGCGTGGAGGGTGATCCGGCGCCGACCGATCTGCGCGGACCGTGCGCGTGGTCCGCCAATCCTCGTTAAGGGGCGTGGCCGGGGGCGTGGCCTGCACCGACCAATCAGCGTCAAGGGGCGTGGCCAGCCAATCAGCGTCAAGGGGCGTGGCCGGGTCACGTGACCCGCGCCAGCCAATCAGCGTCGAGAGTTTGCGCATGCGCAGTAGGAAGAAAAATGCCCCCAAGTGACCCCTACCTACTGAGTGGCCTAGACCCCCAGCCCCGAACTGGATCTAACAATGTGTTAATTGTATAAACAAATGACTAAAATCTGCAAGTTACATCAGAAATATTAATAAAATCTCCAAATACTATTTGAAAATAGAAAAAACATTTATAAATAAAAAATAATGTGGCTATTTGAATACGCTTAGCTAGACATCAAGCTAAGTTCTTCTCGTACTTTTTTTTCATTTTTGAATGATTATGCAATCTAAAGTAGTTTATACTACGCAACCATAGTACTGTTTCAACAAAATACATTAGCGTTCTGTCATTAGAGTTACGCCTAATGACTATGTGATTAGAGCAGATAACGGTCATCTATGCATGCACTTAGTATAGACTATATATGTACGTTTGTGGTTACTGTCTAATTATTGTAACATAAACTACTTGAAATTGTCTCCCTAATGAGTACGTGGTTATGCGGCATTAACGTCACCGACATAATAAGGAGATAGTTACGCGATTTCTAATATACAGATAGTTATCAAAATAATGGAATAATTTAGAATAGAAACAAATCAGACATCTAGGTTGGCAATTGTCAGGCGGCGACCGCAGCTCCATGCTGCTGGTGAAGGTTGTGTTAGGACAAATTCCATACTGCGTGAAGATCAGTGGAACATCCGAATGCAGTTTACTAGACAGATGTTGATATTGAAAATTGGCTATTTCTCTGATTTACAATTAGGGTAAATTGTTGATGCTCGGTTATGTAAAGCGAACGACGAAAGTAGCAAATGTGTTGGGTGGGTCGTGAGGGACAGTGTCCTAGGTAATGACAGACTACAAAATACTTCGAAATCAGAACACTGAAGAGGAACAGTGGTCCGAAGAAAACCCTTAGTGACAGGATTATTAAAGCACCTTGTCACTCTGAACCTGAGGGTTAGTAGTGACACTTACAGGCAGCAAGAAGATTGCAGTTTGATGCGTGTTCGTTCTTCCTCTCTCGTGAAGAACCTGTTAGACACTTCCATAATTTACAAGTAGCTCGTGTCCTAGGTGTCCGTGAGAAAGCGTGGTACTTCGACACGTAAATATTAAGTAGTTCGGGGCATTGTTGCAGTGTTTATAGATAACTCGAACGATCCTACCGGGAGACTGGAAGGCCACGAAGTGCCTCCCAAATTGGAAAGTAATGCTTGTCTTCAGGTCCAGTAAGGGGTGGTTGACTGCGTACATGGTATCTTAGTACAGAGTATTAAAAATCAGAAATAAATGGGGCCAGGAGATAGTAAGCCTTCTCGAGAATTCTTGGGATTCAATGATTAGGGTTGGTCTTTGGCTGTGGCCTTGTGGGATTCGGTACTTACAGATCGTGTAGTCCAAAGGGAAGATGAGCGTGCTCTATAACTCTCTGCCAACACTGCTTATGCTGGTTGATTGCTAGCTCGCTAACGGAGTTCCCCTACAAATAGGTAAAACTGGAAGATACAAGGCATACAAGGACAATGTAGCTCCAGACTTATACTGTCAAGTTTAAAGGGCATGGTATACCCCATTCATTACCTTGTTTGAAAATTTGAAGAGTGCTTGGACGCCCTAAGAAGTTAACAACATAAACGTAAAGATGAATGCTATTACCCGTCATATAATATTTTCATAGAGAACCGTTTAGCAAATGAGGTGAAGTGACAAAGGAACACTAGCAGTACCTCCCACAGCCTTTCTCAACAATCACATAAACTACATGATATGGATATGCGTGGTCTGATTGCACGGGCGAAACCACTGATAAGGGACCATCACGCTTTAGCACAACTCCAATAGTATCACGAACATTCAACATAGACCTCTGATGACTGGAAACATGATGGACTGGTCGGGTCAGTCATTGTTCAATTGATTTCAAATAATGAGCTGTGTTCATGGCTGGTGGATACCCAAAGAAGAGTTTAATTCAATGTTTCTGCCAAACTGTGAACATGGCGGCGACTCTGTGATACAGTGGGCAGCAATATTCTGTTTTTCAGTTAACCATGTGTTGTGCTTACCAATCCGTTATCTTATTCGCCATTTTAAGGAACCATGTACATGTTGTGGTCGAGATGTCTTTTCCGAGCTATCATACCATTGTCTAGGATGATAATGCACACATTCACACGAGTAGTTGCGCGGCGGTAGGCACTCCGAGATAAAATTAAACACATCTTCTGGCCGGCGCAATTCCTGGACCTGAACATAATTGAACATCTATGGTCCAGTGTGGAGACAGCTCCGGCGCAGGATATGATTGTACTTACGCTCGATCACGGCGTATATAAGCACCTGCTGTTTGTATTGTGGAGATATTGCAAGTTTAATGATTCAACCTTTTATTTAGTAAAGTTATACGTAAATAACTTATTTTGTAACTGGACAACAAAGAATCATGTAGGCCAATAGAAAGTTCGACCTATTCGGGATTCTCTTCTCTGAATATCAGTAGTCACTGTTAAACTAAGGATAATGCATGAAATTCAATATCTAGGGTGGGCGAGAATAACTCTACCTAAAAGGCTGTTCGCAGACTACCCGACTTCGTGTGTCGAAGACACGCGTCAGGCTGTGTCGTCTCGTCATTCATACTCGACACACATCCGCGACGGACGCTAGATCTAACTTCACATGTCTCGGAAATGTGTAATTTTTTTTAGCCAGAACAATGGGACAATGCACTTTATATAGTTTTATGAAATTGCCGTAAGCACATTCATAAGGAGGACGTATGTAGCCTGGAGTTGGCGATCCTCATTGAGTCCTGGACTAAATCCGGGGCCTAGTCAGTATGTTGCTAAATCCGCCACTAACTACATGAGGTATTATCTTCATGTCTCGCGGCCTCTCCTTATGAAAATCATTATGGAGTGCCACCGGACATCAGGGTTATGCCTAAGTGCTTATAAAACATTATTTTCCATATTTTTGTACAATATAATATTAAATACACAGAATATGTGAAAAAATAACGAAATATTATAAAATTACATATTGACCTGGGGGATCGCAGTTTGTGAGTGTGTAAAATATATTTGGGAATATCTGGTCATTTGTGCTATTTTTTAAAGTCTAATATGAAATAGTAAAGTGGAGCAATAAGCAATGTAGTTTGATGTTGCAATTTCCATCAAACAGTTCATTGGCTTGGTACTGAATTTTAGAAAATGCAAGAAAAAACAAAACGGCAACATGCAATGTACTTGCCGATACGATTCTTCTCTTTTGTTTGCATCTCTATGAATCCACTATGGAATGCACAATACACTGTTTCCCATGCTTTCGTCTTTTCAAGTCTGTTGTTATAGGAATCACTGCTGGAGTTCCATATACTAGGCTGTTCTTCAATTTCTGGAATGAAAGCGTCTGTGTCGAAAGCTTCCATTGAGCTCATCTTTCAGAATGAGTATCTGTTTGCTGAAAAGACAAATTGTGGTACTGTTGCGCGTCTTCGACACACGAAGTCGCATAGTATGAAAAGGTTCCCGCGACAAGCCTGCCACAGAAAAAAAATGTCTCGCTTCTTCGACACACTAAGTCGCGTAGTCTGCGAAGGACCAAATTGTTTATAACATTTTAAAAAATAATTAGCCAATTTTCAAGAAACAGCATTTTGTCTTAAAAATAGTAAAATTTATTACATTGTATTTCGGTTATATCATTACAGGAATGCTTGACAGACTATGGCGTAATGTCCAATCTTGCGTAACCGGACTCACTTGTCATCGCAGAACTCACTTGTTTCAGAACTTCCACAACTGGCACTTCCGCAACAATTTTTATAGAGATAGTTGTAAGTACTTCAAATTATAAGCCTGTAGCCAAACTTCGTCTATAAAAATTGTTGCGTGATAACCTTAGGATTCTGAAACATGTATTTTTGGATAGCACACATATTAGGTCTTCAGTGAACTCTTGGCCCGACTACAGTAGGTCCCATAATTTTTGGAGCTATGGAACTTTAAAGTTCAGTTTTCCATGTTTTCGCCAGCCTATAGCTCCGAAAGGAAGCATTTGAACCCAGATTGGTCTATACATTTTGTAATATCTTGGTGTCAGGAATCACCTCCCAAACGATGTCGGTGTTGTTTTGAAACACCATGTATATTCAACTCTAGCTTATGATGCATTACGAACGAATACGAACGCGAACAAAATATGGGCCGTTTCACGATTAGGGGCAAGTTTGAAGGTGCAAAATCTGAAATTTTTAGGGGGGGGGAATTCAATGCTTTTTTTCTTAAATATGCCCTATATATAAAGTGGCAATGTCACCTTGTGCACGGCAGCGCAGAAACGTTTATATTTTCTGAGGTACGTGACAAAGTTTCCAAACGCGTTAGATTAATTTGTTATTACAGTAGCACGTTTCCAAATTTTCGTTTTATTCTGTATTTTCTCTGTTGAAACGGCAGTATTATGTTACAAATTGACAAACGGAGGTGTAAAAATATTTTACAATAAAATATAGAAGTATTAGTAATTTTTAGTACTTTATTGAAACAAAAAATACATTAGCGTGACAAAAATGTAATGGAAATGGCTTATGACACACAGGATGCAATTATTGGAATATATTTGACAAAGTACACTAACACATTAATATAATTCTCCTATATCAGAGGTCTGGTTCAAAATTGGTGAAACCCACTAATACAATTTGGAGCTCATATTGTATGTTTGTTCACTAGCGAAACATTTTTTACTCTTCTAACAAAATATAAATATATTGTAGTAAATTTTATTTGTGTTTTACGTCATTTCTGCACAAAACCAGTATGAATACTAATGCTCTACACAGTAAGTCCTTATTGCTAGTGCAATAACACAATTTAATACAATGATTATACAATAATAATACACACAATAATACAGTGTGTGAATATTGCAATCAGTTTGAGAATAATACAGTTCGCATAAAAGACTTAAAAAAACATAATTTGCTGCTGATAAAGCAGATGAACACTATACAATTGTTTCAGATCAACAGAAAAAATAATTATGTACTTATGTTATTTTTTTGTACTGCTGATCTGTTTTTAAAAAACGAAAGTATTCCCGCATTCAAATAACCTTCATTTCTAACAATATTCATAAACTATTCATGTCGTTTTTTCTGACAATACAACTTTTACAGATTTGTCATGTCCACTTTTATGGGCCTGAAACAATTGCACACTGTTGATCTGTTACAGAAACCGGAAATAATTCTTACATTCAAAGAACCCTTCCTCTCTGAGACTGCTTGGTGCACTTTCATCAAATCTGGTATTTTTGGCAAGTTGTTAGGTACTAAGGAATCAACAGCCGAAATTGCAGAAGTATCTATGTAAAAGAACTTAATTTTTGAAGTTTCAGACCTATTTGACATATTGAACATTGCTTTTGCATCAGCTAGTCGTGTCCATGCGAAACTAATATGTCAGCTTGTCTTGCGAGAAGCACCGAAATGCATCTGCTGTATTTCTTGAGAACACACATTGATAGTTCTCAGAAAAATCAACGTAGAGTACACATTCTTTCTGTGTAAGTGTCTTTACTAAGTAATACTGATGATATACGTTGCATTTGTGTCTAAGAAAAGGCAGCATATCGTTTTCAAACGCACGTGCTAAGTCTGTCACCGAACCTCTTACCTTTTCTTTTTCGTAACTCGTACTATAATGGTTTCGGATGTGCCGTTCATATTGTACTTCGTTCTTTTTTATTGTTCCAACAATACCAAAAAGTCTGTTCCTGTCGATTTGGAATTGTCATATTCAGCGACTTGCTTTTGCACTTCAAACATTCTTGGTATGAATAGGATTGTTTCTGGGATTACAACATAAAGTTTAAGCAAGTTCATGTAGATTATTTGTTTGAACCACCCTACAAAGTTTCAATTTATCTGCTTTGAACTGTAAATTGGAATGCATTTTGCAAGCGCATTTTGCTGTGGGATAAATAAACATATAAATGGAATGATACAAACAAATAAAAATATCTGTAAGATAAATACATACGAAAAATCTTTTAACACTTTTAACTGAAAATTAAAAATAAAGTTCTATAGCACACATACCGTAACAATTTACGTGTTTTCGCAATTTATTTTGAAAAAAAAAATATGCGTTGTCATTGATGTCGAATTTTGATTTTCAAAATATTGCTTGCATGACATATCATTTCCTTGGTTCAAAATTGAGTACAAAATCAAGATTGTAAAAAGTTTTTTGTCATCATCATCAAAATCGAATATGAATACTGATGATTCAAGCTGATAACTGAATTATTTCTATTCGTTAAATTTACATGCGAAATAACAGTACAGCATGTTTTGTATTTTTTGCATATTTTAAATATAGCATAGTCTTTTGATTGTCACTACGAAAACAACAAGTCATTTCCGTAACGAAATTTGACGTACCGGTAAGGACCGTTATGGGAATGACGTTTCTTTGCATTACAGAAATTTCTAGAAAACCTTTCATAGGTGGGAAGTCGAAATGAATTCACCAAGAACCTGATCCATAAGGATTACAAAACAGACGTTATATCATTCAATTATATATTATATTTATAGCATAAAACTGTGTTACGGTTATGACAATGAGAAAACATAAACAACGAAAACAGACATAAACAACGATAAAAATCTTCAGACCGCCGTGTGTTGGATCCATGTGTCTCCCGCACATGCAAGAGATACGAATTACGCTGCGCATTTGTTTCGGTTGCAATATTGCCAAATCGAAAGCTTTTAAGAACAAAAACGTAAGTAGTGACGGTATTGACACTAAAAGCTATGGACACAGCTATCACCACCAAAATGTAACCTTAAAACAAAAGAAAAGGAAAATACTGTTATTTATTTATATAAATGGGCTCAAGTTCTCTAGGCCGCCAAATAAACAAATATATTTTCGCAATTGTATATACCAGAAAATACCATGAATGTTCACGTACCTGTTGCTAGGGACACGTTCTGGTAGTGACATTTACGAATAAAATAATTAATTTTTTAAAAAAAATAAAAATAAATAATTCAAAGTTACGTATTGTTAGTACATTAGTGTGACACTAGCTACTTATGTCCACAAACACTAAATCGTATTTCTGTTTAGAAAGGGACATTTTAACACGGGACATAAAACTTGGCCCTAATTGTAAAACGACCCATATAAACAACAGCTTATTACATAAATCGAAACATTCTGGTTCGTTTTGTTACAATAAACTATATTTCCTAGGTTTCCTTACGAAAATATATTCTAACAACTTAAAGTTGCAACTTAACGTCATTCGCATGATCTAGGAGCCATACACAACGATATACAACTGTAATACGTTTACCTTTAACTATGGCGAAAAATGCCTTCTATTACTACTGACTCAAAGAAGGAAAGACGAGAAAAGTTATTCTGATGTTGATATAATACATCTTTGATTATAAAATTAAATATTTTAACTACGTAAAATGTTGATGCATAGGTTAAAGAATGAAAGTCACCTGTTCAATCTTAGGATAAATTCTAATTACGAGACACGAGAATTTTTGCCTAAAAAATTACACTTTTTCGATAACTATAGTCTAATTTTGGTTATGTTATGTTATGTTACATTACGTTCTATTTACCTTCATGATTTGTATAGATGGGAAATGGCTTTCGAAAAGGAGTGGACAATATTCTCGTGCTTCGGTGTTGATTCAGTCAAATACCTTTCCATATGCTTCACATATTACTCACACATTAGTTAGGATTCACTATCAATAATTCATTTCTTCTGTAAACTTTCTGTTTTTTTTATCTAGTTTTGGGCCTCAGAAATTAGAATTAGCTCCAATCTTATCCATTCAATAAGAAGATAGCCGACCACTAGAAGCAGAGGTTTTTACTCATCATTAATATATGTTTTCTATTTTAAAACATTTTTATATTAGATCTTTTGTACTTCGATATGAATTTTGATATGTATTTTAAGTAAAACGCTTCGGCGTTAGTCTCAAGGCCTTTTCATAACAATTCAAGTACTAAACGTAATACAGGCGTTCATGTTATCTTGGTTACAGTTTTTACTATAACTATTGAAATATTTTTTGTATAATTTGATACAAGTGACTTTGACACTTAAAGACATTGACTGTCGACATTGATTTATATCTGCGACATAAATATACCTTTTATTGGTATTAAAGAATGAAAGAAAACGTTCATGGTAGTGTTTTATCGAATTGGTAAATAACAACAACGACTACAACTATAAAGTACTCTAAGTATATTTTAGTACTGATGATTACTTCGCCAATAGTACTATGTTACCGAAGCAGTGACTAAAATATTTATTTATAGGAGTATATTATCCTAACTACTATTAAAGAAAAAAATGGGGTTAAGTTCCAAAGTTGGTCGTCCGTTTCTAACAAAATTTTGAAAATTTACAGCGAATAAATGAATAATTTGCTTGTTTGTGTGCTTGATAATGTGTAAGCAGAGTGAAAGTTGTGTTTATTTTCTTATATAAGCGGTTCTAAACATGAAACTAATTGGCAAGCGGAAGGAACTACTTGGCGCAAAGTTTCTCCATGGTAGGATTGCGGGAATATATACAGACTCGCAGCGCTGGATATGAGGTAACATCATTACATTTTGTGAAAGAATAAGGTTATAATAATCAAGAAAATCTATTAAAAGCAAGTAAAAATAATGACTTAATAAATCTAAAAATAAATGTATAAAATGTGCTAAGCAAATAACTGTAAAGAATCGTGGAGAAAGTTATACTTTTCAATGTAACAATAACATAACCAACATGGCGGCAGGGCTCTAGAACACAGGTCCTCCTTCCTATTTAGCTGTAATAAGGGCAGAAAACAACGTGCCCTGCGGGGATCTAACCCGCCTTTACTCGCACACAATATTACAATTTGATTATGTGGCATGATTTTCTTTTTTAGTTCCATATCTTTGTTTAAAAAAGTATAAATATGAAATAAGTACTGATTACAAAAATGGTTACAGATAAGAAATCAACATTATAACCGAGTATGACGAGGACCTTAGGTTTGAGAGTGAAACGAGTCAAAGCAAGTTTTGCTTACTGCAAAGTTACATTGGTTACATATCAAGTTGCTTCTATTTTGCTTCTCTTTCGTACTACAGAACGTAAAACTCCAGTATGTACCTTGAAAGGGCAAATATTTCTCTACTTCAGCAAATCGTACTAAATAAAGGGTAGTAACTTTGTCTGATGCAGAAATACCTTTTTACCTTCTGCAGTAACTGGCTTAGCTTACTAGAAAAGTTGTAAATAAGTCCATTTGTTAGAATAGTTCTGAACACTAAATGGCTTATTGGCTTCTCTTGGGATCATGTAACAATAACGTTTCCTTATGCAATACATAACTGCTCACAATGGCCGAATCTAACATATAATAAAATAATTTCATCTACCACTTATGCGAATTCCATGAGACAGAATAGCAACTATGCAGTTGATCAAATTTATCAACATCACCCATTTGCTTATTATGGTCCGCAATGCTAACTGAATATGACACTTGTTTCTCTTACCTTCTCTATTCCTACATAGCACATTTCTAAATTCAATTGGATTGTGCACAGTGCTAGCTACTGTAGCAGCTTCTTTACCTCTCTTTTTCGAACATATATTGCCCTTTTGGGTGACCCTTTAAAACAAGGTGCCGTGGCAGAGGCCCCCCTAGTTGTTGCTCCCTGCTCATGTGTTTCAAATGCAAACCAATCTAGCTTTATCTAGCCTGTGAAGTCAGTAGTATGCATGGCGAATCTGTTATTTACACGTACATCCTTCCTTGTACAAGAGTCCATGGTTCGAACCCAGTTCGCACCAAGTGACCTTTGTGGTGGACAAAAACCGTGTGCGTGGGTTTTCTCGGGGGTTTTCCGTTTCCTTCCACTCTCTTCATTCCACAATTTCATTCATTTCTCATCATCATCGTTTCCTTTAGTCTATCCGGCACAACCATGGAACGTAAAACTTAAAGATTTCATTTCATTTCATTTCCCATCTCATACACGACAGACACGTCTTCACCAATATATTTTGCGCACGAGAACTACAAAATTGCAAGTTTACACATGTTTAGCTGTGTTTCTATTATGTTACCCAACATAATATTGTGCATATATTTATTATGTACGTGATTACACCACAGTGCATTTCTGCACTGAAAGACCAATAGCAACAAATTATAGTGCTAGGCGTTTCATCCGCTATATTATCTTTGTGCCAGAAAACTTGTGACATCGTTCATTATTTTTCTATCGCTTAACAGTTCAACTTTAGAAATGCAATAAAAATATATTTTGTTAGAACACTGGAATGACGATAGACTCCATCATATATTATAATCATTTATTATTCCAAACAATACAGATCATGTACGACATTGTGATATAGCCTATAGCCCACAAGCATACGAAAATTTACAAAAATAAATAAATAAATAAATATAAGCGTAAGTTCCTAGTACTTTCTAGAAAATATATAGACACCTTCCGAACACGTACTTATCTTAGAAACGCCAGAAAAACTGATATAAAAATAATCTACTTAAGCACGACAACTTTTCTGAGTTGAATGGACCTATGGTAAATTATTTTATCACCTTTTCGCGCCAGTGGCGAAATACAAACAACTGACAAGCGTAATTCGTTGCATCAAAAACCTTTGGTAAGAATACATACCACTTACCTCGCTAAGAAACTAGAATTCTGTCAAACATCATTGATGGTCCGTGTGGAGTAAGTGGTAACTATTTATACCGTGCCCGTTAAAGGATTGAAGAAAATGTCTATCTCCATTAACCGGAAACCTGACTTTAACGAAAATTTTTGCGAGTCCCACTCGATTCCGTTAAAGACAAGAAGACAGGTTTCACTATATATGCATGAATTTATGTATGTATGTAAATGTGTGTGTATGTGTGTGTGTGTGTTAAATTTCTGGGACAGCTCTACTCATATGCGTGACCTCATAAGAAGTGAATAATATTGTTAACTCTAACAAAATAGTAAGAACTTCCACTTTAAAATAATCATCGTCTACATCGAAAGGTGCCACTGTATAGATCAATAGGTGTATATTGCGTCATAATTAGATGATTATTTTAAATTCTTATGTTTATATTAGAGAAAGATGGTACCAATAAAAAGACAAATTTATAATCTTTGTATTGATATGCAATGTATAGGAAAATGCAAAGGTTTTTTTTTTTCGCAAAAGAAGATTATAGTTAGAACTGAAAATTTGTATCTCACATAGAATTGAATAACACTAGCAATGTACATTTCAAATTTTAATCAATTTTAATCAAACATGCATTATGGTTTAACGTAAAACATTATTTCAGCGTAAAGAGAAATGTGTAAAATGTAGCATTCATTTGTTTTATTTATTTTCGGGAATTGATTGCAGTGAAAATTGAGCAATAAAAAGATGTAATTAATTATTATTAATTATTGTATTTGGTACTAAATTACTTTTAATCATACATACAGACAATTTAAAGTTGTTTTCGAGCAAACAAAACACTATTACTGTATTAATGTTATCAATCTCAAACGGCTTCAAAGCTTTCACCGTTTCTTGGTGGTTAACTTATATTCGTTGATTATTTATTTTCCTTGATTAACCTGCAATACGAGAGAAGTAAAAAAGTAAAGGCACTTTCCGGAAAAGGTACATTCATTTCAACGGTAGAAAACTGAAACATACATGGTGTTCACCCAGTCGATATTCAATCTCCCGCCATGTGTTGTGTAGCATGTTCGATGTGATGGAGTTGATGACTTCTTCATTTTGGGACGAACAGCACGAATATCACGTACAGGTGTGACGTAGACTCTATCTTTGACATAGCACCATACGAGGAATCCCATAGGGGTTATGTCGGGAGATCGCAGTAGTGGCCAACTAGTGGGTCCATCGCGTCCAACCTATCGCTGTGGAAGCTTTCTGTCTAAAGCCCTACGAACCTGTGCGTTGGGGCTCCATCATGTTGGAATATCACGTATTGTTACAAATATAGTAGCTGTGGAAAAGCTAAGTGTTCATCCATGTCTAAATAAACGGGACCAATTATTGTGTGTTCCAAGAAAAAAATTCTGTCGCGTCCCAAAGCACTCACACATTCACTTTCTCGCTAACTCTGTCATATTCACTAACAACGTACGAGTGTTCGGAACCCCAAATGCGCACATTGTGAAGATTCACCTTGCCTCATATATGGAAGGTCCCCTCATCACTGAAAATCACCCTTCCGAAGTTATCAGGATCATCCTCGATCTGTTCTAGAATCTCCATTGCAAACCTGGTTCTTTTTGGTAGGTCATCGGGCTGTAGCGCTTGAACGATTTGAATCTTATATGCATACAAACTCAGTCTTTTATGGAGCATCTTATGGACTGTTGAACGTAGGATGTTCAGCTCGCGTGACGTTCTACGAATTGACTTTATTGGGCCTCTAGTGAGGGCCTCAATGACCTCATCCAATTTCCTCAGACGTTCGTCCTTTGCCCAAACCAGGTTGCCGGTGACACTCCCCGTGGCTAAAAACTTCTGAAACCATTTTTAATGGTCTTGAAGACTAGTGGGTTCCGTTGTCTGTCGTGAATATTTGAGTGGCCTTCAGTAGAATTCTCACACTCAGTTGGTTTTCCCTGCACGCATACAGTTCCATATATTAGGTGCGTTAATTTTAATTCTATGTGTTTTTTAAAGCCATCGTTGTTTTGTTTATTTACTGATTCAGACAGCAGGTTGAGTTTAGAAAAAAAAAGAACAGCAGCAGACTTAGGCTATATCCGTGGAATATACTTCTTATAATTTGTGTATCTCCGATCTCTAGTTCTGTCTGATTATCTTTAAAATATAGTGTTGTGTTCTATCTGCTCATGTTGTTTTGTACAAAATAATAATAATAATAATAATAATAATAATAATAATAATAATAATAATAATAATAATAATAATACTTTATTTGTACTTAACACCCGAAGGCAATTACAAAGCACAAATTGTTAATTTTATAACGGTGCAGAATGTGCTACATGTAAAGTAATTCTAACAACTAACCATTACTCTTGTTTTGTTCACGTACAGTCAATAAGTACCAGATATAATAACAATCTTTACACTTTATTAAGTAACATTTGGAGGCATTTTTGTTTAAATATTGAGCATCTTAATTGAAATATGTCCAGACCCATAGAATGTATTTTATTGCCTCTATCACATATCCTATACAACGGAGAGTTTTTTGCTAAATTTGTTTTGTTGTCAGGCATATAAAACATTTGTCTGAATCTCAGGTTTTGACGAGGACAATAGAATGGTAATTTACCTAAGAAAGACATATTATCCTCTTGGTTATCAATAAGTTTTTTCAAGTACAATACACATTGAATAAACCTTCTATCCTCCAGTGACAAAAGCTGAAACCTCCTGAGAAGTATATTGTAAAATACATAACGAGTTGGTATATTATCTATTTTATAACTAATATATTTTAACATTTTCTTTTGTACCTTTTCTATTTGTTGCTTTGGTTTTTGGTAGTATGGTTCCCAAATTATAGAAGCGTACTCTAATTTTGTTCTTACAAAAGAGTTATATAAAGTTAATATTGTTTTTATGTTTTTAAAATGACAGCACGATCGTTTAATAAATCCAAGCATTTTAAACGCCTCATTTGTTTTGATATCCATATGATGTGTAAACTTTAGATTTGCATCAAACCACACTCCCAGATCCCTGACAACTTCTTTCCTCTCCAGTACTTGATTCCCTATAATATATTTAAATATAACAGGTTTCTTTGTGATTGAAAATGTTACAACATTGCATTTTGAAATATTGAGTTCAAATTTGTTTCTTTGACACCATTCACTCAACCTCACCAGATCTCTCTGTAATTTTTCACAATCATCTCTTGTAAAAATTTGTTTGTATAATTTAGTATCATCAGCAAACATTAGACACGAAGAATATTGGAACTCTTCAGGTAAATCGTTTATCATAATTAAAAATAGCAAAGGCCCTAAATTGGATCCTTGTGGTACTCCAGAATATACAGAATATTGTTTAGATTTACAATTATTATATGTTACATATTGGATTCTCTGCCGTGTCACGACAAAACGCTGTAACTTGAGTTACATTGTTTTGTCGCTATAAGCATTTTTGAATTTTCCGCCACCGATATTTATGTTCACCAGGCCCAGCATTGAGCTGGGTCAAATACTTTTGAAAATATAGCAAAGAAAATTTCGATGTAAGTAGGAAATTAGCCTGTCTGTAGCGACAAAACGATGCAAATCGAGTTACATTGTTTTATCGCTACCGAACGACTGTGTAACTGAAATTACATTGTTCTGTCAGTGTCATTGTAAGTAGTAAATGTGCGTTTTGTGGCGACAAAACGATGTTACGCGAATTACATTGTTCTGTTGAAAAATGAATGTAGGATTTTCGGATGTTCTGTTTTTACGTGTGTCTGAGAGTGACGTCACCGTTGTATAAACCAATCAATGGTTGAATCTGAATTAAATTGGCGGGACCAACGCCCCGAATCATGGGAACAAACCGGCCAAATAGGTTCGGGCGTAAGCCGTATCGCTGGTAATTGTTTGCTAGTAGCAGGCAATTGTTTAGTGGGAGAAAGCGCCGCTGAGTCGACCTGACGCCGGCTGGTGTGTTTGTTTTGTTAGTACAATGGAGGGAGTGCCATTGATTCGAAGAAGATGACTTCAAGAGGGAAACATATAGTTGAACTGGCGCGGCAAGTGGGGTCCAGTTGGCTCGAACCCCCTAAAAATTCAGATTTTTGTGGAAAAATAGTATAACTTCAGACCAATTATTATAGACAAGGGTTGATAATGCTTCCAATCCCCAGACAAGCTGCTGAGCAACGCATACAGTATGAATCGAGATAGATCCCTAAGTCCCTAACCATGTTGAGCAATCATATATATAAAACTTAAATATGCCTCAGACTGAGAGTTGCTGCAGCGGGAATATACTCAGTGGGATTGAAGAAAGAGGTATGACTCAGATTGAACTGTGCACCAATGTTATGACTTTATAACCTATATGCAGGACAATTCATTATATTTCAGAACAAACCAAATCCACTCTATGTGAATTTTTGGGCTGGACGCTGGGAATCAACAGTCAAAACCAGCTAGAACACGGGAGTTTCTGCCATGTTTCAGACGGCGTGGAAGGATGACGAGACACGGATTATGATGCAGACGCGATCATATTTAGAATATTTTGAAATTGATACTGGAGATGGGTGTGACAAATGAAAGTACAAATAAAGTAGGGTAGCGTAAATCTGATTAGTTTGCCACGTAAATGAGTCGCTGTGATTAATGGTATTTATTCATTTGGATCATTGGATCATTTCGGATTTGGATCAATGTCACGCCAACGTGAATGTGGAGGATGCAGAGAAGAACCGACCCGGAGAAAAGAAGAACGCAGTGAAAAATCAACAGGGATAGAATCATTTGGAAGCTACGAGAGGGAGGCGACTGCAAGATCAGGAAGAGAATCCAGTGGCAGATGAAGGGGAAGATCACGAGGGCGATCGAGGGCAAGGTCGAGAAGATAACACTCCGCCTCGAAAGAAGAAAAAGAAAGACGTGAAAAGTGTCGAGGAGAGGATTGCAAGAGACAGAAAGATCACCCAATCCAACCTGCCTGTAAATGCAAGAAGGGTGCAGTGAGAAAATCCTGTAGGCAACCCGTGTACAGATCCATGAGGATTACTGGGGTTTGGATATCCAAAGAAGACGAGATTACCTGGCAAGGAGTGTGACCAGACAGAAAACTGCAAGCAAGACGATGTTTCCAAAATCGCGCAGGGAATACACGCTGATATACAGAATGGACAATCACATTGTATGCAAGCAGTTCTTTCTCAACACCCTCGGTTACACAAACGATCAAGCCGTGGTGTCAGCTTGCAAACATGTAACTGCTGAGGCGGACGATGGAGCTTCAACCTCTACGTTACTTGTGAAGGCTGAACCAGACAGGCGTGGGAAGCACAAACCTGTCCATGCACTGCCTGACGGGTATAAGCAGCAGATCAGAGATTCCCTCGAGATGATGAACCCGCTGGTGTTACATTACAATTTAGAGCATGCCCCAAACAGGAGATATCTCCCCTGCGGCTACACTGCGTCGAAAGTGTACGAAAATTACCTCAAAGATTGCAAGGAAAAAGGAAGAAGGAAATGCAGCTGGCCAGTTTTCCACGAGGTGATGAAAGATCTCCACTTCAAGACCTCCCAGGATGCCTGTTCCAGATGCAAGGAGCATCATTTGGCCGTTCACAACGACAACGACGGGCCGCAGCAAGAGCAGTCCTGCGAAGTCTGGGAACAGATCTCCCACCTGAAGAACTGTGATCTGGCCCGGGGGCACATGCACGACTTTCAAAGCAATGAAGAAACTCGTGCGTCACTCTACACTGTCGATATGCAGAAAGTGCTCTCGATGCCAAAACTGTCTACCAAAGACAGCTTCTTCTTGCGAAAACCTGTACTGTTCAATGAGACGTTTGCTCAGGTTGGCCAAGGCGCGGAGGCAGTTTGCGTGCTGTGGCACGAAGCGGAAGGTGGGCGAAGGGCAAGCAACATTGCGTCTGTCTACGTGGCTTTCATCCAAGGTCATGCCAGGGATTTGGAAATCATCTACCTGTTTGCAGACAACTGCAGCGCCCAAAATAAGAACCGAATCCTCTTCGGGGTGCTGTTACGAGTCGTCGAGGATTACACTGTATCCTGTTCCAGAATGCGACTGGAATATCTGGAACCAGGTCACACCTACATAAGTGCGGACAGCGTGCATGCGTGCATCAGCAACAAAATTCGACTAAAAGACCTGTACGACATGGATGACTTTGTGTCGACGATAGAGGCCAGTCGAAAGAACCTCAAGACAATAACGCTGTCCCACAGAGAGATGATACTTTCCGGGATGAAACGAAAGCCAAACTCCCGAAAGGATGGTCCTACACCAACATAAAGATTGTGGGATTTCAGAGAGGTAGTTTGGCAATCTACGTGAGAAAGGACTACGATGCAGAAAATTTTAATTAATTTCAATTCTTAAGCAAGACACGGAAAGAGTCCTTGCTAAGGAGTTGGAGAAATGGAGCCCAGATCAGCTGTTAGCACTGCCGAGGCAGGGATCTCCAGGAGGTATCAGTGCGGAGAATAAGGAGCATCTCCTCAAGCTCTGCCAGAGTATGCCTCAAACCAAACGAGGGTTTTTTCAGAAGCTTCCTGTCACGAGCGGAGTTTTCGATCTCAACAGGGTCGTTGACGTCGATTTTTGAAGTGACATTTGACGTTGATCAAAGAACTGTCTAGTGTGTAAGTTCTGGTAAATACGTTTTTCAAAGTACAGACTAATTTGTGACAGATAATTTGGTCCCTTTGTATGTCTTTTTCCCTTGATTTCTTTTTCGCTGTTATGTGAAGGAATAGTATGTGATCGATAAGTACATTTTTCAAATAACATCTTCTGTTTTCATTTTATATTATCCTTAAGATTCTAAACCACATCGAAATTTAACTTCAGAGTTTTTTGTAATATTTTCAAAACAAATAACAGTACAAAAATGCATCCGCAGTTTGCTAGACAATGTTATTTTGCATTTGATGCCGTTGTCGCGACTCACCTCTCTGCTTCCGTTTTGTAGCTATTAATATAGAGTTGTCATTTAATTGCGATTTTCTGACTAGCTGCACAGTGAAAGCAGACAGGTGAGCCGCGACAACGATATGACCTGTAAAATAATATCGTCTAGTAAACTGCGGATCCATTTTCCTGTACTGCTATTTGTTTTGAAGACATTACAAAAAAAAAGTGAAATTATCGGCAGTTAAATTTCGATGTAACGAAGAACCTTAAATATTTTCTTTAATAATGTTAAAGAAATGTAACGAAAATATTTCATACCGGCCGAAATATTACAAAGGGGTACAAAACTAAATGAACATGCACGGTTGTTCAAATTACGTACTAGCAAATATACCATACTCAATCCTTCAGCAATTTTTATTTTGTGTGTCTATTTGTGGGCTTTCTTTGGTTGTTATCAGTTTTCCCCACAGTTTTGCAATAAACATTCAATTACCATTTAACAGTGAACTTTGCGTATGCCATGAGCTGCCAATAAGTACGAAGGAAAACATATGTGATATTCATGGGTACCTTAAGTTGTTTATAGAAAGCCGCTTTTGTTATACGTGGTGGATGGAACATGACCAAGCTATTGAACAGAAAATGTGTTGTATAGATCATAGGCAAATTCGATTAGGCTTATTGCAATAGACGAAACAAAGAATCTGTGTGAGCTCGCTATTGTTTAACATAGGAATTGCCTCTATACCGAACGACTTTCCAGGCCTGGAGAAGTGGGGTTCTTAACATGTCCCTATGGCTAAATTACAATTACGTACTCCTAACGCCTGGGTATTTCAGTTATTTCATTTATTAAATAGTTACTATTTGCTATTAAAGGGAATTCAATTTCAAATAATGCTGCTAAATCGTGTACGCTGTAGCCACGAAATGATGTAACTGAAGATACATAGTAGATGCTGTAGCCACAGACTGATGTAAGTCAAAATACAAGCTCAGCGCTATAGCGACAAAACGATGTAACTAGGCAATAATGGTCAACCAATCAATTTTCACCAAATTTAATAACACAACATGCATTTAGTTAACATTACATGTAACCACGTGTTTTCAAAGTCAAGATACACTGCTTCCACACGATACAAATCACATTTTCGGATGAAAACTTTACGGCTCTTTTTCTCAAAACTGCTCCGCCAAAGTTACAGCGTTTTGTCGCGACACGGCAGTTCTGTTGCTCAAATATGACTTAAATAGTCGGATTAATTCATTTGAAATACCAAATCCTTTAATCTTTTTAAGAAGTATTTCGTGATTAATCAAATCAAAGGCTCGCTTAAAATCTGTATACACTACATCAATTTGAGACCTTACGGTAAGAGCTTCACTAATTGCTTGACTTATATTCAACAAATTTGTTACTGTTGATCTATTATGTCTAAAACCATATTGGGAATCAGAGAGATATCGTGAGATGTGATTAAACAGGTGTTTACAGATTACTGATTCGAATATTTTAGCTGGAGAAGAAATCAAACTTATCGGCCTATGGTCTTGTATTAATTTTACAGGATTAATTTTTGGAACTGGACATATTGCTGATATTTTAAATTTTGCAGGAAAATAACACTGAGTGATAGACAGATTAAATATGTAGGTCAATGGCTTAACAATAAATTCCTTACAACCTTTAAAAATGTAAGATGGTATACCATCATTACTAATTGACCTTTTACCTTTCATTTTGTCAATAGCTTCGATTACTTCTGTTTCAGTGATCCTATCCAGTGACATTGTATCTACAATCGAAGAAACTTCATTCAGAAAAATATCTGATAGTTTAATATTAGGTATTTCAGAACTATATACCGATTGAAAATGCTTAGCAAAAGCTTCGCATTTCAATTTATTGTCAACAATTTTTTCTTTGTTATATTCAAGTACAAATTGATTTATGTTTGAAGATTTTTTTCTTATTAATATAGTTCCAAAATTTCCTAGGTTCCTTTACAATTTGCTCTTCTATTGCGTTGTTATAATCACGAAAAGCTATTTCAATACTATTTTTTACTTGTGTCCTTAGTGCAACAAATTGCATGTAATCTGAGTAAAGTCTTGATTTTTAAAATTTCTTTCTATAACGTTCTTTCTTCCTTAACATTTTTATTATTTCAGGAGTAAACCAAGTTGGATATGTACGTTTCCTCTTGATATTTTTAGGTGTACATTCATTTAAAACTCCATATAATTCAGAATAGAAAAACTCGACACAATTATCAATATCCTTAATCTCATATAAGGAATCCCATTTCTTACATCTCAATAACTGATAGAGTTTCAAGAAATCACACTTACAAAAGTTGTAGACTACGTCTTCCATTTCATTTCGTGTCTTACAGTTTTTATAAAACGGAATATTAATATTCAAACATGGGTGATGACGATCTGGTTGAACAAAATGAACATCAGATTCAAGAACTTCAACGTGTAATACATTAGTAAATACAACATCTAAAATTCTATTGTTTAGATTTCTTACTTTATTGATTTGTGAGAAATTTAAAAAATTTACTTTATGTAAGACATTGTTCTCCAAATTAGGCAAATTTAAAAAATAGTTACCATCCAAATAATTTGTTAAAAGCGCCAAATTCAAATCTCCTATAATAAAAACATTTTGAGATAATGTTAGTTCATTAAATCTTTCAATATTTCGAAAAAAAATTAAATATAATTCTTCTGAACTATGTGGCGGGAAATAAACTACACAAATATATATACATGTTAAATCTGATAACTGAATTTTAACCCACAAATCCTCATTATCTGGCAATTCAAATCTTGTTATTCTTTCAGAGATATAATTATTGTGAACAGCTAAGAGAACACCACCTCCATCTTTCATATTACTACGCTCTAGGTTACGATCTTTTCTGTAGACCAAATATTTATCGTCAAACAACTCATTATTAAATATTTCATGTCTTAGCCATGATTCAGTAAATGGCAACACAATCAAAATTAAACATGGTAGAGCTTAGGTAAAATTCGTTAATTTTAGTTTTTAACCCATTCACATTCTGGTAATATATATCAAACGTACTTTTAACTACTGCCATCTTAAATTATAGCCTACATATTTCAAGATTACACTGGAATAGAATTTGGAAATCCTGGTACATCTTCTTCTACATTTGGAAATATATTAATTTCTCACTTTTTCCTTACATGTTTAAACAGTGCAGGATCTAGGAGTGTATTGTTGAGTTATATGCTTTCTAATAGTTTATATATGGTATGTATATATTTCTACTTCTATCATAAACTGGTTTGTTATTACAGAGCCCTATTATTAATTTTGCTTTAAAATCTGTATTTTCTGCAATCTTTTTGCTGTTCTCTATTATTATTATTATTCTTATTGAAGAGTGGGAAATTCAATGCTGCCTCTTAAACCACAAGAAGGAGCGCACAAAAAGCAAGTATGACTAACGAGCGGAAATGGGGTGGGGAGGGTGGGATCGCTAGGCAAACAAAGTTTAGAACCACTGGTCTACTGGAATAAAATAAAATACTAGAACTTCTTCAATAACTTTCTTAGCGGAATTTCAACTTGTAAGAAACTTTCTTAATTTCTTCGCTCATAATATTGTACAAAACTTCTCTCCGTGTTTCAATGAATTTTTCGAAATAAATCTCTTGATCTTTTATTTCAATTTAAACAAAAGACGCATGAAAAAATCTTTGAGGATCACTTTAAGAAGAATTAAAAGAATTCTAAAGGATATAGGTACTTGTAACAAATTTCTATTTCTGCAAGAACGATTCTAACTCATCAAATCTTACTATAGGCTAATTAGTAATATGAAAAAGCAACACCCCTCCCAGACATCTACTCATATATATATATATATATATATATATATATATATATATATATATATATATATATATATATATATATATATATATATATATATATGTACACTAATGTACTTGCAAAGTACTTGATGATTATGGCCTGAAATCCACTCGTCATATCATGAGCTCACTAAAGTACTTTCTAACTCTCCTCGAAAATTCCAATCAGGAATGAAATCTACTTCCACAGAAGATCAATATCATCTTGAAGAAAGAAATATTAATAACATTTTCTTGATGATTTACAAACAAAATTCACGTACCAGTAACATCAATGTAGTAAGATGGCTGCATAGCGTCTTTAAAACTGTTGCACTGCATTTTGTTCACACATCTGTCACTGTTTTCTTTCTTCTAAGCAATCATTTTTTTTTAAAAAATATTGATCATATGTAAGTAAAGCTAGCCATGCTTATTTTCATTCAGCTGTGTAATTTGAGCTCAAAATTGTTTTAGGGTCCGAACTCCATGGAATCATTAATAATTTGCTTAAAATAACAAGTTTTACTAATACGCAAGATTTATTGAGCTCTATGCAGAGTCATTTTTAGCGTTGTATTAAGAGACTTACTAACTAGTAATCCTAATTTCTGTATTTGGAATCACGTTCATGAAGTTAACAACGATTTATTTCGAAGAAGGCCAGCCAAGACTTGTCTTCAGGGTTGTCCAAACACAACTGGAGAAGTAAATATGAGAAAGAATAGGTCTGTCTTACCTTGATTCCTCCCAATGTGTTTCGACAAGCCTGCAGACTTGTGTTTGTGTTCTTCGTTACAAATAGTTGTTAACTTCTCGAACGTGTTTCTAAATACAGAAGTTAGCATCATTTGTTAGTGAAGCTGTTAATACAACACTAGAAACGACTCCGCATAGAGGCCCTTATGTCGTAGTTGTGTAATAATTTTGGACATACAACCTAATATCATCAACAAATAAACCTTAGTGCTAAATTATCAATTGTCAATTTAGGAATTAAAATTAAGGCATCGGCGCTTTCACCAGCTATTTTCGTGTTGGCCACTCACGTATGAGGGACGAGGTCCCACGGCGATCACAGTATTCGAGGAAAGGGAAGAAATGAGGCGGCCTGGGACCTGAATGTTAGGTTCAATCCCGGCATTTACCTGGTGCAAATGAAGAAAACCCAGGAGAACGTCACTCAAGATGGGTGGCCTGAAAAAGCTTTCTACATTTTTTCGACCGAGTTTCCTATCAGGAATAGAACCTGGAAGCGCTCGCACCTGGAATACGCTACGCGGGGCCATTGCTAAATTGCCAACATGAAGTTTGTTAATTAATTCATATTGCTTTTTCAAACAGAGCATTATCAGCGAACAGTAACAATTAAAACAGGCTCATTAATTTACTTATCAACTTATTTAAATGTTTTTTTTTAATGAACAAAGTTCGTGTTAAGTGAAACAAGTTACAGTGTGACGTATCCAAAAAATTGTGATTTGATTTGTATGGCATAATTCTTCTTCGATTAATATTGGAACCGAAAGTGATAGTAGATTTATACCACTCCCAGTTTTAGTAAAGAGAAAATGAAGTGAAATGAAATGTAATGAAAGCTTTCAGTTTTACGTCACACAGTTATGCCGGTTAGGCTAAAGGAGACGGTGATGATGATTAATGAATGAAATGGTGGAATGAAGAAAGTGGGAGGAAACGGGAGAACCCCGAGAAGGTGTTTGTCCACCACAAACTTCACTTGGCGGGGACTGGGATCGAACCCGGTACCCCAAGCACCAGAGGTGAACGCTCTACCACTGAGCCACCGCGGCCCTTTAGTAAAGAGATTAGAGTGGAGATACAATATACGAGATACGGATATGTTCAGAAAGTATCGAACCTCTGGTTGTCAAAAATACATTTATTGATTTGGAAATCCGAAACAAGAATCCCCTAAGAGTAATCTCCTTGGTAATGGACACACTTCTCCCAGCGCTCCCGCTATTGCTGGAAACACTTCTGAAACGCAATGTTTGAAATGGTGAGCAACTGTGTCGTCACATTCCGCATGATGTCTTCTTTTGACTCAAATTGAGCCCTTTTCAGTGGCATTTTCAGATTGGGAAATAACTAAAAAAGTCACACGGAGCCATGTCGGGTGAGTAGGGAGCCTAACGACACACAAAAATGTTGTGTTTGGCGATGAAAGCCTGAATCAAATTTCACGGACACCCTCCTCATGCCTAAATTCTCGTTCAAAATTGAATGTGCCGATCGTATTGAATGGTTTCCACTTGGCTAAGTTTGATGCAATATCGCTTCTCTAGTTTTTCTGCTATTTTACTAAAAAAAAATGGAATTCGACGACTGCTCACTACGCGTCTTCACTCGTTGGTCGACTCCCAGCGACTGACGGTTTTGGCGGGCGGAAGAAAACTTCACCACTGCGCACGAGTGTCCCCTCTACATCTACTTCATTCGTTTAAGAGGGAAAAAATAAAATTCAATACTTTTTGAACAAACTTCTTATTCTTAGGATGCCTAATTGATTACCCAAAAAAAACGTTTCTCGCTATCTGTTATCGCTTTTACTCTGTAGAGGATCAACATTAAAACAAGAAGATATTGAATTCTGCCACTTCCGATTTGAATTGAGGGTTAACTCGGAAGATGGCACCTATTCTTAGAAAACTAAAGCAATTAAAAGAAACAAAAAATATGCTTCTGGCTTTCTTTTATCGTTTTTACTTTATTTACTTCAATATCGAAACCGCAAGTTTTGCTGAATTCCTATGATTCCAAGTTTTACTAGAGGATTAAGGATGGGGATAAAATATATTCTTGGGGGGTTTAATTGATTCCAGAACGCTGCTTCCCGCTATATATTACTGTCTTTGCTCCATAGTGATCAACGTTATAACTATAAATGGTTGATTTCTACCAGATCCGGATTAAATATCAGTTCTATTAACGGACCTGATTTCTAACTTTTGATCCTTTTTGTGTGCAGTCAAAGTTAATAATGATCCTTCAGATAATTCTTTAGATTTTTTTTAGTGGGACAGGTTCGGTCAGATAGGCAGCGTCAATGCGTAAAGGAAGTTCTATAAACCAATCCTCTTAAAAATGAACGAATTAGTGTTAAGTAGCGATCGTTTGATTTCCGACCGATTGTATTATCTGCCCTATTTTCTACTGAATTCCGCGGCATTTAAATGACCCTTTGATCAAATATGTCACCTCGAAGTGCGATTTGCTACCGGAACAAGTTTGGCTTTGTGAAATGTGTGTGAGAGTAATATTCTTTTGCAGATATATTTACTTTAATCAGCTTCAAAATTAGCAAAAAAAAAAAAAAAAGTCATCAAATAATCGCTGTGAAAGTTGCTTGTTTCCCTGAATTTCTTTCGTAGGTGTTTTCTTTGTTGTAATTCAGGGAAATAAAGCTGTTTCTCTGAAGGTATAATAGAAAAGATCTGGCTTTCCAATTTCAAACTTTATTTCGACAGAGGGCATATTTCTGTTAAACAAAATGCTTTTACCATTATTATAGTTTGTTCAAAGAAACAAAAATTCCAATAAACATAGTACAAATTACAGAAGTATATAGGATATATACATGTACAGAAATGTATGTATTAAAATAGGTTTTCTACCATTATTGGCAGGCCATTTGCCGGAACTAAGATGTTTCTATGTTCCGCGGCCTTCCGCTAACCTCTTCGTCTTCACGTATCATTCTTCTGTTTCGATATTGTCCATTAATTGTAATCTTCTTTGCCCCTCTCTCTCTTTCCTGCTACCATACCGTCTAGCACGTCCCTCATTATACAGTTCCTTCTTAGCCAATGACCCAACCAGTTTCTCTTCCTCTTCTCAATAATATCGAAAATTGTTCTTTTCTTTCCCACTATTTCCAAGACTCTCTCATTTGTTTTCTCTCAACTCAGCTAATTCTCTCCACTTTTCTCCACACCCAAATTTCGAAGGCTTCCAGTCGTTTTCATCATTCTTGCGTAATACATATAAATCTAGAGAGATTGTAACTAAATTATAGACTAACAGTATAATAATACGAAAATACTTTTACTAAATATTAAAGAAAAAGACAAATTAGGATTACTCAATGGGAATTGGTTTAATCCAGATTTCCTTTGTTTATATTGTTATTCATCTTTGTCTAAAGAAAATCGGAGTTCCAGGTTTCCTATACTCTTTAACATATCTGGTATTCCAAGGATGATAGGGCTTCAGACTTCCAGGGGTCACATCTTCTGATTCTGGTAGTATAACTAAAAATATTAATTCAAATATATTGTATTTCTGTATGAAATGAATGCTAACATAAGCAGATGTTTACGTGTGAACCAGTTTCTTTAAGCCAGCTGATTAATATATAAGGCTAAGCTGAACATTATTTGTGACATGTTGTTTCAATTTGTTCATTTGTCATATTTTCTACCCGCTGTGGAATTAAATGTTTGTTATTTTCACATTGCTCTCGTTTTCTATCCGAGTAGGTAATTTATTGTAATTTTTTTTTTAGTTATACTAACTGGTAAGTCTGTTATTGTGTTACAGATCTATATGTTCTTATTGTGAATAAGTATTTTTGTATAACAGTTATAGTTTCATGTACATGATCAATTTCTTCTCAACCATTTATATTATTTCCCAGGCAAATTAAAACGTTTTTCATATACAATTTCATATAGATGAAACATGAAACATCCTTCATATAGAGATTGTAAATTAATTTTTTCACCTAGCCGTTTTGCAAGACACACTCTCAAAGTATTATCTTGCTTTAGAAATATTGGTTTTAAGTGTTTGAAGTAAGCAATACACGAACTTGATATACCGTAATTTATACGCAATAGTTTCAAATTAACATTTCTCAGTCGGACAAATTTGTACAACGTTCTTAAAACTTTGGTAAAGTATTCAATATGGTACAGAGTGTTTCACTCAAAAAGCGGCGATTTCCAGCCGCTACAAAATGTATTTAAATAATAGTATGGTAATATATATATATATATATATATATATATATATATATATATATATATATATATATATATACAGCAAACAAAGTACAAATTTTGTTTTACAGTGTCTATTTTTTGTTTCATTTTGCATAGTTCAGTATAATAATGGTGGACCGTAGACTTACGTTGCAGCAGAAAATCTCATTGGTGACTTGATTCATTGAATCACACTCCCTTGTTGGTTTTCAACGACTATTCTGACTGGAGAATCATTGTGCATAGGCACCATCCACGAAGTCCAAATGGTGTTATGTTAATCAGTTCAATGAGACTGGTAGTGTTACAGGACTTCAAAGAGGGTGATCCTGACCAACTGTGTGTACAGAACAGCGTATTGCAGTAGTGATTCTGCAGCGGCATTTGTTGTGAGTAACCCGACTAAACAATCTCTGCAACATTTGTCAGCAGAAAAACGCAATCTCCGTAACATCATTTTGGCGTATTCTGCGAAAAGACCTGCAAATGTTCCCCTACAAAATGGATGCTTCAAAAATTAACAGACATTGGATAAAGAAGGGTCTGCATTTTGCAACTCAGTTCAATGCGTTAAGTGCTGATGACACAGGCATTATTGAAAACTTGTAGTGTACATACCAAGCTTACTTTTATCTGTCAGGTGAAGTAAACAAACAAAATGTAAGATTTTGGGCAACAGAAAATCCGCATAAAATGGTAGACTCACCTCTGCATCCGGAAAAGGTTTTGATTTGATGTGTTCTATCAAACCGTGACATAATTTGACCTTTCTTCTTTGATGGCTATGTTACATCAGAAAATTATTTGGAAATGCTCGAGTATTACTTCTATCCTGGCCTTCGTCATAAAACATGTCCATCTCGTCGGCAATGGTTCCAGCAGGATGGAAATAACTGCATACAACACAACCTATCCTTAATTTCCTTCACACAAAATTTTGCAATCGTGTGATCTCTAATTGCTATCCATTGTTTTTTGAATAGGCTTAGAGTGGCCTCCATGCAGCCCAGACATTAACCCTTGTGATATTTTTATGGGGTTACCTCAAGCACGAGGTATTCTATCTTAAGCCCCGATCTTTAAATGAAATAAGAGGAAACATTGAGCACTCTACGACAGCAGTTAGTCACGTCACCCTTGGTAAGGTTTTTGATAACATCTAGATCAGGGTCAGAAGTGTCCAATCGTCAGGGTGTACACTTCAATCATGTGTTACATTAAAATTTACTGTTGCATTAAACTTTATTCTTTCACTTGTCATACCATGTAAATTTCTCTTACTATGGTCATCAATAAAATACGTTATTGCACTTCAAAATCACGGCTTATTCACTGAAACATCCTGTGTTTACATTTCAAATGTTTATGAATGTTTATATTTTAATATTTTAAGTTTTCTTCTCTAATATGGTTTATTACATTGGCATCTTGTAGTACTTTCAGAATTATGCAATTTTAGTGATTTGTACGTTGGATATCCAACAGAAGTACGTGAGAATATCAAATATATAGTTCAATCAGCATTTAGTACTAACAGATTATTATTATGTGAATATCGAACTCGATGATTTTTTTAGTGAAGTTAGCATTACAATTTATTTTCAAAGTCTTCATCAGCACATTCACGGAAGCAACAGGAGACAAACTATTTTTAAACATGTTGTAAACATGTTGGTGAAAGGGCACCAGTGAAAACCGAAAGTAAAACCAATTGTATGATGAAAATACACGTTTAACAAATATATTTTGTTACAACAGTGAAAGGCGGACTTCCTGGGAAAATGTCACAGAATACAATCCTTTTGGTCTAGGAAAGTCCAGAAATAAAGAACAGGAGAATGAAAGTCGTAAACAAAAATGTGTAAAAAATATCTGGTAATTTTAACCAGTGGTCAGTCTTGATTCAGACGCTGTCAATCGTGATCGTAATACGTACATGAGTCAATCTGTCGCATTCAAGCGAATATCTGGTCTTACAAATCATATTGCAAACTGCAGTATGGATCCTGAATTGTAAGTTGGTCTCTTTTATTGTTTTCTATTTCTATTGTACTAAGTAATAACCAGTAGTAGTACAAGTCTAATAAAACATTCCTCAGAACATTAGGCAAATGTACCAGGACATAAATTACATAACTTTACTTAACATGAGAAATTTCAGATTGTAACACTGGTATTAATACTACTGGCTCACAAAGCTCGAGATAAAAAATTCATGTAGTTACAATTGCAATAATGCTACATGTTCTTGTAAACTTTGAGACTGGTTGGCCCGGTAAATATTCAGACATTTGTGTCTGTTTCTTGATGCATTCAAATTAGATTGTTGTGAGGACCAATCCAGTCACGTTCACTAGTCATTAAGTTCTTAATAAAATGATGGACTAGGATATTATGATTTATTTTTGAACTAATTAGTATTAACTTTAATTAATTTCATTCCGTAATAAAGTGACAGAAATGAATAGTAAAGGGTATTGAGTTATTGCATACTTGAGTATCTTGACTGAAAGATTGATTTGAATTGTCAATGCTATTTGGCCGTACTACCATGCACCTATGAATACATTACATCTAAAGTAATTATTTATTCAGATTTATTCAGGTCTGTAATACAGGTATTTAACATGTTGTTTAATCAATATGAAGCTTGCTAAGGCCTATTAGCATGTTTTTTAAGCGTACAAAAGTTCATTTTATATATTATTCTTACTTTTTAAGAATGATTCGTCCCCTCCCTTGTCAGTACCAGTAAGAGAAGTATAATCAGCGAAAGATTAAATATAATAATCTATTTCTAAACAACATAAATCATTAATAAATATTAAAAATAGAACTGGTCCTAGAAGTGATCTTTGTGGCACGACATAATTTATAGTTCTACATTTACTTCGAAAGTTTTCAACTTGAACAGTCTATTGTTTGTTACTTAAATAGCTACGAAACCAATATAAACCTATTCCTCGTATTCCACGTTTTTCAAGCTTGAGCTGAGCTGAGCTTGTATCTGGATTTTATGTCATTGTATCAAATGCTTTAGCTAGGTCTAAAAATACTGTAATTACCTTTTTATTACTATCCATGTTTTTACCAATAAATTCTAATAATTTACATATAGTATTTGATAGATTTCTATTAGTTTAGAAACATACTAATTCATTGAAAAAAAAAACATTATTTTGATCCACAAAAGCAATTTACATTTTCCCAATAGTCTGGCACAAATTCCGAGTAATGAAATTGGTCTAGTTATTTACAACAATTTGTAACCCTTTCTTGTATAAGGTTTTACGACTGAGATTTTGAATTCACCTGGGAACGTTCCCGTTTCTATATTTAGCTTAAATATGTATTATTGAAATACCGTGTCAAGTCACATTTTTTAGCCTTTATTTAAAAGTGAATAATCGATACTAGTTGGACAATGTAGTATTTTATCTTATTTTGATAGTGTTATTGGCACATTTATAATGGTAAGATAATGATCTGTGGTTGATGTTTGGGCTATAGCTGATGTACATTTTTGTGGTATATTTTGTTTTAAAAAATATGGTCAAGGCAAGATGTAGTGTATTCTTCAAGTTTAGTAGGTTTCTTAATATATGAGATATAACCATTAGTATACAGCATACTTAAATACGTATCTATATTTTCACAGTATTTTTCTTTTAGTATATCAAAATTAATATCTTCGATTAGTAAAGGAAAAAATTAACAAGGTTTTAAGCTCATTACCCAAGGATTTTGGAAATGCGTCTTCATCACCATTAGGAGACCGGTAAGTAGTTATTATGTTCCAATCATTGGATATGTACAAGTTAATTGCACTTGCAGCAGCAAGATCAAGTTTTGTAACCTTTTCTACGTTTACATGGGGTCATGTCACTTAGTGGTAGAGCGTTCACCTCTAATGCGTAAGGTACCTTGTCGATTCTAGTTCGAGCCAAGTGAAATTTGTGGTGGACCAACACCGTGTGTGTAGGTTTTCTCAGTGTCCTCCCGCTTCCTCTAACTTTCTTTATTCCACCATTTTATTTATTCTTATCATAACCGTCTCCTTTGGCCTACACGCATAAATATGGGACGTAAAACTGAATGGTTTGATTTCGTTTTTACGCTTACGTGTCCGTTTATAAAGACAATTACAAAATCTGCTCGAGTGGAAGACCTTTTGTTTATAGTAACAAACTAAGTTAATATTACAAGTAGACTCACTTTTCCAAGTTTCCGTCCAAATGATTATGCCCATACATACTGCTATATTTTGGAATATTATAACAAATTCATCAAAATGTTTAACCTACACTTCTAATATTTAAATGTATAACTGTTCAACTTGATTTATTTCTAAATAAATTGTTAAATGTGAATACATCGTCACAGATATTTGTTTCTCTTTCTTGATAAAACTGAATATTACTCATAATTTTTCCCATAAAATATACATGTTTCTTTCTTGGTGGTCCGAATCTTTAATGTTGAAGAATGTGCAAATCGTCTACTCGTTTAACATGTATTACTCTCTTTTCTTTATTACTACCCTACCATCACGCACCCACACAAAACGAAAACAACTATTTCTTGAAATTGTTTTATTTTAAAAATTACTTTCCGGTTATTTGTTGTTAGGTATTCGTTTATGTATACGCGGTCATCTGGGATTTTCTTCTCTGTTTCTGAGAAAAATGACACGTTGTTCTCATGCTGTATCTGTAGCCAACTATTTCTAATTGTCTTCCATGACAATCTCGCAATCATCAATTTTTCTTGTCTCTTATGATAGGACAACGAAACTTTTGTATTATCAAATACTCAGAACTATCTCTTATGCAAATTCATTTACTGCCTAATCCCTAAAGCAGGACTACACGCAGATTTATACCCATATATTATATAGTAGATGTACGCTAGCCTTCGAATTAGGAAAAACAAATTCTGCTGGAATGTCTCTTTTAGAAATATTTCATTCAACTTCAAAAGTATTTAAAATAAAATCATCAGTGTATGTAAAATATCGTCGGTGAAGGGGCGAAGTGGCGTAACTTGAAAAATTACGTTTTTGAGTTATGACTACCATTCATATATGACTAACCACCTCTGTTACCTGTCAAAAATTCGTGGCTGAATTCTCACTGGTTCCGAAGTTAAAGCACTTGGTTTATCTTGAAATTTTCGATATAAAAAAAATCTGCGAAGAGGCGTAAGTAAGATAATCCCGTTCGCCATTTTTTTGTTTCTTCAGTAGCTGCTAAGAAATAAAACCGCGTACGGGCGTAAGCTTATATTGCTAAAGTCTTTGTCGGCAATGCCGCCACAGAAAGAAAAAAAACATATTTTTCAAGTTTTGTTGACAATCCGCCATGATTTCTTTTGTTTAAAAGTGCGGAAACAATTCAATCAAAGTAACAATATAATATTTACGTAGTGGTTTCCTTCAGCTTTCTGTACTGATGTATGATCGTATTCCAGTTTTCTTAACTTAGAATATAGAATAATAGCATTGTGCAGCTGGCTTTTGTTGGAGGAAGTTGTTACCAAGATGGATGTGCTAGTAGAGTGGGATACTGAAGGACTGAATGATGTAGCAGATAAGCAATTGGTGTGTGTTTCAGGGAAGGAAATTACTGTTGGTTGTCGTGTGAAAATGTATTGGTTACCGGATAGAAAGTAGTATTGTGGAATAGTGAAAGACACAGAGTGTTCCGACGTGTCAATGAGGAAAAATGTAACTGCAAGAAGTGGTGACACTGAAAGTGAGAATTCTGAAGATGATGTTCCCCTTATACAATTAATACAAGGAAAGAAAGTAAACGAAAATTTAAGTTTAAATCCCACTGATATTCTATATTGTGATGGGGACGACTCTGACCTTGATCCAACATATAAAGCGGAGTGTGAAGTACGAGGTTGGGAAAGGAAAGTGTTCAGTGCATGTCCGTTGTGCAGTATGTTGTTGTGCTGGAGACATTTCGACAAGCCATTGAATTGTGAAAATCAGCATGAACTCTTTGAACATTCGTGTAATGTGAAGACACAAGTGAGAGAGAAATGCGGAGGTGATGTAAATGTGGATCCACAGCCAGAAAGTTACGAAATGAAAGGATCTCCTAGAGAAAAGGAGCAGTTATTGAGTGAAGAAAAAGGTTGTCGGAAGAGAAAGAGAAGTACTGCCAAGGATTTACGAAGCAAGAGTGAATCGTATGTTAGCCCATATACAAAAGAGTTAGTTCCGGGAAGAAATGTGAAAGCAAGATGTGATGTAAAATGTGAAAAGTTTGGTAAGGAATGCTTTAAAATCACAGATGCGGAAAGAAACAAATTTCAGGACTTTTATGCGAGTGGTGACCTTCAACTTCAGCGAGAATTTATCAACAGATATGTAAAGATTTCTGATGTTAAACACAAAACTACGCAAAATGAAGAATCTCGAAGATCAAAAACAAATTATTACTTTTTACCAAAGAAGGAAGAAGTAGTGTCCGTGTGTAAAACCATGTTTTTAAACCCAATTTCAGTATCAGAGAAAACTTTGCGAACTGCTCTAGCTAAAAGAAGAGACTCAAGTATCACTGAGAAAGAAAAGAAAGGAGAAAGACGTCAGAGCTAACTAGAAAGGGGTAAACTAATAGTGAAAATGATAACAGAACACATAAAGAGATTTCCAAAAGTCGAATCTCACTACTGCAGGAAATATACGAAAAGACAGTATCTGCATTCAGATTTGACAAAAAGTAAAATGTAAAAGGATCCTGAATGTTCATTCAGGATCATAAAGATGAAATCACTCCTTTGCCAACTTACCAGACATACAGAAAAATCTTCAAAAACATGAACCTTTCTTTTCATCGACCGAGAAAGGATACATGTGGTCTGTGTAGCAACTTTCTGGAAGGAGATGAACAGAAGAAAAGTGAACTAGCTGACAAATATCAAAAACATATCGCCGAGAAGGATGCAGTAAGAAGGAAGAAAAATATTAAAGCTAAATATTCACCGGACTTCCAATGCAAGACTGTTGCTGCAGTGTTTGATTTGCAACAAGTCATTTATCTTCCAATTTCAAATGAAAGCAAACTATTTTATAAAAGACAACTATCAACATACAATTTGACTGTGTATGATCTGAAGACAAGGGAATGTCAATGTTTTGTTTGGCACGAAGGAGCAAGCCACAGAGGCGCATGCGAAATCTCCAATTGCCTACACAATTTCCTTTGTGAATTGGATGAAAAACAAGTTGAAGAAGTTTACTTGTTTGCTGATGGTTGTACAGGGCAGAACACAAACTCAATAGTTGCAGCCATGATGCTTTACACTGTTACTACGGCGCAGCATACCAGAGTAATAACTCGAAATTTCTTTGAATCGTACCACGGACAGAATGAAGGAGACTCTGTTCATTCAACCATTTCAACGGCACTTAAAACAGCTGGAAATGTCTTCATTCCAGCACAGCTACTACCAATTTTTAGACTTGCACGATCTGCTAAACCATATACTGTGCATTCTCTTGGATACAATGATTTCTTGGATTTCCGAGATTTCGCTTCTAATCTGAGGATCCTATATGTAAGGAAGGATGATAATGGTGAGGAATTGACTGGACAGACATACGAGAACTAATGGTGAACAAGGATCAACCAGACAAGATTTATTTCAAAGACAGCCATTTAAACATCTCGCTACCAAGGAACGTTATATTCACCAAAACTCCGAAGTGTCTTCACTCATATCCCCCAAGATTCCACCACAGAAGTATGCGGATTTAATGTCTTTGTGTGAAGGAGATACGCCTCTAGCCAGAGACCCCGAGTTTGCGTCTTTCTACAAAAATCTTCCACATTGAAAGTTATTAAAAAAAAACTTTAAAATTTGCTATTTTAACAGACTTTACAGTAATATAGTTTTTCTCAGTTTTCATGTTATAATTGTACTAGTGTTACTATATCTTGAATTTCGTTATCCATTATTCATTTCTGTAGTTTATTCATTTATTTCAAATACTATGTTCAGCAGCACTGGTAATAGATATGATTGTATGAATCGCCAATAAATAAATGTGTGAATTTAATACAATTATTATAATAGTTATTACAATAACAATTATAATAAAAAGTTATAATAATAGTAAAAATCTATTATTATATTATAATAATTATTAAATACTTCTTATTAACGGAGAAATTTTAGAATAAGTATCTCTACATACCAGACCAGTCTTATTTTTCACATTTATTTGTGGGGCGTAACTTTAATCTTGATCTTTAAAATGAAAAGGCGAAAGGGCGTAAGTGATTCCAGCACCCAGCAGAGTTTTCCAGTAGAAATTAAAACATTTTTAGCACGTAACTTTTTCCTTAGATGTAACAATAGTCATACTCTTATTGTACAAAATTTGAAATTTATATAATAAAAATCAAATGAACACGAAGGTATTATGTCAACAAAAAACTTTAAATCGTTCTCCTGAAAAATCGTAAAAATCAAGATACGCCACTTCGCCCCTTCACCGACGATATGAGGCTCAAGCTGATGATGAGTAATGAATGAAATGGTGGAATGAAGAAAGTGGGAGGAAACGGGACAACCCCGAGGAAACCCACGCACACGGTGTTTTCCCCACAAAGTCCACTTGACGGAGGATGGGATCGAACCTGGGATCCCAAGCACCAGAGGTGAACGCTCTACCATTGAGCCACCGTGGACCCTATATTGAAGTAAAGTTTAAGCCAACTTCCTTGTTAGTGAGAAGGGAGACCGGTGTTTGTTTTAAAGCCTCCACTTTCTCCTGCCGTCCCCTGTACCTTCCAGATTTATTATATGGCAGTCGCTACTTCCTCTTACTCTCTTCTCTTCTATCGTCTTCTCTCCTCTTTCTTTTCGATTTAATTCTTTTTAAATGGGGCGAGGCACTTCTGTACTACGTTACCTTATATATTTAAATGTGTTCATTTTCTCTACTTTAATGATTTTTATGACTCTTTTACTCTGTTTTCTTTTTTGCTATATACAATTACTTCTACAATCCAAACCAACAACACTTATATAAAACGGAACACAGAGCAAAAGAAAATAAAGAAATCTCAGTTGTTGTTAATCTTTTGTTTTGACCGGTACTTTTTAATTTCGTGTCTACGAACTGCAGTTTCTAACAAAACAAACAGCAGAGTAACTAAGGATACAGTCTCCCCCCTTGTGAAAATGCCAAAAGGGCTGCCAATGTGCCATCAAACCGAATATTGCTTTTTCTATCTTTCTTTTTTGCTGCATAACATTTATTACTAAGCTTAACATCACAAAAGTGTCGAAACTGTACAGTAATCAGCCTATATGGCATGCGAATTGAATTACCATTCTGTGTGTTTAAATATTTCTTTCGTTGTTGGTAAGCGTAGTTTAAATGTGGGATGTATACTAAATTTTTCATAGTACATTCCGTTCGGTTCTAAATTGGATTTTCTAGCTGACCAGTTCGAGAGGAGAGAGATAGTTGTCTTGATGTGCTACTTAAATACTATGGAATTCGGTGGAAGATAGAACTGATAAAGATAGTTTGTGGGAAGTTGGAAGACACCGAAATGAACAACTATGCAAAAGAAACCTAAGTAATAAATTTCATATATATATATATATATATATATATATATATATATATATATATATATATATATATATATATATATATATATATATATATATATATGCATATAATTTAGAATTACACATATTAGATTCATTACTCTGTTTCTTTTACTTATTTTCTTGCTTTTCATCGATACTTGTTTTCTCGAACCAATGGAACACAAAGACAAAAACTTCGAGCGGTTAAAAGTACTCATGCACCGAATGGGTCTCGAAGTCATGATAGAAACGCCGAATTCATAAGCGAGTAAACGTCCTTTATCACTCCCGCTCCCCCTCTATCTCTCTCTCAGGAAAAAAGAAAGAAAGAAAGAAGGAAGGAAATATTACCCCAACCAGAAAGTTTGTTTCTACTATGATCTAACGAATAATATACTTATATAGCATTCCATTTAATCCAACCAAGAGGGAGACGAACACAAACATTTTCGTGGACAGTTAGAAGACGTACATGCTCTTGAGAAGGACTCGAACCCCTGAAGGGGTTTCGTCCCACTATCGTTAGCCTAATGCATCAGCCTAACAATAATTCTTCTTGATTGTGTTAATCGTTTTAATGTATTATGATAACGATTTTTTTGTTTCTTTGTTTTGAGATTATTATCCTTTCACAGCACCGAAGTTAGGTAAAATTAGGATGTGCAGTTAATATGCGATCCGAACAATTTGTTTCTTCCATTTAGTTGCGTTCACAAAAGCAAGAAGCTTTCGAGACGACAATATTTGCTACTGTTTTATTATTATAATGATATGAACCCAAAAAGTTCAAAGAAGACTTCTGAACTAAATAGTTCTGAAAATGCACGACACTCAGGCAAAGTGAAAGAGACTATATCAAATTATTATTTTAGGTTTTTTTTCTAGTATAACGAAACGATATATCAAATTACATTCGTCTTATGATTTTTATCACTTGTTGGCAACTCTGTGAATTATTATCATTCAGAACAAGGGTACACGCTAGACGCTAAACCACAGAGGATGAGAGCGCAGCATCACCTCTGGAGCGTACGTGATCAGACATGCGCTGAAAATTATCGATACAAACTCATCCTCAAAGCGGCGAGAGGGTATCAGTCAGTATTAGTTAGCACGTGGTAAAGAAAAGTCAAACAAACAGCGATTTTAACTCAAAGTAAATCAGTTAGAAGCAGACGTATTTAAAGTATTTCGTAATTTGTATTGCAGCTTTGACATAAATATATTTTAATTTGGTGGTGCATCACTAATAGATAAAAGAAGAAGATAAAATGTTTGTTGAACACATTTCGTAACACATTTCATACAAATTCGTTTCGGGGAATACCTAAACAGCTATATTAAATTAATATGGGGAACACATCTCATAAAGCCGGACAGAAAAGCGCGGGAAAGTGTGGCCGAAGTGATTCAGACCAGAAAACAAGTTCTGTTGATGACAAATGTGGTGTCATTGATAACAATCAATCGGTGACAACCAATGAAAACGGTTCGGTTCCGCGAGTTGAAGAAGAACGCCCCCAACTGACCGAAGAACAAAAGCAAATGATCAAAGAAACGTGGAAAGTGCTAGAGTCAGACATTGCTCAAGTGGGAGTCATCACTTTCATCAAGTAAGTTGTAAATATATACACACATAAATATCTTCAATTACTTGTTTTGAAATATGTAATCTGTTCTTCATCAATATCTTAAAGGGGACAAATTCAAAGTTTTGTTTCCGTTCGGCTTCTACCACATGATTTAATTTTACTAGACAACTTATAAGATGATGAACAACAAAAATTTAGAAAAGTAATGCAGAAACCGTTTACAAAATGCTATTAAATTTGTGTCTTTGTTGTTGAAGTTTAGCACCGAGGCTGTAGAAGACGTGTACCTTCAGTTTTAGGTAGAAAACGAACCGCAGTGATGCGCTAAAATTTTAATGCGCTTGTTGCCCCGCATAGCGTAGTTGCTAACATTCTCGCCTTTGGTGCGAGCGCTTATGGGTTCGATTTTCAGTGGGACACTTGCTCGAAAAAATGTAAAAGCTTTTTCGGGCCAGTCATCGTGAGTGAGGTTTTCCTGGCTTTTCCTCATTCACATCTGACAAATGCCGGGATGGTACCTAACATACAGATCTCAGGCTGCTTCCTTCTTTCCCCAATTCTTTCTTCATTCCATTTCCCCAATTGGTGTCAACCGTCATACTTGACGGATTAACATAGCCATAGATGCCGAAAGCGCAAAAAAAAAAAAACTCATTTCTAATCTAATCTTTAATGCTCTCCCGCCGGTATAAAACAATTACAACGTTTACCAAAGAAGCATGCGCTTAGCCCCTGGACCAGCGGGCAGTACCAAATGCTGTTAAATGAACCATTAACTACCTTCAGGTCTTTACGTTACAGGACAAAAATCATCAGACGCAATTAGTGACATCACAACCGTTGCCAAATTTCTCTCCTGTACTGAAGGTTTCCGTAGTTTGTTTAATGTAATTTCGTAAATATTAAACACTAGCAGTAATTACCCGCTTCGTTGGATGAAAATAAGAAAAATTAGTAATATAGACCCTATTTCGTAATCAGTCACATTTTGCTATTATTAAAGTGCTGTCTGATATCGCTCATTTTCGATCTTATATATATATATATATATATATATATCCGCCTTCCTAAGTTGCAGGGCTGCTTTTGGGTTTAAACGGCATCGGAAGTGTAGCTGTTAATCTCAGCAATCTCGAAAACTATGGGTTAGTCATTTTGGATCATATTATATATGTCCTCTCCTCTCATAAGTTGTACCACCAACGTGAACGATAAAAACCATTTTCCACCATTCCAGGCCCGAACCTAATCAATGTTGAAAATTTGATCGAAATCGGTTGGGTGGTTCAACAGCTATTAAGTGCCAAACATAATCACTTTCATTTATATATACACTATATAGAATATATTTCCCAAATTATGACATTGTTGTGTTTTGTTGAAATTTAGACCCCATTTTCAACGCTGATCCTACCAGCTCTCCCCGCTGGTTTAGTTACTAATGTATACTCGCCTTTGGTGCATAAGGTTCCGTGTTCGATTGTCGGTAAGAGATTCTTGAAATTTGAGCACATTATGGTAGTTCGGATTACACCTTAAACCTGGTATGTATAACTTTGAACATGGATGGGCCAATCAGAGAGGATTTACTGGCGTTGAGGGCTGTTGTGAGATAATGTATAACAGTTTCATAACAATCGAATAGCCATATTTAATGAAGAAACTCATTTAACGTATACTAACGTCATGATAACACATATACTGTCATAACGGTAAGCAAAATATTTATTTACTTAAAAAGGGACGAAAAATCTATTTCTTTATTTGTCATTTTAGTGGGGAATTTGATTCTTTATTTTCTAAACTAGTCTGTCAATGTTCTGTGGAACGCTGGATGATATTTTTCAAGATGGACATCAGTTATCCAGGAAATATTCTCAATTCAGTTTAAGATTAGGTAAGAAGTATATTTTCAATAAGGGGTCAGGCGGGCTCGATGAAAGGGAGTTAAGTGGGCCGGGACTGACCCGAGGGCCGGCTATTATGTATGGCTGCCATAAACTGTATTTCCACACTTTTGTAGTCTCGGTAAGTTGGTTGGTTTGATTGAAGTTTAGCGGTTCTTTTTCCCCACTGATGCTAAATGAGACGTGCATCTACAACTTAGGGTGAACCCTGGACCTCCATAATGCGAGCAACGCTTACCTACCAGAAATCAAACCTTGGATCTCGTGTACCCAGAGGGGGGGGGGTTTATGATAGTCACTAGACTAGAAGGGAAAGATAAAAATAAAATGACATGAAATGAAATTTCAAGTTTTACCAGTGGCGGATCTAACCCGGAGCCGAGGGGGCCTAGGCACTTTAGTTTTTTAAGTGACTAAACAATTTGAACTACTATTTATATATGTTTTGAAAGTTTATCGTAAACTCATGGCATACTTATCGTATTCTGAGTTCTGGTTGGCCCTTCCCGTTTCTACCCTCTAGATCCGCGACTGAGTTTCACGTCCCATGGTTGTAGTGGTTTTGGGTTAAAACGTCCCACGATTAATATAAGTAAACGAATATGAAGTAATTGGCAGAATGAAAAAAGTGGAAGGACGTAAAAAGCCTACAAAACCCACGGACATTACCGGTATGTTGTTCACCATTAAGTTGCGTGGCCAGGCTTTGTATCAAGGTCTCCTTGAATCAGAGCGTTGTCGAAAATGTAGATAGGGATGTTATACGCATTAAAGGTCCTTAAAAACAATAAAGAAGTATTAAAAATTAAGAGAAAGTAAATCCTTTTTAGTACTTACAAACTGCTATTAAATAAAGTAACAACTATATCCTAAGTTTTCAATCATGTGCCAAAGGTGTAAGGACGCAATTTATAACGTTATAAATGTCAGATAATATGAAATATCTTGAATACAGCAATTACTTCACTTTAATAGCAGCTTGGAAACATTAAAGATCTGCTTTCGAAAGTTGTTCTATCGTTCACACTTGCTTACCTACAAAACAAGGAGAAAAGAAGATAAAAAGAAAAGTGGTAGCGAGTTCCATAAAAAGAGAGAGAGAGAGAGAGAGAGAGAGAGAGAAAGAAAGAAAGAGAGAGAGACTTTATCAAAAGTTGTCGATACGCTTAAATTTGAGCAGAATCTAAACTAAAGTTGTTTCCTTTCAAGAAAAAAAAGGACAAAAAAAGAATCTAAAGAAGTTGTATTTCATGACTTACTGATCATAATAAACTATTTAACAAATAACGTAAGTGAGAGAATTGTCGAAAAAGTCGAATCGAAGATTAAGACGGATTTTTACACATTGCAGGCATTACATACCGAAAAAAAGAACCTAAGTTTTCAGTGTTTGTTCGTTTCCTCATTGCGATGTTTGTCCTCTCACATGGAAGCAATATCGTCATTTAACGTAACCGGAACAAACTTTTAAACTTAAGATTGTTATAAAATTATCTTAGCTTCTTGTAAAATCTTCTTCCTACGTTTAAAATAAGGTTAATTTACTGGAGGTTGAAAATAAATGAAATAAAAATGGATAGATTTTCATTCTCCTTCCCACATAGTCGTAGTTTATTCTTTCTACGTATACAAGCCATCTGAGCCTCTATTCTTAAAAACTTTTACTCAAGGGTCCCAACTTAACAATAGCTCTAAAATAATTAACTCGTATCCTATCCTTCTTCGTTACTCCACGCGTCCATGCGGAGCACAGTGGATCAGTTGTAGAGCTCTTACCTCTGACGCAGTGTTGCCAGATTGGGCTACAAGTAGCGGATTGGGCGATTTTTTTAAGTGTGCTCACTACCGGAATTTCAATTTGGGCTACACGCTACTTTTTGGGCTATTTTTAATTATCTGCAGGCTATAACTCTTAACAATACGCTACTTTCTTATATTCATACATGAAAACACAGATTATTCTATAAAATACCAAAAATGTTGTGTTTATTGCGTATTCGTCTAGTTCAATTTTTCTTTTAGTACTTTTTAAATCTACAGATCTGATAACATTAAACTTTTCTTGAGTTTGCGCTGTTGCAGTATCACTGACCTAGTTGCTGCCTCAGTTAATGCCTAGGTTTAATTGTTATCGGAGCTATGTAAACGTGAACATAGTACATTTAATTGTGTTACTGTACTATTTATATTAATATAGTAAGAGTTGGAATAATAATTCCAGAATTCACGGCTTCCAGATAAATAATTTAGCATTTGAATTATAGAAGTAAGCAATAACTGTGGAAAAAACATACAGTAAATATTGTGAAAGTGTATTTCAGTGCCCATAAAACTGACTTAAAACAAGCATGTCTCCTTGAAAATCAGAAAAGTCAGCCATATGATTAGTGAAAGTGTATAGATGGAAAATAATTCATTTTTATGTTTGGACTACAAATAGTTCAAATCCTCTACTTTTGGCACAGAACCTAGCTATTTCTTGAGATCTAGAAACACTGCTCTGGTGCGTCGGTTCCTGGTTCGATACCCGGTCAAATAAGTTTGTGATAGATAACATCGTCTTTCTAAGTTTTCTTGGTGTATTCTCCTTTCCTCCTACATTTTCAATCCACCAATTGTTCCATCATAATTCACTTGCCTTGCTTATTCATTTCCCTTACAACAGAGGGTACGATAACAGGTCTCGAGTTGTGCAATAAGAGTTATGTATCCTTAAAGAGCATCAAGTACACTGAGAAAAAAATGTAGGTGGCGTACGTAAAAAGATAGGTTACATGCGTAATTCCAGTGGTTTTTGGACTTAACGTACAGCAGACGGTGCGGCACGTAAAACCGGCCCGTCGTAATATTCTGGTATATTGTGTTTTTGGCAACACTTAAATAATCTACCTTCCTACCAAGAGATGGCGTGTCGAGGTCGGGTCGACTTACGTGACCTGCAGCAGTCACGTGCAGCCGCAGCCAGTGAAACTTGTCGAAACCAGTTGAGAAAAAGGCCTCGTTGTGTTAAGCCGGGTGAGTGTCAGTGTGTGATAATGCCGTATTCGATACCCGAACGTGTTGCCATTGTTGAAGGGTTCATTCTCACTGGATCTTTTGTGAAAACAAAGAATTTATTTCGGGAAAAATTTCCAGGACGTTCTGTGCCAGCAAAAAGCACCATTCAGGAATTGATTGAAAAATGGCGGCGTACAGGATCGGTTGAAAATGCTCCCAGGAACAGACGACCATCTGTCTGCACACCTGAATTAAAGATGCAGGTGGAGGAGATAATGACAAGAACTCCTCGAAAGTCAACCAGGAGATTGAGTCAACAGGTTACATACTTTACATTACCTTACAATACATTATATTTCATTTTATGTGTTCACTTTACGGGCCGATTTTACGTGCCGCACCCTGTTCCATCTATGCGTAATTTCCGTATGAAACAATGTAGGCGGTCAGGATCTCACATACAAATGGACGTATATAACATATAGCTGACGAAGGTAACATAAGTATATGCATGTGATATACGTGAAACTGCTAGATGTCAGACATCCTGCAACGGCATAATGTAACATCTAAGGGCAGTGCCTATGTAGCATACGGATAACGTATACTCCGTACTGATTTCTATAGTAAGCAAGAGGATACCGTATATTTGTACAATATACCGCTGTCCGGAGAACGGATTTTTCTGTGTAGTTAGTTAATTACAAAGTTATTAGCTGCAGTCCACTAATAGGGAAAAAGTGTTGGGACTTCAGTTTCTCGCATCTCTTCTATTTATTTGGGAAAGCAGGATAGCGATTTAAATGAGATATTCCAGCCATACATTTGATGTAGAGAGTAGAAAGCATCGAATGATCCAAACAAAAGCAGTTTGTACAATGCGAACATCTTACAACAACGAATAAAGACAACGAGCTTTCTGATAAATTTGTTCGTGCAAATGTCACATTCATGAAGAAACTGATCCCGACTGGATGCACAGGACTAATGCAGCCCCTGAACGTGTACTTTTTCCGTCCTTACAAAAGCTTTGTCAAATTCATTACTGACACAGTGGTACTTTCGCAGGAGACGAACATATGGCACCGTGACAAGTTCTTGAATCTCCAATCGTTTACGCTGTATCAGTTCTGAGCTCCCCTGTCCCGCAACATGGTTCGATTTGCTTTCTACAAAGCGAGATACCTGGATATCGAACCAGAAACATTCCAGATACTTATTCAGTACTGCTTCGACTCCCTTACCACTGAATTATGTTATTGCTGCGTGTCGATGGTCATTGTAAGATGTGCACATTATAGAAACTACTTTTGTTTGGATCATTCGATCCTTTCTACTCTCCACATCAACTGTGTGGCTTGAACTTGTCATTTGAATCACTATCTCACCTTCCCAAATACAAAGGAGAGATGGGAGAAACGCTTTCTTATTGTATTTGCCATAGACACCTATGTTACTTTGAAGTCCCATAACTTTTTCACTATTGGTGGACTGCAGCTAATAACTTGGTAATTAACTAACTCTTTATGTTTTTTAAGGATATACAGGATGCTCTTTAAACACCATAATGCCCCTCCATATTGTATAGGGAGCAGAGACACTTAAAAGGCATCCAAAGTAAATATATCTAAGACATGTTACGAGTACGTTTGTCAACAAGACCTCTGCTGTTAAGCAATGTATCTATTTTTTTTTAACATTTAGCCTACAGTACCTAAATAAATAAACAATCCGTTTCACCGAAATCATTATCAACAAACGATACTTATTTTAGTAGCACAAAAATTAGTTTTTCTCAATTTTGTCAAAAACTACTCATGAAAATTTACCCTCAATTAAGTAATATTGCTTAGCTTAATGTCGTCTATCGATTCATATATGTATTATTTTGGAGAATCGTATAGTTAAACAAAAATTATAGTTCTAGGAATATGTCATAATTTTGAATTATCTCATTAGCTATAGCTACTGTATAACTGCCTCCTTGATTGTGTCATACCTTGTGACTTACATATAAGGAACATACCTTGGGGCTTACTTATTTCCATGTTGATTTATCGTATCCATCACTGATATCTAAGGCGCATCCACGAGGGAGGGAGTCCATCGGGTTCGGACCTCGGCCAAAACTTCCTATCTCTACATACATTTGTACATATTCTCAACACAACTATACTTGTTTATCTGGGAAATGATTGATATAGCATGAAACTTTGACCTTACACTTTATCTGTACTCTCTCAGTTGCAAAAGCAATGTAGTGTTTCCATTTTTTTCTGAAAACATAGGTGAATGTGTTTTACAATTACGTATTGTTCTTTCGGGTGCAGAATCATGCTCGTTCAATAGTATATAGTGGCTTGCAGTATTGGACTTCTCCGAACAAATATTTTCTTGGTGCGCGCCTGCTAATATAGCTTAATTTATCAGGTTCTCTGAACACATAGAAAACTAGAAGCTGGTATAAGAAGCTTTGGTTTGCCTTCCTTGCATTACTATCCAATATTTCATAATTACTAACGTCAGAAGATTAACAAGTTTGTAATTAATACGGAGAAAGTGGTTAAGTAGTTTCATGTTATGAGGTGAAGACTCAATAGATTCTCCTGCTTCTTCATTAGCTTGATATCTTTTAGCTCCTTACTTATAACCTCGTTAGCCCTTACTTCTATTGATTAATCACTAATGACTTGGATATTAAACCTAAAACTTAAAGTTACAAGGCGCAGGTTTATAGTTACACATATTGAAACGAGATTGTCAAAACTTTCGAATGTGCAGCTCGTATTTCAGAAGAAGCAATTCTTTCTTACACGTATACGCAGGTGTTAGGCTTGGGTCTAGAGACAGCTATATATTCCTTTGAGGCTCAAATTTACAATGAGAAGAGTGGCACTTCTTCTTACTTTGCAATGGAGAAAATATCGTGAATTTGTTCATCGTCCAAATCCTAGATCTCGTATATGTATACCTACGAAAGATATATATATATAGGTAGATAGATAGAGAGAAAAAAGAAATAGAGAGAGAAATGCATACAAGTATTTTAAAATAAAACTAAACATATGAATACTAAAACTCATGAATCTTTCATCCCATTTCATAATGGTAACCCCTTTGTAAAATCTGTAACCCATTTATGTATATTATCATACGTTTTTCTTTTGACACTCGGTATACATTGAATAATTTTTCTCAATACCTCAATTAGCCCATGTAACATAATTTTCGAGTTGTCTTCGCTCCCTTATTGGAATATATTTCCCTTATTCAAGGAGAGAAAGATTTAAATTTGAGAACCATTGCTTTGCGGCCAAATGCGGGAGCTCTGTTCCCTTGTGGCTATATGGTTAGTGTGAGCGTCTTTGGCACGGAAGACCAGGATTTGATTCCCGGTGGGAGCTTATGTTGTTCTGATTCCATGTTAAACTGTAGGTCTACGTCTCATGTAGACGATAAATTCTAATCGGCCAACCAACAAAATGCGAGAATACAATTATGATAATAGTAGAAGATATAAAAGGAAAAAAGAAAAATACTCATGGTCACAGTGTAGTACTGTCTGTCACAAACTCAACAATGACCTAAGATCTGCATCCATACTCTGTGTGCGTGATGCATCGCACGTACTATTGTATAATATTCTATTTGCTAGCTTTCACGAATTGTCAATTAAATGGAAACACCCAAAAAGTGCAACTTTCCGTCTTCCATCAGGTTTTGGAAGTTAACATTTATTGTTATTTGAAAATGTCATTATAGTACAACATATGGATCACTTTGTTTGATGACACTCTGCCATTTGCTGGTAACACTATAATTTCGTCGGTACAGAACCTTCGTGGCTTCTGGTCAAGAAATTGTGATACAGGGTTGTTACAAGATTTTTGAAACTAACATCTTTCACAGAACTTTGCAGGAGCCGGTTAAATAAAGGATAATCGACAATGTCAGGTCGGGACTATACGGTGGATGCATCAAAACCTCCCAGTCAAGTTATTCGATTTCTGACGGGTCGTTAAATAAGTATGGAATCTAGCTTTGACAGTGTGGTATATGACACTTTTTTCTTGTTAAGTTCAGGCCATTTCTTTTGAAATGCTCAATGCACGCATGATAATTGCTGACAGTATTGATCCGAGTTTTTCGTTCTGCCTGATGACAGCAACTTTAATTCACGATGCTACTTCAATCCTACCAAACGCACTTAATAACCTTTCTCGGGGTATGGGGCGTTTGTTCCAGACCCTTCAACAACAATCTTTTTCGTACATCATTGTAGTAGGTAGAATGAGTGATGAGCGATTAGGTGGATTAAGTGTATCTAAGGTGACCAAAGGTGTTGCAAGGAACAGTATCCAAGGATATGAGCGTTTACAAACTTGTAGGAAAATAATATTGGCAAAGAATAGTAATGGACGAAAGTAATACCACAATGACAGAGATTGCCGAGTATTGAAAAGCTTGGTCACTCCTATACATTGAGCAATCAGAAAATTATTACAATCCACCTAATAACTGAAATTCCCATCTTTTGCTCCGAGGACAGTATGTGGAGATGGTCGATGAGCTCCGATCTAACTCAGCATTATAATAGGCACGAAGGAGATAACAAAATCAGAAACACAAATGTACTTTATACGCATGAGATCAGAAGTTTTTATGTTTTTATGGTGCCTTAAAGTCACCTTAAAATCTTCTGTTGTGCTTCTGTTTTCTTTCTGAAGTTAGAAATTATATGTTTTTTTCTCTTAGAGTATAAATTACGAAACTCAACTTTTAATTAAATATATTTTGTTTTTCCGAGGATTTTTTAAATTATAACCTGTAGCTAATATGTTTCCATGGATATACACGAATCTAAAAAAATCCACGAATATTGAATTTCTTTGTTCTTACTTAAAGCTGAGATATTATTACACCACAGTTTTTAAAGTTTCATTTTCTAACAAATTACATAGCTATTAGACGTTTAATATTTGATAACTATGAGTTTTCATATGATAATAAATGCTATATGAAATATTCGAAGACAAAATGGAACGTTTGTTTCTCCCAACAAGGTGTAAAATGAAACAATAAATTAACTAATCGTTAGCATGGTTATTTTCAAGTTCAATTGTTTTAATTATATATCAATTTATGAAAGATCCGTCATTATTAAAAGAAAAATAGTATCTCAACAAGGAATAATACGTTTGGTTGGTATTTAATAAAGGTTGGTATTTTATAGACATTTCTATATACTAGTAGAACGCCCGTACTTAGCACGGGGAGAATACGTTTCATTTTGAGAATAAAGGGCTGAATTTGGATTTAAACTGCATCAAAAGTGTCACTGTTTGTCTCAGCGATCCCGAAAAGTATGGATTCGACACTAATATCGGTCATTTTTGATCATTTTTAATTCTCTCCTCCCTGAAGTTGCGAGACTGAATTTTGATTTAAACGACATCGGAAGTGTCACTGCTTGTCTCAGCGACCCCGAAAACTGTAGATTCGACACTAATATCGGTTATTTTCGATTATGTTTAAATATCTCCCTCTCCCCTAAGTTGCACCGTCAAAGTGAAATGATGAAAACCAATTCAGGTCCGAATTTCACCTATGCTGAAAATTTGATTGAGATTGTTCGAGAGTTATGTAGTTACAAACATAGCCACTTTCATTTATTTATATACAGTATATACACCCTGCCTGTCTGTGTATGTGTTCACCCGGAAGACAAAATTCTCAAGAGCTACTTGACGGATTATCATCACTTTTGGACACAATTTAGAGGGTCAAGTGTCAGGGATTGAGTTCGTTTATGGAGCTGATATTCAAACCGGAAGTGGCACAAATTAATCATTTTCGGCTTTAGCGTTGGTCGCTGTAGAGTAAAAACGGTAATAAATAGCTGAAAGCGTTTTTTGCAAACAATTAGGTGTCTCAAGAATATGTTTCATCTCCACTCTAATGTCTTTACTAAACCCAAAATGATAGAAATCTATTTATTTTTCACTATGAGAACCAATATTGAAACTGGAAATTGTAGTTGAGTTATATCACTTTCTGCTTTACTAAATGATAAGGACGAAGATAGAATCTACTCTTGCAACCTAATTCCATACAAATTTAAAAAAAAAAAAAAATCATCTTGGTGTATTACCATTTTCGCTTTATGGCAATTAGTCTTGTAACCGAAAATTGTTTATTTCTAGTTCTCGTACTTCTTATTTAAATAAATAGGTAATGTATACGAGAACACCTTTTCGTCAGACACGGTATCCATAACAGAAAGCCATTTCTACTGACTGTTAGCGTTTCTGCCCTGATACCTGCCAGCAGACAGACGAACACAGCAATTCTGTAGGATTTCTCATATACTTAGAGGTAGTAGTTTCCAAGTCTAAAAGGATTCTTTGTATCACAATATCCTAGTTAATGTTTTAATGTATAATGTATAGAAATTATATTTGTTTATTATTTATCGGTAATTAGAAAGGAAATTTAACCTTTAATTGTGTATCCCTATTTATTAAAGGGACACACAATTAGTGGAGAATATTACGCAAATCTTGTGGCCAATTGCGTGACAAAATTAAACGTAGCAAATGAGAAATACTATACAAAGATGTGGTCATCCTCATTATGGCAAGGCACATATCCATGCGTCTCATTTTGCTCTTGTCAAAGGGCATGTGTTTTATGATATTTTGCATTATTCTCCATATTTTTTTTTGGATCTTGTGCCCTCTGACTTGTTTCTCGTCTTTAATATTAAAAGGTTTTTCAATGACATAATTTCCGCGAAAGAAACGTGATTTAATGTTCAACTACAGCTTTATAAGGATGACATTCGCAAGTATATGCGATGATAGGGCAAATCAGAACTTTGAGTTGTAACTATGTAGAATAGACATAATATTTCTGCCAAGCTTAAACTTTTTCTAACTATTCAGACTAGGCGAATATGCAAACTCTTTTTATCCTTTGCGATGTAAGCATGACCCCTTTTCTCTATGCAACCCAATTGTACGTATTCGTAAGGTTGGTTGCATACTAATATTTGTTATTTATAGTTTGTGTTAGAATCGCTTTACTTCCACCCCTGGCAAACGTTCAACATATTTTCTTGTCTCTTGCTAGATATAATGCCAAGGATTTAAAGGGCAATTTCTCTTGAATTGAATTGAAGTCTTTAAATTTTACTAACTATAGCTATTTACTTCAAGTTAAATGAAATATACTTTAATATGAAATAATATTTGAAAACAGAAACTATTTCATACTAGATTTTTCAAGTAAAAAGTAATTCAGCTTTAGTTTGGCATAGTATTCCACTGACATATTACTATTTTGCATTCTGAGCCTTATACTAACCCACTAATCTCAACAGTACTGCAAGTAGTATCTTAAGCAAGAATGATATTCATAATTATTGCCATATATGAATCGATTTTTAATTACCCATATCTTAAGATCTACTGGAAGAATCACCTCCATCAACTAACTTGATTTCTACCTTTTTCTCTTTTACATCCTGGTCAAAATTGACGGTGGCCCATGAAGCAAGTCTTGAGGTTTTGTGTCACGCAGGCAGACATAGTAAATAGATAAAAGGAGTTTTTGGTCAATCCAGCTCTTTAACAATTATATAGACTTTATTACTTTTCCAAGTGCAATTTTAAGTATCGTTCTGATAAAAATTACGTGAATTTTACTATTGTTTATTTTATACTGTATCTATGAGATTTAATTAAGTGTTACAAAATTTATTCTTGTTCTTATGGCAACATTCCTTATTCTATTTGTTATAAAATCTTGTACTAATAAGAAACACTATGTATTTCACAGAACACAACTTTCATGAAACCCAGTATATTGAAAGATAATCTTAGATTAGAGACTTCAAAGAAAGTACAGTAATTAATCCTAATACAGCAAAAATGGGAAGAAATACTGAGAAATGAGTATTTGATATGGTTTCAACATCCCAAGTATGAGTACTGCTTCTAAGTTTATCCCTCTACTACAACAGAAAGTTATACAGGGTAAAACAGAGGAGACGCATGTTCTTAAACCTCTAGTACTCGGCGACGAGTATGAGTATTGAGAGTAGAGTATTGTGTGTTCGCGGTCGAACAGTTCTTTAGAAACAATGATTCTGTTGTCACGGTTCAATGTCCTATCCGTTGAAAGTTTAACGTCGAACGTCGAGGTACAGTCCCAGATCGAAACACTATACTCCGATGGATTGCAGCTTTCAAAATTACTGGATCTGTGATTAAACAGAAACCACCTGGTCTTTCCCGTTCAGTTTGAACTCTGGAAAGTGAAAAGGGGAATTCTTGTTAGTCCAAAACGATTTACTGGGCAACAGGCTGTTTTTGGATTTTCGAGGGGTCTGAACCCTCAAAACGCAACTCTTGCGTACATCCCTGGCTGGTTGTCCACTAAATTTCGTTCAGATTGGGCAACTAGTTAAATACCTGCAAGCAAAGCCGTAAAGAATGTCTTTAGGCGTGCACGGTCACCAACTTTTGTTATATTTTACCTTAAACCAGTAGTTCTCAATTCATAGTTGCTAACACCCTTACTATTTTTATGGCAAACTATAGACCCAACGCATTTAAATTTTCTTATCTGTATATAAGAAGTAGTTCACAGGCAGATAGCAATGGTAAATTACCAAGCATTGTCTATGTTATAAGCATGCGACATACAATATATAAGTGTTTTGTCCAGCCTTCTCGATTTGGGAGGGGGGGAGGTTGTCCCTTTAACGTGTCTGGGTCAAACATGTAATATACTACAGAATCTAGATGTCATGGGTAAAATCTTACACCTTTTTGTTCTGAATAATTTGTTTTGCACATTTGGCTCAAAATTTGCTACGTTTGGAGAAAAATCAGTTTCTTCATCTAAGCGACTTTTATTGCTATTTTTCAGGTATTGAAGCAACAAAATGTTTGTTCATATAAATGTATGCTACAAAATGAAACCAGGTGTTTCGGTATCATTTCACCTACCACCTTACACCAACACAATACCTTCACCCATAACTGATTAAATGTACATTCTTTGAAACATATTTTAAAGAAGTCATAACTAGAGATCCCAGATTTCTATACTAAAACCCCTTGCACACCCTATGATCATTTACTGTAAAACCCGGGTCCTATGAAAATTTACATTATAGTCAAAATTTGAACTTGTTCTTTCATGGGGGTAGGGTGGCTCAGTGATAGAGCGCTTATCTGTGGTGCGTGGGATACCTGGCTTGATCCGCTGCCAAGTAAATTTGTGGCGGATAACACCGCGTCCGTGCCTTTTATCGGGGTACTTCAGTTTCTTATCACTTTTTCATTTCACCAATTATTCCGTCAGCATTCATTTTCCTTAATCATCGTCTCCCTTAGCCTAAAACAGCATGATTATGGGACGTTATACTGAAATGTTTCATTTCATTGCACTTGCTTTTTAATAAAATATAATAATTAATAATTATAGGCCAACATTCACAAAAAATGAGTGATGGAGAGTATTCTTATTAATTGAGTATCGATGACTAACAAAAGTTTTTCTTTAAAAAATATCACAAGAATGATATTACTTTATAGAGTTTTGAACAATTTTTGGGAATGAGAGACGATGTAAAACCGTGACGTCTGAGATCCGTAGTCATTACAAATAAATTAACAACTTCATTTTGCTCCTTCGTACACAAAGTTCTGAATTGTATTGTCATACTCGAAAGGATTTCTTACAAATGAGCTTACGGAATCTGATAGAGGAAAGTAATCTTTGAATCTAGTGGCTAGTAACCTTTGAACCTGTCGATTCTTCATCACTGAATTGCAGGAATGACTTCAGTGTTGAGAAACGACGTCACTACCACCTTCAATTCGGCTTGCACACAGCTGAAATTTTATTATAAATACTGTTGCAATCTTACCGTTTGACTGTGTTGTTCGATACAAGCGATTTACTGATTTCACAAGTCGCGGACTTGGAAGCATGCGTTTGCAGAATGCCTCACAGACAAGTAGAATCGATGCCAAGTACGTTTACAATATGAGCAATTCCTGTTTTGGATTTTTTTTGCAACGTCATAAGAAAATAACGTAACATTCTCTTTGTAACGTTAATTCTTTCACCAGCTACGTACAATATTCCCTGATTCAAAATGTTTATGTAATGCACAGGATTATGTAGAATAATTGAACACAGTTATGCACTTCAAATATATAATATTATCTTTCAACTTATATCTCGTTCGCCACATTAAAATATTATACATTCAGAGTACACAAGATGGTTCGTTACATCTATATTTTTCAGTTACTACTAGCTGAACCTGCGCTCTCTACACAGCATATCATTAAAATACAAAGGCTTTGAACTATAGCTATAAACAAACTTTATAAAAAAGGATGTATTTAAATAATAATTTACTTAAAGTACACACTTTAAAATATTGTCTTTGTTAAACATGAAATCACAAATAACCGTAAGTCAAAGGTTTGAAATCCAAGGTTAGAGTTTGGAGTTCAGGCGTTTATTATTATTATTATTATTGCCAAAGAGAGGGCGTAACCCTCTAATGGCTGCGATTTGTTTGTCTTAACATGAAACCTAGTATGCTCAAATAAACATAAATTGATGATAAAAGAAATTTTCCGAACCTAATCCCTTCCTTTTTTTTAAAAAAAAGCGTTTTTATAGCTTTTGTAGCATTTTGATAGATAGTGTTGTCACACTTCGTACAATTGTACTAAATTCAGCCCTTTTTGTCATTTATCGGCCCGTTGGTACAACGCTGGTATTTTCAGCTCCTTTTGTAAAACAGTTGGTACAATTCTACCCAATTCAGCATCATTTGGCAAATACTTGTCACATTTTTAAAAGTTGTGTTTCCGTATGTGTATTATGCGTATATGTGCTGCACTAGTTAGAAATAATAGATACAATTTTAACTTAAAATTATTAATAATGTGTTGTTATGTCTTCCAGGGAAGCTTCTAGGACCCTTGGCTGGTTTTACATTTTTGTTTTTACAAATGTCACTTTATTTATCTTATATTCTACTTACAGTCTTTATTCTCTTTCGGTCGTGAAAAAACCGATAATAAGGGGCAATAATATGTATTTTAATATTTTATTATTATAACGTACAGTTTACACACGAACTGTGATTTGTTCCTCGTTATATATATATATATATATATATATATATATATATATATATATATATATATATATATATATATGGCCATAATGCCATTTTGGTTTATTGGTCACTTTGAAATAGAGGCAAGTTTGGTTTCCGTACAATACATACCGAAGATGATAACTGTTTCCCCTCTTAATTTGCGGCCTCTGTTATACTTTCTATGTTGGGGGAAAAGTTTCATCTACTTCCACGGTTGTTCGGGAACCTCCTATTTGGATGGTTTTAAAAAGAAATCTTTAAAGAGACCACTTTCTTGATTTGAACTCTTGGAAAGGGGGTTGAGCGTTCTAGAACTTTACCTCTTTTAGTTTCGTGTTATAGTCATGTACTACACTTGTGTAAAACAATGAAGTCAGCCCTTTTTGTTTCAATTTGGTACTACTTTTCAGCCCACTCCTCAGTTACGGCAACACTGGCAACGACATTAAACAAATAAACAAATCGTCATAGCAACCAAAATAAGAAAATCTCTCCATAGGATACAAATGTTTAAATTATTTCTTCTTCTTGATAGTTTGTGCCTTTTAAATAGCTCCTTTTGCCCATAAATTTTAAAAAATGATACTTAGAAGTACATAAGAAATATACATTACTTTTGTATCTTCAGAACTTAAATTATGTATATGATGTTTGACTGATTGTAGTATTTGCAATTCTGGGCAAAAAGTTTCGATATGGCAACACTGTGTAGCCTGAGAGTGGGGATAACGCTCACTCAGTGAACTGTTAGTGCATGTTAGGCAGGATGGGGGAACGGCTGTCTATGGAACAGCCTGTGCATTATGTGCCTTTCTATTATGCAACAAACAATTAGCGGAAGCAAAATGGAGGATGCGTTTGGATGGAGGTCGAGTTTGTAGGAAATAGTCCCTGTGTGTTAACAATGTCCAAAATGTAAGAACATTATGTACACAATTTGGCCGAGCTACAGGAAGCTATTACAGAAGAGTTCCACAGGATACCAGTATGGATACGTCAAGCTGCTTGTGACAACGTTGCTTTTCGTCTCCAGGCATGTATCGATTTTAGATGGTGCATTGGTGCATCATGCCATGGAGAACAGAGATAAAAAAATTCTTGTAAGAAAAGGTTTGAGAGTAATGCTTTTATGTTCACGTTATGTTGATAGTTTCTTTACCGAAGCTTTTGAAACTTCATGTGCATAATTATGAGTATATCAAAAAAATATTTTTTTTAAAGTTTAATTGAAAACTTTGGGGCAAAAAAACCGTCAAGTCCAAAAAGTGAAAGTGTAAATGAGATAGCTCCACAAGGGTTTCTCGTTATCCGATTTTCTTCAAACTTGGCACATATATACTAGACCGAAAATAAATCGCCACGTTTTTTTTTTGTTTCTTTCGGAAAATAGGTTAAAGAGGCCAAAGGGACCCTTTTCAAAAAAGCGTCCCCTTGACTAAAAGCGCCACATTAAAGAACGAAACTCTGCCGATGTAAAGATAACTTCAAAGTAGGTAATACAGGTTTTCTCGTTTTTGCGAGAAAAGAGTTTCTAGGGGAAATGGCTTCCTTCGAAATGACAAAGGAACCCGCACAATCCTTATGAAAATTAGATTTCGGTGGAATTGCTTGAAAGCGTTATATGTTGTAGATATTGTGTGCCTGAGAAAAAGTCTCAATGTCCTCAACCAAAAATCACTGACCGTTTGGCCACTACAGGGCCACTTTTTTGAAAACAGCCGAAAATAACGATATTGTGGAGTTCGGTAAAAATTACTGAAACCGTGATATGTAGTAGATATTTGAATCCTGAGAAAAAGTCTTAACGGACATAACCACCAATCACTGACCGTTTTGCCAGTACATGGTCACTTTTCGAAAACAGCCGAAGATAACGATATTCTGGATTTCGGTAAAAATGACTGAAACCGTGATATGTTGTAGATATTTGGATCCTGAGGAAAAGTATTAACGGTCATAACCACCAATCACTGACCGTTTGGTCATTACAGAGCTACTTTTTTGAAAGCAGTCGAAGATAGTGATATTCTTTATTTCGATGAAAATCAGGGCCGCCCACAGGGGGGATGTATGGCGCAAGCTGCGCCATTGAGAAAAATTTCGGGGGGGATTTTACTCTACTTTCGAACTAGCAATTTTACTATCGGAATAGCATTAAAACACGATTTTGAGAAGCTAATTTTCAAAAATTTTCCGGGGTGAACCCCCGTAGCCCCTGCTTCCATACTCGATGAATGAAGAACCGCGCAAGTATCCGTATGAAAGGAAAGGTTGGTTCGTTTTAAGAGAGAAGGGCCGCCCACAGGAGGTATGAATGGCGCAAGTTGTGCCATCGAGAAAAAAATTGGGGGGAATAAAAAAATTGGGGAAGAATTTTACTTAAATGTCGAATAAGTAATTTTGCTGTCGCCAGAATAACATTGGAACACGATGCGATTTTTTTTTTAATCTCGAGAATGAATCCCCCTACCCCTTGCTTAGAAACTCTATGAATGAAGTACCGCGCAAGTTGCTATATGAAAGGATGGGGTGGTAGGTTTATCGCTTTGTGTAGGTAATTTACCCATTTTCTGCTGGGAGCATTTATTTATTTCTTATTTATACCATGTACGACACTTAATTAGTAACGCTGTTCAATTGCTAAATGATGTATAATAAATGAATTAATGATAATATTTTATATAGTTTTCTGTTTGTGCGATTACATTTTCCAGGGCCTGCGGTAAACTGAAAACCAGCTCAAAAATGGCATCACTGTGTACAATAGAGACTTTCCGTGAGAGGTCGCTCCAGTAGTATTCTATATATTCAGCTCCATGTATTGTACAGAGTGAACCAACTAGGCAGTTGTTCGTTTTTCGCAGATCCTGGAAAATGTAATCACACATTCACACACATAGAAAACTATAGAAAATATGATCATCCATCATACATCAAGTAGTAACAGAATATTGTTACGTATTATATGTCGTCCTTAATAAATAAATAAATAAATGTAAACGTAACCGAACAATAGATCGGTTAAAATAGCCTGGTACTGTGGTTCTCTCATATAATTTTATACTGCGTGAAATGACATCAATAAAACGACCTCAGCACGCACTCTGTATAGTATTTATCTCTATGACTTAAAGTGGAGAGAGAATGTTTCAGCAGACTACTAATAAAAGTAATGCCATTTTTATAATTACTACTGCCCCTACTACTACTACAAGCATTCTATAATACTACTACAGGAAATAAAAACAACAACAAAAATAATAATTACTAGTACTATAAAAACTACTGCTACACTGGGCAATTGTTTTTAGAGGACTTGAGTTTTGAGGAGGGAAGAGATTATTAGTTTTAGGGGGGAGTGCGCCATCAGCTTTGGGGGGGATGGGCACCCCTGATGAAAATGACTGAAACTCTGATATGTTGTAGATGTTGTGATCCTAGAAAAAAGTCTCAATATACACAGCCACCAACCACTGACCATTTGGACGCTACAGGACCACATTTGTGAAAACAGCAAAAGGTAACGGTATTCTGGATTTCGGTAAAAATGAATGAAACCGTGATATGTTGTAGATATTGTGAGCCTGAGAAGAAGTCTATCTGTACAGCCATCCATCACTGACAGTTTGGCCACTATAGGGCCATTTTTTTTTTTTACAGGACGGATAGGGATTTCAAGAAAATCGTAGACACGTTGGCGGACTTAGTACCCTTTCTGATTGTCACAGGGACATGAAATATACCTCGTTGTGAAGATCATAGAACGCAGATTCCAACGAGTTAATGTTTGTGCCCCTCGTGCAAACCCATAGAAGAAGAGGAAGATGAAATATTTGTAAGTATATTCTGGAATTTTGGTGGAATTGTATGAAGGCATGAAAAGTAATATCCCACAACCCGGAGAAGGGATGAGGAGAGTAGCGGCTAACATTATTTAAGCATAGACAACATTCCGATGTTCATCTTGAAGAAGAAAGGAAAACCCTGGTAATCCCTAGACAATTTTTCTCAGGATCATGACATCTATAACTTATCACAGTTTCATTCATTTACAACATAATAAAAAATATTTTTATACCCAGCCGTGTTCAAAAATCTGGACCTGTAGTGGCCAAAAGTTCAACAGTTGATGATTGTGTCCATTAAGACTTTCTCTCACGATGAAAAGTTCTACAACATATTACAAATTTATTCATTCTTACAGAAATCCAGAACATCGTTATACTTGGCTGTTTTCAAGACCCCATGGTGACCAAACGATTAGTGCACTCTAAAAACGAGTAGAGTTTGAGAACCATGAAAATATAGTTAAACATTGTATGGCCATTGGAAACATATTTCTTGTTACATAAACAATATTAACATTATTTTTTATGTTACCAGAATCATGTGAGGAAATTCGTTTGTGGTACATAAAACATACCATATTGTTATTGCTTTTATAGTTGCACGCATAATACACATAGTTGCGTGAACAATATACATGGTTGCACGTATCGTTCCGTGTCGCGTATGCGCTGGTCAACGTGAAACACGAACAAAGACGCCATTTGCAATTTCAAGAACGAGGAGTCTTACCAATAAAAAAGAAATAGTGTGTATGTCCAAAGGAATAGCAAGACAGTTATTAAAAACATTGACTCTAAATGAACTCATAGAGAAATGTGAAGGAAAGTTTATTTAAGGAAGTTTATCCATTTTATGGCATGTATATGACCATAACATAATGAGCCATGTTTCTAGTACAAATAAGCACACTAGATGGCAGCATTGTTACTCTTGTAAATGCTGCCTGAAAGTTCACTTCATAACATTCCTTTCATAAAGGATTACAGGAAGTATAATACTGTCTGTCTTCCGTTGTATAATTTTATTTAAAAATACATATCTCAGTACGCTTTGCTTATGACAGAAAAGTACAACCAACTGAAATTGTCACTGTTACTTATAAAATATTCCTGATATTAATGCAAACAGTATGTCAATTTCATAAATACTTGGGTATAACATTTGATCATCTTACATGGCGTCCACACCTCGCTACCGTTGTAAGCAAAGCCAAAAATAGATTACATTTACTTAAATGTCTCATAGGTACAACGTGGGGTCTCCATTCTTCTACGCTAGTGATGGGCAAAACGATTCATTTCGGAGAATCGATTCATTTACTTTGATTCACTAAAATGATTCGATCATTTAATTCGTTCATATGGATTGGTCGCCCGCGCATTCCTTTTGCGCAAGTGAATTGGTTGGGAATGATTCGCTCATTGAATCAGTTAGGTTTCCGCGCATCTCTTTTGCGCAATGAGTTATTCGATCATATGAATCGCTTGTGCTACTGCACTTTTTTTCTGCGCAACTTCATCTTTGCCATATTACACGGACAGCGTAGCATTTGGGTGAGTGGAGTAGCTCGGGAACTCGTAAGCTTCAGTGCAATTATGAAGTTTCAATAATATGCTGTTACTCTATTCTCATTGTTGTTATTTTTGCATCCTGCTTTCATATTAGAGGTTGAGACAAACACTAAGACTGTTGCAATCTCCACGTTTTTTCTGCCAACTTCAGTTTTTCGAGGTAATATTTTGTTGAAATATACTCCGTAAGATTTTCACGGGATTGAGCAGTTATAACAATTTATTTTCAACTTCTTTACGAGTTGGAGGAAAATATAGAGCTCTGTATAGGCGACATTTATGCTTTTGGTTTTAAATACAGAAAGCATTATACAATGAGTCTGTAGTGTTATATTCATTTCTAGTGGGTATTATTTGCCCAGGTCATATAAACTTTGTAAAGTACATATCATGTTAATGGATTTCTTTTGTTGTTGTAAGTCAGAGTTATACCCTGTACGGTAAAGAAGATGCGGATGATTAATTAAAGTAAATTGTTATTTCGCAGTCCATTCTATTCTATCCTAGGGGTCACCGTGGCTCACTGAGAAAACTCTTGCCTCCTTTACGCGGGGTCCCTGGTTTGATCCACTGCTAAGTAAGTTTGTGATGTACATCATCATGTCCGTGGGTTTTATCGGGTAAACCCACTCCCCTTTCCTTCCATATTCTCATTCTAACTATTCTTCCATCGTCATTTACTTGCCTTAATCATTCGTTTTCCTTAGGCTAATGGACATAAACATGGAAGGTTAACTGCAAGATTTCTATTTTATTCTATTATATTCTAAAATATGTTCTATTTTATTCTTAACCCTCCTACTACCGTGGGGTCCTATATGACCCCAAACTAAGTTTAACAGTGTGTAACTTGCGTAATATATTACATTAAAAAGTGAAAAACATTGGATAGCAAACATGAAAATCCAATGTTTTTTACTTTTTAATGTAATATATTACGCGAGTTACACACTGTTAAACTTAGCTTGGGGTCATATAGGACCCCACGGTAGTAGGAGGGTTAACTGGAAGAGATACTGATCTTCTAGATAGAGAAAAAGAGGGAGTTTGCACATGAACATATACTTAATACTATTGTGATAATTTTAAAAGATTTAACTCGGGGAGATTATGAATAAACGTAAAATGAAATGAAATTTTAAAGTTTTACGTTCCATAATTATCATCGTGTAGACTAAAAGAAACGATAATGATGAGAATGAATGAAATGGTGAAATGAAGGAAGCGAGCGAAAACAAGAGAACCCCCAGAAAATCCACACATATGGTGTTTCTCCACCATAAATCCCATTTGGCGCAAATAGAAAACCAAGGACCTCATCCACTAGAAGTGAACGCTTTACCACTGAGCCACTACTACTTCAATAAGCCAGAAATGAACATATATTTGCGAAAATACTGGTAACCCCAATTGAACCCAATCTGAGAAATGCACCGGGAGAAACTTCTTGGCCTGGCGGATTTTCTGCACGGCCACCCCTGTTATCATCAGTGTTTGTCTACATTTCTAAGAGAAAACCGTTAGTTAAATTTCAGTTGAGTTGATTTTCAGTTTAACGTCCTGTTCAGCAGTGAGGCTATATGACGCGTGGATCTACTGATTAATATGAAATCCGAACAACGTGAGCTTCCGCCGGGGTCTCCCACATCTTGTTTACATGGAAGCTCAGAAAACTATTTGTGTCTTCATGTATGTTTCAATAGAAGTAAAGTGAAAAGTAGGTACCACTAAGCTTCGTTCCATGTGGACAAGTGTTTTTACTGAAAGATGCAATACACTGTCTAGAAGTACAAATGATTCATTAGAAGAATCGATTCATTTGTGAAAAGAATCATAATTCATTTGATTCACGCCATGATTCGTCCATAATGATCGAATCGTTCATGATCGACACAACACTATTCTACGCTCATCAACACCTACAAGGTCTTCCTCCGTCCCGTACTTACATATGGTTTTACCTCCTGGATATCAGCATGCGCAAAACATTACGAAAAGCTGTTAATAATGGAACGACATGCTCTCCGCCTAGCCTACCGCATTAAATTACCAAGTCCAACCCGTGAATTGTACGACCGCATCACATTTCCTCACCTTCTTTATCATATTGAAGAACTTCGTATTAAATATATAACTCAACGGTATGACAGCGAACACGCTTTATTTTTTGAAACCGTTTAGAGCGACGCTCCCTACACTCACAGTCATCAACACACGTCTACACCTCTCTCACTGCTTTTCGCATTATATAAATATACCGTACCTCCAAATCATCCGGACTATAACATCATCAGTATCCTTAGCACATCACACGTACCGGCCCATATCTCACCTTCATATCATGCACAGTAAACCCGCTTGTCACTAACAGGACCTCCTCACGTATAATATAATAAATAAAACTTATGATGGTTTAATACAGTTCATAAATGTCTCTTTGCCCAACAGAGAATATTTTTTTTCGCCATAATAATGTTAAATCTCTTTCCCAAATAGAGGGTGTAGCCCTCGCAATGGGTGCTAGCTACACCATAGCTAGCTAACTTACAAAAAAAATCAATTTCATAAGTCATCTTCAGGTCAATATCTGTATTGGCCTTATCAGCTGTGACGTACCAGACGTCAGTACGGCTGTTTTTTGCGATCCTATCCTCTTCCTGGCTGAAGAAGCTGATAGCTTGTGTGTTTGTTCTGGCAGACTGATCTAGCCAATACCAGAGTAAACCGACGCAGACTAAAAGCGACTTCAAGCCTACCTGAGAACCTATCCAAACGGGGTTCTCTTTCCTTCATTATTACCTCACCTGGTTCATTGTGAACACATATATCAGGCCGGAGTGCCTGCATCTTCATCATGGCGTCTCAACCTTTGGCTGGTCGTCATTCTAATCTGCCACCTGTTCTCCTTGCCCCTTCAACCTCTGGGAAACCAGGGTTACGGAGGGCACGATCTCTGGAGAAAAATCTAGATAGTAATTCTCGTTCAAGCTCACCTAGTAAAGCTTCTAATAGTACTCCACAACCACCAGCCAAGAGACCACATAAGCTTCATGACCATCTTCCAGCAGATACTTCATCTATGTCTGTTGACATGACTGACACGAACCAGTTTCCAACTTTGCAAGAGACACTCAAGCCTCCAATTTACTCATTTCTTTTAGAACACTACGATCCTAAGTATGAGGATCTCAAACGTCTGTTTCTGCAAATCACCAAATACATGCCACGTTCTGCTATTACTCAATTAGTTCGTACTCGAAATGGCATTATTATTAAGACTACTGATTCAGAATTCTCTCGCAAACTTTTGAATTCCTATAGCTACGAAATCTTCGGCACAAAGGCAACTCTCAAAGACTCTCTCTACTTCACGTCTAAAGCAACCACCCCCACCTCGTAGATCACCTACTCTCTCCGTGGTCATTCGTGGAGTAGATCCTACGTATACTGACACAGAAGTTCAAGAAGTTCAAGAGGAACTCACCCAAGAAGGTCATAATATTCTTAAATGCCTGAGAATTCGCAATAACCAAGGCCTGACATACATGGTGCGGGTTCTCACCAATTCTCAGCAGACCATCAATGATCTATTGGATCTAGGAGCTTATATTTACAAGAAGCGACATCGTGTAGAGCCGTCTCACACATCTAAACCTTTGCCTATTAGATGTGAGCGTTGCCAAACTTATGGCCAACATCCTACCAATCAGTGCCATAATCAACCAAAGTGCGGCTAGTGTGCAGGACCGCATCTGACCCGTCATTCTAATGCTCCAATATGCAGCAACCCCCTCAGTGCTCTCTCTGCCCAGAAAAACATCCAACCTATAGCTATAAATGTCAGTCTAAACCGTCACCAGATCAGTCCAAACCAGAGAATGTTGTCCCATTACGTCTCCCGGAACAAGCACAACCAGCACCACCACCTTCATTGGACGCACCTGTCACCATTTCCCAATTCCTTTCTTTCATCACCTTATCACTACAGAACATCCATCCGTTTTTGCGACCTCATATCTTACATCATATACAGTTAGCTGCCAAATATGTTTTTCATGCAAATCTCCATGCCACATACACTGGACCGTATGTTTACTTTCATCCCGCACTCAGGAAACAGCAGTTTAATTACTCCATTATCCAATACATGTTCCTTTTCATTATGGGGCTTACATTTTTATTTCTAAATATTCGTTCTTTGCAACAGCATAAACTACTGTTTCAAGCCTTACTCCAAGAAGAGCATGTTGATACATTCATTCTGAATGAAACCTGCCTTACTTCCAAACTCCATTGTCGTCTTCCTGGGTACCAGCTTATCCGCCATGACAATCCACATGTCTTACGCCGTGCCAGTGGTGGTGTTGCTATTGGCTTTTCGCCTACCATTCCATATCGTCAGCATATTTCGCCTGTCCTCAACCTTCCTCAACACCTTCTTACAACTGTTTACTATAAGAACTTCTGCATAACCTTAGCTACAATATACGTGCGGCCCGGCCATAACATTCCATTACCATTCTTTCAATATATATCTAACACCTTTCGTACTTATCTTATAATGGCAGATATTAATCTCCACAGCCGTTCCGAAGCACAACGAAACCGCTTTCATAACTTTATCACCGGTCATACGACTGGCATAATACTTCCTCTACCGAAACCTACTCGCCCCGATAGTCGAACTACCCCAGACGTCGTCATACTCTCCACTAATCTCGCATCTCAGTTTACGGTCGATGTTCTAGATCTCATAGGCAGTGACCACGCTCCTATCAAGCTACAACTTCATTCCAGACCAGCTACCGTTGATCGATCCAACCCCGCTACTTGTACTAGGCTGCGTTTTGATCGAGCCGACTGGGCAAAATCAGACTATGTATACAGGAACCGTCAATACTGTTTTTCCTCCTACTTCAGAGTCTGAACTTTATTCTTGTGTAGATACTATCACAAATGCTATCACCTCTGCCACAACACAACATATCCCTTCATCTAACTGTTCTTTCTCTCGCCCTCCCCTTCCTCCACAATATATTCCTCTCATTAAACGCTCCCGTCAGTTATACAGAGATTACTTACATACTGGCAATGTCGAGTCCCTTCATCATCATCGTCAACTTCTTCGCACAGTCCGCAATTACCTTAAGGCATACAAGTTACGCTCTTGGATCAAAACTTGTAATCAATTACGCACTACAGCACATCCCAGTCAGTACTGGAAACGCTTTAAGACTCTTACTGGGCAAACCACTCGTACCACCTATCCTCTCATAGACCGAAATCAACCTCTACATACTGATCTCGACAAAGCCAATGCCTTTGCTAATTATCTGCAGGATATCTTTACTTCTCTCCCGTCTACAAACCCACATCGCCCACACCCAGCTGATCATCTGAACCTACGCTCACCTAATCTTCAACCCCATATAGATCACACACTTCCTGACACTCCTTTAACAGCACCAATCACAGTTCCAGACATCACCTCCGTTCTCGCAAACAAACGCAACACTGCTCCTGGACTGGACAGCATTACATATCGCCAGATCAAAGAGAGTCCGTTCTCCCTTCTATACCTTTTGTCGGCCATCTATACGTTCATCCTACGTACTGGTTACTTTCCCGCTCAATGGAAAACCTCAAAGACGCTCATGTTTTTGAAACCACAGAAACCTCCCGCCGACACCAAGTCATACCGTCCAATCCAACTCACATCTACATTTAGTAAAATACTCGAACGCATCATAGTTAAACGCTTACATATCTTTCTGTCGTCTAGAAACATACTTCCCTTTCAACAAGCTGGCTTTCGTCCATATTATAGTATCAACGATCAACTTCTCAGGCTCAGTAATTACATTACCAATCACTACAATACTTCACGCCCTTCCTGTTTAGTTCTCTTTGATCTCGAAAAGGCATTCGATAAGGTATGGCATCCTGCACTGATCTACAAACTCGATAAGTTTAAACTTCCCATATCTTACATCCGATTCATCTTCAACTTTATTACCTGTCGCCTGGCCTACGTTTGCATTAACTCCACCTTGTCTTTTCCTATATTCATCCACTCTGGTGTTCCTCAGGGCTCTGCACTCTCTCCCCTTCTTTATATTCTGTTTGTCGCTGATTTCCCCCTTCTTCCAACAAATGTGCACTTGTTCCAGTACGCCGACGATACTGCCCTACTAGCCACATATAAAACTGTTCATCAGCTCAATATCTATATGCAACAAGCCATCGATACATTCGTCACGTGGTGTCATCACTGGCGCTTGAAAATTAATGCGTCTAAAACTCAAACCATAGTCTTCCTTCCACCTCACGCTCGCTCCCGTATCCAGCGCAACCCTACTCTTCTCCATCTTTCAGTTGACGACACACCCTTAGTACCTACAAAAACAGTTAAATATCTTGGAATTACATTTGATCATCACCTCACCTGGAAGCCTCACTTAAAAGACATTACTAATAAAGCGTATATTCGCCTCAACTTACTGAAGCGTCTGACAGGTACTACTTGGGGACTTAACGCCGACACGCTTCTGAAAACGTACAAAGTTTTCCTTCGTCCAATCCTCACATTTGGTTTCACTGCCTGGCTGTCTGCTTCCTCTCAGTATTACGAAAAACTCAAAGTTCTTGAACGCCATGCCTTGCGAATTGCCTATCGAGTTAAGCTTCCCAGTCCCACCCGAGAACTCTATGAGCGACTCAGTTTCCCCCACATCTTATAGGGTAAACTATCCAATAGTCGACCGAATTTGATTACGAAAAATGTAAGTCGTTATTTTGTGTTCTTTCTTTAATTGAATATGTCCAAAAAATGTGTATAGTACTCTTTGCACTCTCTAGAATAATGGGATTAGGTTAGTTTTCAAAAATGTTATTACATTAATTTATTACACTTTTTTATTATAAATGTGACAAATTTTGCTATAGTCGACCACCCAAAATCTAAGTTCGACCACTACGTATACCAGTAGTCGACCAGGACTTCCAAGTTATAAAATTGTCCAGCTAACCTCAGAAATTGATATAAAAACACATTTATAATTCACAATATTCTAAATAAAAACTGTGGCTACCATTGGATTTAAACCACAGCAGGTTTTTTTTTTATATATAAATATAGGCCTATTCGACAAATTTGTGCAAATTATAGCTGAATGTGCGAAGATAGGCTACTTTTAAAGTTGAACAAGAAACTAACATAACATATTATAAATATAGTTTATCACAGCAACTAATGACTTCTCCTCTATAGAATAGTTATAGCCTAAATTAATAATAGAAATAGGTGTAAATAGTCATTTCGAAGGACAACATTGACTCATAAGAAAATCCTCATCGCTGCTGTCGCTATCTTCGCATTGATAGAAACAGCTGGAGCATTGGAAATCTTTATACTCTTCTGCAGTATGTGCTTCCAAATCAGGGAAGAACGCTCTGTGAATTTTGGGAATGCATGGAAGATGGGTTTTGCACTTGCAGTCTACACAAGTTACACATTTGGGCTGTAATTTATTGTTTTCTTCGATATTTCCTTTGCATTGCCTGCAAATTTCCTGTTTAATTGTAGCACGTTCTACTGATTCAGGAATACAAGAAAAATTCTCAGGGATATCAAAAGCACTGTTTTCGCATGGGTTGGATGTTTCTTGCTCTTGATTGCCACTATTGGGAATGCTTTTCCGGTTCTCAGAACTTGGTATTCCTTTGAGTACTTTCTTTCTATTGCCAGAACGCTTGTTGTTTTCTTTCGCTGATAACTTTTCAAGCCGAGCCTTTTTTCGATTTTCTTTTTCTTCTTCCTTCCTTCGTTTCATTTCTTCCTTTCCCTCATAATAATTTTTCCATTCTGCTGAAGATATGGCAAATGGAATTTTGTTCGAAGTTCTCGATCTAGTTCCCCGGCAACGTGTTTTCTCAGAGTCCACCTTTGTTGGCCACCATAGATGCTGCTCAAAATTTTCCAATGAAGCTTGATTACTTCTACATTCTGGAGGAACATCTTGCCCACTGCTGAGAGGAGAATCATTAAATGTCAATGGACTAGTGCTTGTATGCCTAACATCAACTGTTAAAGCCTCAGGAGTTGAGAGTAAGGAGCCTTGTTCATTTGAAGTTTCACTGTTGTGTTCAGTTTGTTTCTTTGCTTTCTGTTGTACTTTCAGCCAGAACTGAAATAACATTGTTTCTTCATCACGTACACTTGATTCGCCCTGCGATTCTCTCACCATTTCAAATTTGTCCAATGTTTCCAATTCTAGTTCATACTTCATTACTTCAAGAGTAGTTCTATATGCCGCAACTTTTGGCTCACAAGCTGATGGGGTTTCACTCGTAGATTGAGGTGGTGGAATTTCACACACACTTACCGCGTGACTGGATTGTGAGGCGTTTGGTGGGACAATGCATTTTCTGTAATCAGCGGCATTTGGGTCAAAGGGGAAGAATCCACACTTTCGAAAGGCATTCCTTATTATTTCAGGGCTAGCACGATTTTGTATAACTTTAGCTAGAAGTGGACAAAAATCTAATTTGGTGAGGACCTTATACGAATTTTCGGCTTGCCATTCGTGGACAGCTTTCCGCCAAGCACCCTTTAAACTTCTAAATACACCTACATCTGCCGGTTGTAATATGTGGGTCGCGTTGGGGTACAAGGCATACAGAATAATGCCATTTTCAGAGCACAAGTTACTAGTGTTCAAGTTTAAATGAGTTCTATGTCCGTCAACGAGGAAAAGCACGGGAAACTTTGTATTTCTTCTTTTCAACCAAGGGAGCAAAACGTTAGCAATGTATTCATAGAATGTTTCAGATTTCATCCACCCACTATCAGATAATCCTAATCCCCATTCTTTTGGTACAGTATTTACCAAATCTTTGGGTGGCTTCACATAGGGGAACACTACTATAGTTGGTAAAATGCTTCCTGCAGCATTAAATCCAGCTAGAACTGTGATTGTATCCTTTTCTGTTCCAGGAGCCACTTCATATAAGTTTTTCCAACCTTTGGGTCCCAAAATTACCCCAGTTCGAGGACACAGTTGAAAGTTTGTCTCATCAGCATTTAGAATTCTTTCTGGATCTTCCAGCAAATCACGACAATTAACACTAGTTAGGTACTCCTTCAGTTCCTGAAACCAAGATCTGATTGCAGTCTCTGTAACACACGCACGTGCTTTAGATACTGTTTCCGCTGTCCTCTCAGTCACTTCTGGGTGCCTTCTCAAAAATGAATGATACCAGGCAGGACCAGGTCTTCCATTCCTGAACGGCGTCGTTCTGTTATTATGCTGAACAATGAGTTGAACGGTATTTAATAAATCGTCCTTCTTCCTTGGAAAGCCCAATTTCGCCACGGATATTAACCACTCAGCAAGCTTATTCTCCTCTTCTTTGGACAAGACTGTTTTAGGTCCCATTTGTCGACCTTCTGGACGTCGGCCACTTAGCTTATCCAGTAGCGTTGTTTTTGGCACACCGTATGATGCTGAAGCTTTACGCACACTCATGTTCCTTGATCGTACAGCGTGAAGAGCATTTTGCAATGCTTCCTCACTATATTTGAACAGTTGTCGTTTTTTGAATGGAGCCATCAGGTAAGCCTCTTGTAGGTTAAGTTATCTGTAATGAGAAAAGAAAGAAAAACATAAGTGGACCCGCGCCATTTAACATAAAAAATATAGCTACACTAATTCCGTCGGCTTTCATGAATTACACTTATCAGGCCTGCAAAGGAAGAAAACTAACAAGACTGGATATGACTTCAGCTTCTTGGCAAAAAATAAACAAATTAATGAATTAATCGAACAAGTAGCTTCATAGTGTAAATGAATCTCTTTCTCCCTCTTAGCAAGTCAAATAATGGATCAATATTCTGCAAGGAGAGAACACTCAACATTCTTCAGCACCTAAATCAAAGGCATGAGATCCAAGTCTGAATAGAATATTCAAAACTACAATATCAAATATTGTCACGCAACAGGCATTTACAAACATCCAATACTAATCTCTCTCTCTCTCTCTCTCTCTCTCTCTCTCTCTGTTTCTAGTTCAACTTTCTTCATGTGCCTTTCCAAAATTCTTCAAATTCATTTGATTTCATTTTCTTACCACAAATATTACTCTTCTCTAAAGTCGACCACTTTGTTTCCAGTACTCGACCTCCCCGGTCGCCTACTGCTTCCGTTGCTTTAAATTGATCCTTTTGTAATCTAAAGAGCATATTAACTTCAAACCTTTCAAGCCATATACTTTGTTAATTAATTTCTTACGAATTTTCAAAATGGTATTAGTCGACCACCCTGGTCGACTATAGAAATTGACCGTTTGAAAGAATGCAATAGTCGACCTCCCCCATTCTTTGTCCCAAAAGAAACAAATTTTATTATATTCAAGTATTAAACTAAATAACTAACCCAACACAAGCTATTTGAATATTAAAACCTGAATTAATAACGACCATGATTGTATAAACACATTTTCCCCACCTGTTGTCAGTATTCCAAAAAAATATGATTCTTCTGTGTTTCTTCTGTCTCCTGCTATAGTCCTAAACACTTTGGCGCGATTCAGGCTAACTGTGTCAAACAAAACAATACAAGTTTGCAGTGATACCAGACAATGTTTAAAGTTTTCACTAAGACATTCACTGGAATTCACAATGGAATAGATTTGATCTTAACAATGCATTTTTTCCAAGTGGTCGACTACTAATCTAGGTCGACTATAGCCGGTTCCACCCTACCATCTTGAAGACCTTCGCACCAAATATATCTGCCGCCGCCTTGCGCTCAATAAACCCCTTCTCCAGGATACTTTTGAAGCACATGCTCGCAGTCCCCCTCCATTGCTTACACCGGCTATTCCTACTCCTCTCGCTTTGCTGTTCACTCTTTATCGCTTTACTCTTCCTCCAGACCACCCAGATTTTGCTTACTACCAGCCATATTGCTCCGATGAAATTCTTCCTTACATTTGGCCATCACATGCACAGTGACACCTATTGTATCTAACAGGGCTCCCACTGTCTCTCATCAATGCCTAGTGTCGCTCCTAGGCGAGAAGCTAACCTGCATGTATCTATCTAATATTTACCCCTGTGTTGTGATGTGAAAGTGCACTTCATTCTCATCCCTTAAATTCTACCCTTCCTCATGATTATGATCAAAAGATCATAATGACCAAATGATGTAATATACTTAATAAAGCCGATGGTAAATGTAAATATGTATAAACCCCTAAGCTCCCGACAACAAATGTTTACAACCCATTCATGTTTAGCTCACAACTCTTCCCCTACAGAGGGCGTAACCCTCTTCGGGTAGTTGCTCACCGATGGTGGGCCGAAAAAAAAATTCATAAGTAATGAAATGATAGATGTCGCACTATATTTTTCGCTGTTCATACAGCTTTACAGTGTGTTTGAAGGGACAATACAATCTAAACATAATTTTTGAGTTGTGAGTGTATGGTCACTGCAGCACAAAGTAGGTTATTATTATAGTAAGTGCATACGATACAGCAGCCATTTTGAGTATGGTTAAAGGAACATGTCTTATATTGTTGGGACAGCCATAATAAAACTTGTGATGGTCTCGACAACCATTCTATATAATATTTCCAACTATATAGGAGCTGTATAGTTGCAAGTACAATAATTGGTATAGTTGTTAATATCATAAATATGTCTAGGACAGCCATAATTTTTGTTAACCCAGCTAGAGATTTTTAACAATATAATATTGTACTCCGAGTCATAATTCTTGCAGGCGCTATATTAACAATACTGTATAGTTACATTCAACCATAATTATGGTTGAATATAACAATACCGTTTTTAGAGTGTGACTTGTGGTTGTGTGCATTGAGGTTTTTTGTCCGGATTACAATATCTACAACATATCACGGTTTCTGTCATTTTGACCGAAATCTAGCATATAACTATCTTTGGCTTTCAGAAAAAGTGGCCTTGTAGTGGCCAAACGGTCAGTGATTGGTGATTTTGCTCATTAAGACGTTTTCTCAGGATCACAATATCTACAATATATCGCAGTTTTAAGCAATTCCACCTAAATCGAGAATACCATTACCTTCTGCTCTTTTTAAAAGTGACTCTTCAGTGGTCAAACGGTCTGTGATGGATTGCTGTGTCTATTGAGTCTTTTTCTAAGGATCAAAATATCTACAAGATCCCACGGTTTCATTCATTTTTACCGAAATCCAGAATACCGTTACCTTCTCTGTTTTCAAAAATATGGCCCTGTAGCGGCCAAACGGTCAGTGATTTGTGAGTGTGCCTATTAAGATTTTTTCTCAGGATCACAATATCTACAACATATCAGAGTTTCAGTCATTTTAATCAAAATTCACAATATTACTGTCTTCGGCTGCTTTCAAAAAAGTGACTCTGTAGTGGCAAAACGGTCAGTGATTGGTGGTTATGTCCGTTAAGACTTTTTCTCAGGATCCAAATATCTGCAACATATCATGGTTTCAATATTTTTTTATCGAAATCCAGAATATCGTTATCTTGGGCTGCTTTTAAAAAAGTGGCCTTTAGTGGCTAAACGGTCAGTGATTTTTGGTTGTCCCCATTGCGACTTTTTCTCAGGTACACAATATCTACAACATACCACGATTTCAAGCAATGACACCGAAATCTAATTTTCGTAAGGATTGTGCGGGGTCCTTTGTCATTTCGAAGGAAGCCATTGCCCCTTGAAACTTTTGTTTCAAAAACGACAAAACCCGTATTTCCTATTTTGAAGTAATCTTTGTATCGGCAGAGTTTCATTTCTTTAATGTGGGCCTTTTAGTGAAGGCATCGTTTTTTGAAAAGAGGCCTTTTGCCCCCCTTAACCTATTTTCCGAAATAAGCAAAAAAAAAAGTGTCGATTTATTTTCGGTCTAGTATAAGTTTGAAGAAAATCGGACGACAAGGAGACTTCATGATGTTCTGTCTTTTACACTTTCACTTTTTGGACTTGACGGTTTTTTGCCCCAAAGTCTTCATTTTTTCTCAAACTCCTGTTTTTTTTTTTTTTTTTTTTTTTTTATCTTGACAAATTCTAGCAACTTGTATTTTTGTTGCGAATATATATTTTCTAAAGATTATCTGGCTGGCTTCATAGATTCATTAACAAGAGTCTCACGTGACAAAGAAAGATAAACTTTTGCTCGAAAAATGATTCTCGTTTAGTGTGAATGTAAACAAATTATTGCTGCACTTACGTATTTTTAGGATTTTTCTGTAAATTACGTAGAATAGAATTTGGTCAACTGACGCTAGGTCAAGAAACACACTCCAAATCCATAACAGATGTCACGTCAGTTTAGACAAAATCTTCTGTTTTCTGCTATAAATCAGTTTGTTATTTTAAAGAAACTCTCTTTAACCATACTGTTCTTATAACAAGTCGTATAATACAGATATGTGAATAATGAATGTCATAAATAGGTTGCGAGCGTCCCGGTAGTAACGATACTATAAGTCCACTGTCACAACCTTTTCAAGTTCTATATGCTTGTTTCTACAGTAGTTTCCTGAACATTGTCACACTTGAGAATTTACCAGCAGAGTTCTGGGTAGGTTAAAAAAAAAAAAAAACTCTAGAACTATTTTTATATTAAAGCAATAGGTGCTTTACTACCCGATAACGCAGTTTCCCACTGCAATTTGTTCCTAGTTTTACCGACAGATAGGGCTTATACTATTAAAGAGCTCATACTGTAAAATACTGGTATTGTAACATCGAGTGCTTAATAAATTATGGGAAGTAAAATGACATGAAATGAAATATTTTAATTTTACGCCCCACGATTATGTCATATAATCTAAAGGAGACATTGATTATGAAAATGAATCCAATTGTGAAGTCAGGAAAACGAGAAGAAACAATAATAACTCTGAGCTCCCAACTTTCAACGGAGTTATCTTTTCTAATGCTTCATTTTATACTTTATACGATATTAGAAATTGTATTATTGAATGATGTAATACACTATATTGCGGAACAATAGACGGAGGTAACCACTGGTCACCTGAGTTGCAGAATGAGAGATAAATTCAGAGGTAGCTCAAGCAGAATTCCTATCTTCATAAATAAAAGTTTTGAATTTATTATATGCTGAAGCAATAATACTTACACTTAACCATCCATACGCTCAAGTTTTATCAAATACTTTCATTGAAACTCTTCCAAGTGCTGGGCGTAAATTTGATGCACTCTGATCGCTTTTAAAAATCAATCACCAAAGACAAGTTTCCCAATACCAAAATCCTTTAAAAAATTTCTGGGAACATTTCTTCTTCATCTTTAATTCCCCCTCCGAAGAGTTTACATTCCTTCAAAAAGTAAAATTATTTTTTCTTTTAATTTTAGCTCTTATGGATATGCCCATTAGATTAAATAATACAGATAATTGTAAAATCAAAATTTTTTGTGTGCTTCCACCGAGAATCAAACCCGAGACCACGAGAATAAATAGACTTGCGCTACCCACTAAATCAGTGGAGAAAGCTTCCACGTTACTCAAGTGTAACGTATTTAAATTTTCTCCTGGCTGAAACTAGACAAATATTCTATGGAACCGATAACCATACATTTAAAACAAATGCTAATCATCGTTAAGTTGCTAGAGCCTTAACCTTAACTTGATTTAAACAATCATGCAAATCTCTAAACCAGTGCATCCAACCTTTCTCCTATGGCGACACACTAATAATACATACAAGTTTACACAATAGCAGGCGCCCACCGATAGAAATATTTGTTAGGGGGGATCCAAAATTGAAAGATTTGAAGGGGTGCACGCCCCTGATTCACATAAAGTGTATTATTTAAAAAGTTACGAAGTTTTATGAGTGTTTGAATCCAGTGTGTGTCTGTACAACACCCATTCACTAGTTTTTCTCCATATATTACACACTCCAGTATAGGACAGACACCCTTCATCCACACAGCACATGAAATCAATTTTTAAATATTCCTCGTTATTAGTGATTGAATTGAAAAAAAATACCAGAACGGCTATAACTCACAAGACTCACGAGGTAATGTGTTATGGAACTGCAGAATATCTAAGAAAATAATTTCCGGAACGACATTCTAGTTTGTTCCATTCCAACTAAACCATTTTTCTTTATGTGTGAATTTAGTGTTTCACAACATTAACAAGAGAGACATCCAGCGATATCATTGAATCAACAAGAGAGACATCCAGCGATATCATTGAATATTGTTACTTGCATTAAATTGTAGAAATCAACATGTCGATCACGTAGTTAATATTCTGGATAAAAATTAATTAGGGTATTTAGTATTGTTTTATCACAAGTTGTTTATTCGTTTAATATTCCGAATTTCTATCAGAAACTCTCGCGACAAAAAAAAAATCGCAGGATGTCGCGACTCCCAAGCTGGGAAGTTCTACTCTAACTTATTAACCCTAAATTAATGTATTAGTCATTGACGTCATCATTTCTGCCTTTTACAGATTGCTCCTGTTTTTATAGTGAACTGGAATAAAAAGTCACCAATTTTTGTGCAATCTACTTAATGAATGTTAGCAGCTCACTGAATTATCGATATTGCCATGTTGTTCCTCCATTGGTAATTTCCATGCATATTTTGGTATCGACAATACGTTTCCACTACCTCAGGAATGTTGGACAAGTCCTATATTCAATAACAACTACATGGTTTTCCTTGTTAAGCGCAAACAGAGATAAGCCACATATAACATCTAAATTGCAACTTAAAACAAAACCGTTGGATACACTGAAGCAGTGACACTCTCCGCTTCCCTGTCCCCTGCGCTCCCAGTAACTTCTACAAACAGAACACCTGCGCCCCACCCAAAATCAGCATTGCTATCATGCCAGGTTATATATAAATTATTCATTTAAAATAAGCAGCCGTGTACCTGCTGTGTCTTTAAAAATTCCTTTTTTTAAGGGGAGCATCTTCTACATACATATATATATACCTAGTGCATCGTGCTTGTACTACATAAAAAAACAATCTAATGGCGCTTGTTTTCCAACTACTCTTGGTTGCGTCGATTTTGGAGATATTTGGTGCATTGGGACATTTTCGGCAAAGGGTTGAAGGGAAAACGGTAGATATGAAATACGGCTAACTGTTCCTAGACCGATGCAACAATTTTGATGATTTTTCATCCATAAGTGGTTCCTGGCCTAACTAGGTCTTACAACATTTTCGGCAAGGAGAGGAGAAGATTTGAGTGGGTGAAGTGTACAAATAATTGGAAATGACCGATATTGGTGTCCAATCCATAGCTTTTGGGTTGACTGAAATTATTATCAACATTTCCGAAGACACTGAAGTGCAAGTTTAGCCCCATCGGTATGGACTGGGGTGAAAAGAGGGACGGACAATGTAAAAATAGGATGTAATAGAAAAGGGTCGATGATATTAGTGTCCAATCTATGAGATAAATAGTGACACTGCTGATGACGTTTAATTTAAAAAGAAACTTATCCCTCACGCGTATCTTAAGGGAGAAGGAGAAGTTGAAATAATCTCCATAAACATATGTTTGGAGCGAGAATTTTAGCTAGTTTATGTATATGAATGTAACAATGTTTGCTCGCGAACTTAATCGATTTCGTTTATTTATTGTACATGACTAGACCATGACCTAAACTAGGTTATCACTTTACTGTGATTCAAATAGTATCGTACGGGGAAGCGGATGAGTCAAAATTTATATTTAAAAATTTAGAATTTCACGATCCTCTTAACTTAAAAAGATAAAACTTTAAATATAAATGCTCACTTTAAATTATCGGATCCAGCGTTATTAAAATTTTCCCATTTCCAGCGTGACAAAGAGTCATTAATCAATATATACTCCAGTACAACTTTGGAATTCCTGGATCAATTCCAATCAAACTTGGTGCACATTTAACTTGCAATCTGGGGAAAATACTATACAATAAGACACTCTTAGGGAGTCGGTAGAGGAACTCTTAAAAATAATCGAAAACCACCCACAGTAGGGAGAATCATTAACTTCTGGAGCCTCTGAGACAATGCTTGTCATTGGCATTTAAGTCCAACTTCAGATTCCTCTTAAAGGGTGATTAGGGGTGATATGAAAAAATAATCAAGAATGATCTATATTAATATATAATTAATATTTTTCGGTGTCACTAAGCTGATTAATGACGGTGTCTATCACAGTTAAACTGAAGTTTGGGCAAGAAAGGGCATGCTAGCCGAGCCTGGAATCTTCGTTATTTGTTTATTTCACTCGTATTGACGAGGGTGTACTTTCCTTTAGTTAGTGATTTTACGCATATTGACTGAGGCATGGCCGAACAAGTTACTTCCACATTATTTAGTAATTTCAATCATATTGATAGGGACAAGGCCGAAGGCGTTGTCCTTTGTTATTAATTGATTTCACTTATTTGTTTACTTTTATTTTTTTTCAAAAACTTTATTTCCCCTGTACGAAGAACGGGCATTTGAGCTAGTATATATATATATATATATAAGGGTGGAGAATTTATCTTGATCAACCGCTATAATGGAGAAACCAAAAGAGAGGGAAAAGCGAAACTTTGCATGAAGCAACTTTAAGGAGGGAGACATCTTAGCATGTATTAAACAGAAACACACAACAAGCAGTGTTGACAACCCAATATAAAGTTATATTTTTCAAATGACACTACGTCAGATTATTACATATTACGAAAACTTAAAATACCACTTTTATTATTGAGTGTTGCAAACTAAGGATGTTATAATATCACAAAGACCCAAAGTTTAGAAGCCTCTAATGCACATACAGCACAATGGAGATGGACAGGATAATGATGTATTTAAAGTATCTTAGCGTTGGATAACATGGTCATAGTATGACTTATTTCGAATGAATAGGAACGAAGTTAAAAGGGCTTGAAAATTTTAATTTTCTGAAAGTCTACATTTCGAGAAAAGTTTAGATAAGTATCACATCTAGTTACTTGTAATTAATGTAATGGTTTGTTACACATCTAGTTACTAATGTATCACATCTAGTTACTTGTAACGGTTTGTAATGAATGTGTAAATTATTTTGCCGTTTACAGCAATTCGATATCTCAAACCGTTCCGGTGATATGATAAACATTGCGGAAGTTTGCAACATTGCTGACACTATGTAATTGTGAAAGCTCGTTGTAATTGCAGCTACTAAAAGTTATTGCTTTAATGATATAAAAGAGAAGGAAAATAAAAAATCATTTTAAATATTTTCCACAAATACGTCGTTTTCAGCAGAGCATACCTGATTACTGCACATACAGTACCTCACACTCGACGGGAAACTCTATGCGTGCAGCGATATGCATAAGCTCATCCTAGGTTATGACTACGTGGTCTTCTCCACTCCTATACAAGCATTTCACCACTCGTCATATGTTAGAGCTCTTTCAAAATTTACTTTCTGGACGCGTATGTATATTAACCGATTGTCTCAGGTAAAATATCCAGAGGTCCGGTTCAATATATATCGGAACACACAAACAATTGGAGATAATAGAGTGAAACAAATAGCTAATGAAATATCAGAGAGCACAAAGAATGGAGCTGTCTTTTTATCCCACAGGATCTCCATACACATGGCGCTGGGAAGAGACCACGAAAATCTTAAATGGTAAGACGTAATTTGATACGTCATTGAAAAGATTTAAAACACATACACAAAAACACTACACTTTGTTCGAAAAAGCGTTTCGTGTAAGTTATCACCGATGACAAGATGAACACTATTTATCTATCGGACTATAAGAACGTACAGTTAAATGATGACCACTTCACCAAGCAAATGATGTTATTGCGTGTAAAAGTTGTTTGTTCTTCCATTATATTTTCAATGATATTTCATATTAAAATGTTTAAACTGTCCCTACATGGCTCCTTGATAATTTGTTCTGTCGATAAAATATAATGTTTCTTTTGATGGCCCTCTAATATTCTCCTCCTTACATTTATTTCATACTTTTATCTCTCTCTGTTTATAATTTAGAAGTATTGGGCATTATATCAGACCATGCAAGAACTCACAGTTAAGTGGTTGCCATTTCATAAACGATGCCTCACTAGAAAAACTTTTTGCTACAAGCAGTGGCGTATTTAGGGGGGGCTTCCGGGCTTAAGCCCCCCCGAAATCTTACTTACTATAGTAAAGTATATGAAATATCTTGCAGAATTTTCATATTTTGAGGCAAAGCCCCCCCCGAAAGTTAGCAAAGCCCCTCCCGAAACAAAATCGTAAATACGCCACTGGCTACAAGAAATATTTCAAGTTTTATGGTATTTTCAATCATATTACGGTATATCAACTTAACATTCATTGATACTTAAAATTTTCGGGTGACCTCTCTGGATTTCATCAGGAAAAAAAATCGATGGGGAAAAAGGAACGCTCCACACAATTCATCTTCTCATATTTCCCTATCTTACTTTCTTTATTCTTTCATATCTAACCGCTTCTGATTTGTCAGCTATTATAATAACATTCTACTACTTCCAGTTTTAATACAGAGATAATAGCTGAGATGAAACGTATTTCTGTTTCACAAAACTTATTTTATTTTAAAAAAGAACAGTTTTCGCTATCTATTACAGATTAAAGTATTTGGGTACTAATTTTAATTAACATTTTTGCCGCCTATGCCCACTTTCGCTTGTACATTAATGGAATACAGAGCTCAAAGTAATCAATCAATTTTTTACTTTGTCTTGGTGCAAGATATGTATTGCTCCGAAAACGTCTGGACCATAGAGGTTGCGTGGTTACGTAATGTGTACACATATTTACTGGCAGTAATGCATACTGTGAGCATGATCACAGAGGCTACTGACTTCAACACATGCCCCATTCTAACCTTCCTGACGTATTAGAGGTGTTGCAAGCTACAAATGATTAGAATATTTTAATAAATGTCTGTATATCTAATATATATATATATATATATATATATATATATATATATATATATATATATATATATATATATATCTAACGGGTGGCCTAGAAAATACCGTCTCGCATGAATGTTTGGAATGAAACTTCTTTTTGTTGTTGGCAAAGTCGGTACCAGTAATTGTTACTATTGATTATGTGCTGCGACAATTAGATAGGAAGGGGCTTCATTGTTGTTACATACCCACAGTAATATAAAGACGTAAAGAATAGGTGCAGATGAGTGTGTGACCGTTGTTTGCAAGATATATTCTCTACACCAATGATTAGCAATAGTTGAGACGTTTGTTTTCAGCATTCCCTTTTAAGGAGACAGGAAATCTGAAGTCGAGTTTCCTGATGTAGATGTCCTGCAAAGAGCAGTATTCAAAGGTTGGTGAAAAAGTGGCGAACAACAGGATCCATTGGAGATGCTAAAAAGAATCTAACCTTCCCTGTTGGTGCACTTGCTTATGGTAAATGATATTGAAGTACGGATGTCCAGAAGCCCTTTGAAGTCAAGACGTAACTAATTACAAGAAGTAGATATTCCGCGCAGTATGTGTCAATGTGTTTTACACAGTCGACAAATGAAGCTCTACAAAATGACATGCATCCAAGAACTTAAAGAGAACAATACCAAACGTGCCGATTACTGTGGGTGGATTCTTCAACAATTGTGGATCGTTTGATCTATCCGATACTGTTTTTCATGAGTGATGAAGCACGGTTTTCTTTGTCAGGGCATGCAAATTCGCAGAACGCCTGATATTGATCCCTGGAAAATCCTGATATGATTCCTTAACAATGACAAAAAAAAAAAAAAAAAAATAACAATTTCCATGACGAAAAGATCGGAATCTGATGTGCTGTGTCTGCCAGTAAAATTATGTGTTTTATACTTTTTGAGTCAACAGAAAATACTAAGGTGTATCTTGATATTCTTTAAGAATTTCGTGAACAATTAACACCCTTGGAAGGCATTTATGCCTTCTTTCAAGAGGATGAGGCAACCTGTCATACTTTCGGTGGGTCGCTCTCACTAATTCACGACAAATTCACAGACGACCGGTCAGTTAGTAAAGGATTGTGGTTGCCGCGATCACCAGATCTGTCTAATTTTGATTTTTATCCTTGCGGCAATTTGAAGTGTTAAACTGTATTCAAACAGACCTAAGACATTAGAAGACTTAAAGGAAAATATTTGTAGTAGCAGAGTTGCATAGAGTATAATTACATGTTGAGACGTGCATAAAAGTGCATTAATCCACTTCAGCACCTTCTGTAATTTTCTGTAATTTTGATCAGTACAGATCTTCCATTCATGAGACGTGTATGGATCACCAGATCTTTTCTTACCATCAGATAGTATTTATTTCTATTTACAAAACAACTCATTCAACCTCACGAGGCTGTCTGTTTTTTTGTGAACCACCCAGTGTATATATATATATAGGGTCTATACATTCACTGAACTGGGTTCCTTTTTTTTCAGGAAAGGAATTACCGTAGATAATTTATTTGTCTATATATATATATATATATATATATATATATATATATATATATATATATATATATATATATATATATAGTACATAATCCTCAAATTAGCAAAGAGATTACAACAGCTAATGGTTAGAGAAATACTAAGTATATATAAAACACACTGATAGTTTGTTTGTATGTATGCTTCGAAGGAGTTTTTTTTTGTTTGCTCTACATCTAATGGAATTAAAAACAAATTTAATTTTCGATTATGTTGCAATTGAAAACACAAATCTGATTAAAATTTAAAGGGAGTATACGTACATAACAACTTAATCATTGATTTTAATTGAAACAAACAAATATCAAGCATAAACTAGATAAAAGCACCAAAAATGGGGGTTTGATAGTCGAAGAGAGAACCACAAAAGCCACTGCTATTTACACACGTACACGATGGAAATATTTTTTCTCTCATTTTTTAAAAGCAAAAATCTGAATGTAAAAGTATGTTTGACAGTATGTCATTTTAATCTGTGGATTATATGTGATTAAGTACAAACGTTATTATTATCGGTTTATAACATTCTAGTATACCGTCTCGGGATTAGATAAATGAATATTTTTCCTCTTCACATTCCAACCAAAACCGAAAAACGTCTGTAACTGTTACTTGTAATGGGTGAATTAACTGGTTTGTAGCATATTCTCTAAGAGAGGGAGAGAGAAAGAGAGAGAGAGAGAGAGAGAGAGAGAGAGAGAGAAACAGGGAGAGAGAGGGGGGAAAAGATATGTATGGAGGGATTATAGTACGATAGAGTAAGAAAGAGAATAGAGAGAAAAAGGAAAAGAGGAAGAAAAAGAGAGAAAGGGAAAGGAAGAGAAGGAGGCAGATAAAAAGAAATGAAGATGGGGATAAAGCGTGAATGTGAGTAAATGAAGAGGAAAGAAAAATAGAGGAGAGGAAAGAACGAAAGAAAAGAAAAGAGGGAAGAATGCTGAGAAAGAAAGAAAGGAAGAGCACGAGAGGGAGAAAGAGAAATGAGGATGGATATAAAATGAGAGAAAAAGAAAACCAAAGGAACATAGAGGAGAGAAGGCTGAAAAAAAAGAGAGAGAAAAAGAACTCTAGTGCTTGATAAAACAAGGCTTGACAATAATATTTTAAGAAAATTGAATATTCTTAACAAATCTAAAACGAACATTCCTAAAAAAATCTAATATTAGATAACCTAAAATGTTTGGAGAGTAATGCCTTCATGGCTTAAACTTTTTTATTTATTAACCGAATTTCAATTTTTTGAACCTGCTAGGTACATTCGTCTCTACACAATGAACTATTTATTCCATTTTTTGATATAGTCCCCATCCACTTCCACACATATGCGCCAACGTATGTCTACTCGGACAAACCTCTTCGAAGAAGAATTCCGGTAGATGTCGATCGGAATTAAATTGCAGCTTTCACTGAAAGTGGTGTTTCTTTTGGAAGAGACGAAAATCAAAAGAAACAAAGTTGGAGCTGTACAGCAATCCTTCTTGTGTCTCAGGACTCGTGATTGAGCTCAATTTGACGTGTAGCAGATTGGGCTCTAAACCCTTCCGGATAAGAAGAAACCGTGCACAGAGCTCCTCCAACGTTCCCACTAAACATTGAGTATCATGGTTCATTTTTTCAAGTAATTAATGAACCTGGCACCTTCAAAATCTTAAAGAAAAAAAGTTACCTTGACTTTCCTCACAGGTTGGTGCATCTTGTACTTAACTTCTTGGGACGTGGAGATGTGCTGTGACGATGTTCCAACGATTGTCTCTTGTTCTCAGGGTCAAAATGATTAGTCCATAGTTCACTTCCAGCGAAAATGCGCTAGAGAAAAGTTGCACCTTCATGTTCATATTGGGAATACAATTCATGACACTCTTACTTCCTCAGCACTTTGTGTTCCTGCGTCAGCTTCCTTGGGATCCAACAAGCACACATCTTGTGAAAACCATTATCTCGAATATGATAAAGTATTTTCTGGTGGTGGTGAGGGGGGTGAATATTCAGTTCTGTGGTGATCTGTAGTTGTTGGATTCGACCGTTACGCAAGTAAGTTTATCGACATGATTTCGATGCTGCTCACTGGTGCGATGAGGGGTTGTCGACGCGGGAATGATCAAACACACTAAAGATAATCTAGTTTGCTTGCTTCAACTATCTTGCTTATCGTACTGAAGTTAACGGTAGTATTGTTGTAAACAGTTGTCATTCGGAGATGAGTTTGGATGGGGCGCAATCCTCAGTTTGCCAATAACTCAATGATAAGTAGCTGCTTGAACCTATCTCCACGTTGGCCACCATCTTCTTGAGTTATCAGCATACCGACGACACCTATGAACAAAGGAAAGACGTGAATTACATAGAGGCCGAATGTACGTATCTAGTACAAAGAGAATTTTGCCAATCGTTTAAAAATAAAAATATATAGCCATGGAGGCATTAGTATTCAATCACGCCTGGCAAAATAAGGCAAAATAATGAAGCGTATTTATATTTTGATAGGCTTAGTACTGAACCAGAATCAATTCGAAGCATGATTAATGAATGATGGAAAATCAAACAATTATAATTCTCCATCTGTCAGCCATAATAGTGGATTTTTACCAGAAATTTGAAACATAATCGAGGAATACATTAAAAAATATGATTCTTACAACTTTGACTATTAATTTAGATCACATCTAATAGTGTAGCAGAAGAAAACGCTAACAATTTGGACTTCAGACAGGTCCAATGTTCATTTATACCCCATTGTCAGTAGAAAATAGTATTAACAAAAGAAAATAATCCGAAGGGTCCGCACGTGTCTAGTGTATTGTTGGTAAGAGGTAAGACGTTCATAGAACGTAGTATTATGTCCATATAATAATGTGTATACTTCACGACGATGTTTCAGGTTTTCCTCGATCTGTCGAGCGTATGTAAATGATGGGTAAAACTCCTTTCTTGAACTGTCCGGCAAGAAAGCAGTTCGAAACTGTTTAACCCGGGAACGGTCGACAGGTGAGAGCGCAGCGCTCACCTTGGTTTATGTTTTTGTTTCAAAGCCGCCCTAGTGGGGTCACAGACTTGAGGCGCCGTCTAGCTGTCTCTTGGTGTGTCTTGTGTCTGAGAATCAAGTGTAACCTTTTAATTGTAACCTGTTGGAGTAGCACTGGCTTTATAAATGTGACTATGTGTAATTTGTGAGCGCCACGCTCACCTGTCGACCGACGGCGTGAGTGATTTTTTCGAGATCATAGAACAGCGTCTTATTGAAGTATCTACTCTATGTATCAAGAGACATAAGTACACTAAGATATTTATATCTTTATTTTCATTAGAAATTTCCAACTCAAAATATGAGTAGTATGAACATATGAAGAGCATGTACAGAAAACTTGCTCTAATTATGTAAATATTTTTTAAAGAAAATGTAATCCTTATGTGATATATGTGATAATGATAATAAGAATATAATTTTATGCGACAAGAATAATCAACTAATTTTATTGTTTATGGGATAACAGAAATTGATTTAATAAAAAAACCTTTGACAATAAATATATATATAACTTTAAGAATAAATCTTAATAAGAAATGGTTTTATATAAACGCATCATAGTTTTATTTGCGATTTTATTTTAATAATAGTAATAATAATAAATCACAAAATGTCAACATTTAGAAATGTGTTGAAAATAAGTCCCGTATAAAGTCATAAACAGCTATAGGAACGATTTTATTGTAAGTGAGCGCCGCGCCCACTTGTCGACCGCTCGCTTTACAAATCAACAGTCGACCGTTCCCTGGTTAATCGGGAGAAAGGCATAGTGAGTCAACTTACTCAAGCGGAAATCAGAAGATTAGGGAACAATTCTGAAGTTGAGTCGAACACTTGTCCGTGTTTGTCTCTACGCTATATTTTCTGAATCAAAAAATGAAATGAAATCCTTGAGTTTTACGTCCCACGCTTATGCCGGTTAGGCATAACCCCGAGAAAACCCACGCACATGGTGTTTGTCCACCACAAAGTTCACTTGGCGGGGGCTGCGATCGAACCCGAGACCCCGAGCACCAGAGGTGAACGCTCTACCACTGAGCCACCGCGGCCCCTTGTCTGAATCAAATAAGCGTATGCAAGAAAATTTAGATATTAATTTTTGCCCTTTGGTTTTTTACGTGAACAAGTTCAAGAAGTTAAGCCGTCTGAAAGTACCCGCGGTTTCACAAAACATAGTGCTATGGAGCATGAATTTCTTCTCGTACTACCTCTAATATTCCATCAATGCATCATTTCGCGGGCATTATTTTCAGTACATGCTAAAAGTTGCATATGGAACAATACATAAAATGTGAGCTTCAATTATTTCATTACATTGTCCAATAAAGTTGTTACAAGTTTTTGTTGTCCTATAACTTTTCCCATAATTGGTAGCTGTAATAGGTATCACGTTATATTTTAAAATTTAAAAGAAAACTTTTAGTGTAATTTTAATTAACAGATATCAATTTCAAAGTTTAGTTTTTCTTTAACTCGCAACAGTTCAACCCTGTCCTCAAATCGTGCTACCTTAATTTAAGTAATTTCTCGACGTCATGCAATGACAAAATTTTGCACAGCAACATCCATCAAGTGAGAATACAATAGTTTATTGTTATTTTTGTATGTTTCTCTTTTTTTTAGTATTTGAGTTTAAACATCGATTTCAGACTTTTCGTATGTAACGAACTTTACACTTGAAAAAAAATAAGTGCCGTCTACCTAACGTGACTAAACAAAATGAAACGAGAGGAAATCAGTTCAATGTCCCATGATTATGTGTGTGAAGCTAATGGTCACGGGTGATTAAGGCAAGCGAATGATGAAAATTTGGTGGAATGAGAATGTGGGAGGAAACGGGAGTATCCTGAGAAAACCCATGGACACGATGTTATCCACCACAAACTCACTTGGTCGGGGTTCGAACCAGGGACTCCTCGTACTAGAGATAAGCAATCTATCATTGAGCCACAGTTTCCCCTCTCATGTAACTAAAGAGAAAAGCGTGGGGAGCGTTCTGGTACGCAATCACTCGATTTACACGATAAATTGAAGTATTCATTAATTGTATATAAGCGTATGGCTATTTGAGAATGCGCTTTTGATGCGTTATCCCCCGTAGCGAACGCGATCTAGGTCGCTACTAGGTAATTTTACTTTCGCCAGAGTTACAAATCATACTGTGAGCCAGCCAGTGTTTCGAGGTCTTTTTGCCAGGTCCAGGTCTATAATTGCAGAGTTCCAATACTCTGCCCAAAGCATTTTACAAGCAGCATCTTACAAGAAACTCACCAAAGACGCTAGAGCTGACGCGTTTGCAGCGCAATGTAATTAGCCATCAACATTTAAATACATGGTCAGCGTATTCCAAGCGTACGCATGAGCAATAAAAACACTTTGCGAACGCTTCAAATAACCGTAAGAATGCTCCGTATGATTTTCTTGTTAATCATGCATAAATAGAATTTCTAAAAGCTTAATTTTCTTGAAAAGAGATTTTTACACTATTTGGCACGATTTGTTTTATTTTGTTTGCTAATTTCTTTTCAGAAAAAAGTATACTTTCTTAAATATTTTATTTTTTAAAAGACTTCTCCTTTTGTAAACCCTACAAAGCTGATGTCAATTTTTTTATTTTATTGATCTAGTACCATACATTTCTTTAGTAGCGTGTAATTCTGTTCTCGATATTACATTGAATTCTATTAAATAATCATTACGCACCATCTCCTTTAAGTCGCGCGTTCTACTATTGTAGAACAGGTGTTTTACTTTTAGAACCCTGAGCAATTGGCAACACACTCGGCCATGAGCGGCTATATACCTTTCTCAGAAAATCTTCTGTACATTCTAGACTAGTTTCAGCGCTTGTTCTTGCACCTGCTCCGATTTGTCACATGATTTTCATTAGTGTTCTACTATTGTAGATCGCGCGACTACTGGCGTACTAGTTTGTTTCGTATTAGTGATTTATTTAGTTTTACATTTTCAACTTATTTTTGCGGAATACGTCCATGTATATATTTGAAATGTCAGAGTATGACAGGGAACACGTATGTCTTTGCTTAGAAGAGGCAGAAAGTGACTGTGAAAGTGGATTCGAGATTGAAGACATGGATAAGCTCGAGGAAGATTTTGTTGAAGAAACAGTTGAGTGCAGTGATACCGAAGATGTACGAGACAATGTACCCTAAGGAGAAGAAAATATTCCAGTACAAGCCAGTCTTGAAGTCATGGGTCCTGATACACCACCTTCTCTCAAGACACGTGCGTTTTCTATCATAGAGATAAAAATGTAGAACATCCTCGCTGGTATGTAGATTCCATAATGCCAAGAAACTCTCGAACTCCCAATTTGAATACCAAATTTTCTTAGGCTTGTTCCACAAGGCATATTTTTATGCCTAATTGGTGATGAACTGATGATGAACATAGCTGGTTTATTGCTCTTAATATATTTAGTGAAATAAGAACGATGAGAATGTGAGACGCTATAATTTCCTACAGGATCTAGCTTTTCAGTTGCCAAAACCAGCAATAAACCAACGTTTAGCCATGGAATCCTTGCCAAAAGAGCATCGATGCAGATGAAGACTTTCTGCTGGGCTTCAGCGAAGCTGTTTCATTACCACAAAACAGAGCTTCAGTGGTAGGAAAATGTTACCATTGTGGCTGTTATCCCAAGTCAACAAGAAAAAACATAGAAAACTATGGGTGTGTCCAGACCAAGAGGAAAGCGTGTGTGACTATTGCTTGGAGTAGACAATCATTCAGAAGAAGCACATCAATATACCTGTATGATCTATCATAAAAGAAGGTTTATGCTGTTATTTCACCACTTTCACCTAAACACTTATACCGTCTTCTGTTCAACATTGGTATATTTTTAAAAAGATGTACCAAATCTTTAGTTTTGTCAATATTATTGTGTTAATGAAATAAAATAATTTAAAAATATTTTAAAACATATAAAATACTATAACTAACAAACCCAAGACCGAATATTAATAAAAGTCATAGCAGTACAGAAAAATATTGATGTTCTACAATAGTAGAACGCGCGACCACTCACGTAAGTGTGGAGGGCGCGACCAACGCAGTGTTAATCCACGTAGCTGACGCGACAATATTAAACAGTATTTAACTTAATAGCATCTTGCAGTATTATTCAATAGAAACCTACTATATCCCTCACAGTTAATTAAGATTTGTGGGAAACAAAAGATCTCTTAATAGAATCTAGAATGGAATTCAAATCTCTGCTACATCTCGCTTGAATAGGAGAGATGGGAGACGGGAAATCAACATAACGAAGAAACAAATCTTCCTCATACTCCCCTCAGCTCGATATTTACCCGAAAGACAAACGGGTAAAAATAAATAAACGTTTTCTGTTTGCACTATACGCCAGTCTATTTAATTAAATTATCGTAGTTCAATTAAACTAAAATCTTTAAAACCAATCTTGAGTCATTACAACCAAGTGATTTAATGAAATTCTATAGACACGGCCATATATTTCATTTTTGCTTAAAATTAAATATTGATTTTACAGTACGTCAGAACGAAATTTGCACGGTAGTTAACGAAACTATTAAAGATAAACATCATCTGCCTCTAGCAAGAACTAAATTGCTAAATAATTATTAAAAGTGTCTCTAAAGTTAATAATAAATTTTAGTAGGGGGAAATTATTTATAGTAGTTCAGGTTAGAATTTCAGTAAATAGGAAAAGAAAATCGTAGAATATCCGATTCCTCTGGATCTTTAGAAATGGAAATTGATTCACAGAAGCTTAATAGGTTGCTATCTTTTTATAGTAGTAGCAGGCCCGAAACCACCCATAGAGGTTTGGGAGGGTCATGAATAAGTTAGTGGGGCCAAGTCATTAAAAATTCACTTACAGATATCTAAATTGTGTTTTTTGTATTAATAAATAGTATTTTGCGTTGAGGTCTGAAGGGGCCACGAAAAGTTTAGGAGGACCAGGCCCCCCTAGCTCCCCTCTAGTTGCGGGCCTGAGTAGTAGTGTGAATCAATGAGAGAAGAAAATTGATAGCTTGGTCACGGTGACCCATTGGTAAACCGTTCTCATTTGGTAAGAGCGTTGGTGCCTCGATATTAGACAACGTGCGTTTTATAGTCGTCAATGTTCTGTCCGCAGGTTTTCTTCGGTTCGTTTGTTTACCTCTAAGTTTTCTCTCTTCCAATTCTTGCAGAAACATTCGCTTTCAATATTCAGTTAGTCTTCTATAGCGTGACCTCCATAACCATGAGACGTTAAATTAAAAATTCATATCAATTTTCATTTTGGAAACCAATATATGCAGAAGATAAGGAGGGGCTAGATAATAGAACTCCATAACTTTCTTGTTAATCATATCAGACTAAATATCATCAATAGTCAAAGTGATAAGTAAGTTCCATAAACAGGCTCTCCATGGTACAATATCGGAGGTCTTCTTAGAAACGAAATCCTCAAAACCCTATATACAGAATCCTATATCCTATATTAGTGATGATATGAAGTGCAAACGTGAAATAAAAACAAGGATAGATATGGCGAAAGAAGCCTTTAGGAGGAAGAAAATACAATTTTGTTCGACATTAAATAGAGTTGAGAAAAATACTTATAAAATGCTTCGTGTAGAGTGTTGTATTGCATGGGGAAGAAATATTTTTCATCATTACGCAAACATGATGAAAAATGAATGGAATCTTTCGAATTGTGGGTGTGGAGAGGAATGAAGAAAATTTGGTTTGCCGAGCGGAAAACGAATAAGAGGGTCTTAGAAATGGTGGGGGAGAAAAGATCAATTTTACATATTATTAAGAAGAGGAAGAGAAACTGGCTGGGACATTAGCAAAGGAGGAAGAGTATCATGAAGGACGTACTAGAGGATATGGTGGCAGGAAAGAGAAGGAGGGGAAGGAGACTACAATGAATGGACAAGTTCAAAACATAAAAATCTACGTGAATTCGAAGAGGTTAGCGGAGCATGGAATCTTCTCTGTTGCGACAAGTGACCTGATGACTTGCTGTATAGACTAAAGGAGATACTGAGATGAGAATGAATGAAATGGCGGAATGAAGAAAGTGAGAGGAAACTGTGGAATCTCTCATTGAGGAAATGGAAACGGAGAGTTTTTTTTTCAGTTTTTGAACCACATTTAGCAAATTTATTTCCACGTCTGCTTGTAATAGCTTTTAATCTTTCATATTGCGCTGATTAGAGTTCTTGATTTACAATTGGACTCGAATCTCCTACGGACCGTACTGATTGAGAATCCGTAATAATAATAATAATAATAATAATAATAATAATAATAATAATAATAATAATAATAATAATAATAATAATAATAATAATAATAATAATAATAATAATAATGGTGATTACTCTGCATGATTACTTATTGTTCTAAAAGTGTTTCCTGCTCACCGAATTGCTTCCTACGTATGTGGTTCTGAGGTGTACATTTTTATATCTGGAAATTCTATTTTTATCCAATAGATTGTATTTGACCCAGGGGCACCATTTAGGGAGAACAGAGGCAATTGAGGGGATGAGCGCAACAGTGGTCTAACCCACATTTTATTTAATGGGAGAAAAATCAAGTTAATGTTAAACACATGTTCTTTTTGTACAATATACCAAAAGCAACCACAATTGGTTGAATTTGTCATACATTGTACATATATATATTGTACAAAAGAACCACTATATTTAACTTAATTTCTCTCCATTTATAAAAATGTGGGTTAGACCACTGTTGCTCTCACCCCCCCTAAATTGTCCCCCTGAGTTTCAGAAGTCCATACTTTTTAATCGATTGTATACTAATATAGTAATAAAAGAGATATCTCCTTCATCAATGGAACATCTTGCACTCTCTCCTGACAAACTCTGAAATGAGGTTCATGATTTGACCTTATCGTAATGTTAAAAAGAGACAGCTCCTTCATCAATGGAACATCTTGCTCTCTCTCCTGACAAACTCTGAAATGAGGTTCATGATTTGACCTTATCGTAATGTTAAAAAGAGATATCTCCTTCATCAATGGAACATCTTGCTCTCTCTCCTGACAAACTCTGAAATGAGGTTCATGATTTGACCTTATCGTAATGTTAAAAAGAGATATTTCCTTCATCAATGGAACATCTTGCTCTCTCTCCTGACAAACTCTGAAATGAGGTTCATGATTTGACCTTATCGTAATGTTAAAAAGAGATATCTCCTTCATCAATGGAACATCTTGCTCTCTCTCCTGACAAACTCTGAAATGAGGTTCATGATTTGACCTTATCGTAATGTTAAAAAGAGATATTTCCTTCATCAATGGAACATCTTGCTCTCTCTCCTGACAAACTCTGAAATGAGGTTCATGATTTGACCTTATCGTAATGTTAAAAAGAGATATCTCCTTCATCAATGGAACATCTTGCTCTCTCTCCTGACAAACTCTGAAATGAGGTTCATGATTTGACCTTATCGTAATGTTAAAAAGAGATATCTCCTTCATCAATGGAATATCTTGCTCTCTCTCCTGACAAACTCTGAAATGAGGTTCCTGATTTGACCTTATCGTAATGTTAAAAAGAGATATCTCCTTCATCAATGGAACATCTTGCTCTCTCTCCTTACAAACTCTGAAATGAGGTTCATGATTTGACCTTATCGTAATGTTAAAAAGAGATATCTCCTTCATCAATGGAACATCTTGCTCTCTCTCCGGACAAACTCTGAAATGAGGTTCATGATTTGACCTTATCGTAATGTTAAAAAGAGATATCTCCTTCATCAATGGAACATCTTGCTCTCTCTCCTGACAAACTCTGAAATGAGGTTCATGATTTGACCTTATCGTAATGTTAAAAAGAGATATCTCCTTCATCAATGGAACATCTTGCTCTCTCTCCTGATAAACTCTGAAATGAGATTCATGATTTGACCTTATCGTAATGTTAAAAAGAGATATCTCCTTCGTCAATGGAAAATCTTGCTCTCTCTCCTGACAAACTCTGAAATGAGGTTCCTGATTTGACCTTATCGTAATGTAAATTATATAAAGTGTCACCTTGTTTATAATATAAAATTTTTCCCGATTATTATACTGCCTTAAAATCAGTAGCTCTTTAGACTTTCCCAAACGGAGGGCGAAACCCATGGTGAAAGCGATTGTTCCATCCTGTCGATGACCATGGACATGAATGTTTGGATTTGTAAAACTCTAAAATCGTTTGACAATCCTACTCCACATATTAGAACACTATTACCATTTGTAAAAGACAAATATTCAATAGTTTTGTTCACTATTATAGCAACGTAATCAGCATATTCTATTTCCCTCTCAATAACATCATGACACATGTTTAGTATGCATTGCAATATCCCGTTTTTAATATATTTAAATGTCCTTCCCAGCACAGTAGCGTCCTTAAGATTGCCTTTCAAAACAAAATCTAATTCGTATGCAAAACCTATAACATTTCTGAAAGTAATAGGTTTAAATTTAGAAAAGATTCGTGTTTTGTCGTCGCCTTCAAGTAGTAGCTCAAAGGCCCCCTAAAATTTCAAACAGATACACTTACTGACTTGAAACAAGTATAGACCGGCTCTGGCGAACCATTGTGGTTTAGTTTCAAGGTGTTTTTAACAGCAGTGCCATTTCAGACTTTGATTGAGGGGCGAGTGTCTGGGACATAAGTAGATGTTCCCATTATTCATTCGTATATTATTATTCTGTTGATTAAAATGTAAATAAATCTCAAACTCAAGGGACCTTCTTGGAGTCCAAAATATCATCACTGATTTTAAAGGTTCTAAAAACAAATTTATCTCCCATTTTCCCGTAAACTTCCATGGAAGCAACAGAAATAATGTAAAACCTACTCAAATATTTGAGTTCTCTTGTGGTTACAGATTAGCATACGAGCCAATGATATGGAAGTTCCGGCTTTTATTCCCGGTGAGAGACCATGTTGTTTGGGTTCCACGCAAAGCTGTAGATCCAAGTTTAATATAGATTCGGTGCTGAAAGAGAGGCTAAATTCCAATTGGACCAAACAACTACGCAAGTGTTAAAATTAAAGCATAACAGGCACATGGAACTACACTCTTTACTTCTTCATAATAATGATCGAATTTTCTATTGCGATTTATGTCTTTAAAATTTTCCTACTTACTTTGAGGTTTCCCAAAACTAAACGAAAGACAGAGGGCGATATTTCGTAGTCTTTACAAAATTTGCGAGTTGCAACTCTACGGGAGGAGGAGGAGGTTAAAGTAGTACTGCAAAAAACTGGTAACCCAACTCTGGGGATGAAGGAGCAATTTCCCCCAAGTAAAACCATCAATAGTAATGAGTAATTATAACTGTTATGCCAACTACCGTAAAATTAAAACTCCAAATGTTTGTTGGGCTGGTGCAAACCATTACGAAATGTCGCCCAGAGACAGATAAAGATGTTTTTACTTCTGAGACTTATAAATATTTATATCACTATATATCTTTCTGATACATAATGCAAATACTTTTAAAAACAGGTACACGATATACTCTACTAAATACACCATGAAATTGTTATCACGAAGTAAATATAAAATAATGACAAATGTATCAGATGTAAATACATTATAATACATACTTCAGCTTTCAGACAATACAAAATTTCCCGCTCAAAGATAGATTCTGAATACACTTGGCAGCATTGACGCAGAGGCGAATCCAGGGGGAGGGGGCGATTGCCTCCCAGAAGATGACACTTTCTTATTTTATATAGTATAAATAAACCCCATCCCAGAGTTTGGAATTCTTAAAAGTAGCTGTAAGTTGCAGTTTTACAACCCTCCGCACCCCCCAGAAGTCCGTCGTGGATCCGCCGCTGCGACTGCAGAATGTCTGTTGAACGTAATCCAAACTGAAACACGCATATTCAGGAGTCTACTCACAGCTTCCTCCCTACGATTTCTTGCAATGAAATGTATAGGCTTTCCTTTTACCTTTGTTTTCCTTAGATATCAATATCTTTTAACGCTCGTTCGCAAACCAGAAAGTGTGCTACTCCGAGCATAAAGACGAATGGATAATATTTGCAATGTATCTAGCTACTCGTGTAAAAATGTTGTAATTCATTTGAAGGAAATCGCATTTTATGAAAATTGTTTTAAAATTTATTCAACATTCAGTAAACAAATTAAAGATAATGGATTCTTCAAATTAATGTGGATGTGGTCAAGTGACTGTAGCCAATTCTAGGGTAGATCTATAACGTATTTTGGTAAAACGAATCCACAGCTTTGAAAACTTAAAGGCAAAACCACATACCAATTACAGACATGTCTAAACGCTCTTTTGATGTTTTCTAACTTCATTGCTCACACATCATATGATATTTCAACAAAACGTTTTGAAAAGACAAGAGGCTCTAAACAAGAAATACCAGGAAATATCAAGCGATTTGACACATTCACGTTCACATTTTGACAGTAGGATAAATCCTAAGAGAGTTCAAAAGATTTATTCTACTATGTATAATGTACCTTTCTGTCTTTCCATTACGTATTGAATAAAAAGGAAAGAAATGTGTTGAAGAGGATAATATTGTTATAGTTAATAACCTGTCACATACGATGATATTTTCTCCTTTCCTCCTAAGGAAAAGAGAAATATTTGAATCAGAACAACTCAACCATCGAAATTCAAGTTTCTAGTCTAAACAGAACGATATTTTAAACCATTTTCAAGTTTTCCTCTAATATATCGTGTTTTTCTGAAGACATATTCTCAAACCCATATCTTCAGAATACGCATTTCCTGCTATGACACGTATTATATTGAATCAACTCCAAAGTATTCATCCCATTTACGATATCACTTGGAAATTTAAATAGCATATATGTGTAAAATAAAGTGTAATCAATTCACGAAATATTAAATTAGTTCAAAAGAACGACTGAATGAAAGCCTTAAACTTCGCGCGTTTTTGAAAATATAAAATCTTTCCGGATATGTCACTCATCGGAAGTTGATATGGTCTTATACATATTATTTAATCTGTGTTATATTCTCATTTCATCCATGTACAAGTAAAAATACGACAAGATACACACGTTGAAATGTTTTTGTATTAATATACGCTTAATATTTTTGTATTTCGTGCATTGCGCTAAAGTTGTTAACCTCCCATGAATGAAATGATGACCATGAATTATGTATGTCAACTGTAATTAAAAAATAGGAGTTAAATCGTTGTTAGATAGATTCGAGATATCAATACGTATTAAGGTTCATTTTACTACAACTATGATGTAATGATTCAACTCGCCAAATTTGTTTGAACGAGCGCATTGTACTTTGTTATGTTGATTAGTATGAAGAATTGCTCCATTATATGAATATTTCTATACAGAATAATTTGGGAGAAAATATTCGCATTGTATCAGATAAGAGGGAAGATCCAAAGGAGCAAAATGGCTTTATGAACATCTTTCCAATCTTTAATAGTTGCAGAAAGGAAGGAAATATATTTTTCATGTCCACAAACCAATCCCAGTTGGTTCAGCACGAAGTAACCAATTAGAGTAGGTGAGTGGCCTAATCTAAACTACAATAGAAGAAAGTTCCCATCCGTGACCAGCATATAAAAGATATCTAACCTTTATAGCCTAGCGATACAATAATGTAGGGTCTACTACCAAGGGCGCCCATGTTGGGTTTCCATGGGGGACAAGTATAAGCGACGTTTCTTAAATAGTTTCAAATTTTGCTGTAACTAATGTAAAAATTCTATTGGATTTTCGATATTCTGAAGTACAATTTCCTCTGGGGGAGAAAGGGCCCCACCTTGCCCCCTTCATGGGTGGGCGCCCTTGTCTACTACTAAAAACAGAGGCAGCTTTTACATTAATATCATTCTGGAAATTATTTTAAAGACGGTGAGAGTAGTAAGTGCTAGTTCCCATTATATGACATGATTGTTGACAGCAGTATAGTGCAAGATGATTCAGTTATAGTAAGATTCCGTTTATGAACAATAGAGCATCCCTGTTGACTTCAATGATTTCCGGTTGTAAATAAAGCCATGTTGCATTGATAATCACAATGAGTCCTCACGTTTCCTACGAGGACTGAAAAAATACTCGTCTCATCTCGAATCTGAAAATACACTTCTTGTCCTGTCAGAAACACTAATTGCACTATCAAAACAAAGTAGCAGAAAAATGTGCGCCTCAAGAATCAGCATTTTGTGTTTTAGATTAGAAGTCAATGTATTAAATATATTACAATTACATTGTTGTATATTATTCTTTCGAAAATATAATTGTATATCTTATTCCATTTTCAGATTATTCGAGACTCATCCTGACGTACAAAACGTTTTCAATTCATTTAACGGAATTGAACTAGAGGAACTGAAGCAAAGTAAACAGCTGAAAGCGCACGCATTAAGGTAAGCAAATTACATTTTTACAATTAAACTTGATTTAGTTACAATGGTAGAGAATTGTTATATATTATCCAGAGGTCAGCCCCTGGCACCATACAGAACCGGAATCCGAAGTTATCGTCGACTTCATTGGCTTGTGTCAGTAGCTACGTACATATAGGTGTGAGTCCCTAGCATTTGACTGCGCTCTATTGCCGTCCTTAGCAGCTTACATTTGTAATAACCGACTTTCTAAGGAATCTAATTCACTAACGAATGCAACAATTTCAGCGATTTTACAGCTCAAATACATACTCAATTCAAAGTGAGTCTAAAATCATAGTTCATTTCAGATCAGCTGATAAAACAAAGGAAGTTCTTGCCCCATCATACACACGCACTTCGTCTCACAGGAGTGAATTTTGATTTTTTACCATCAATCCCATACTCGGATGTATAGAATGTATATAAATATATCTAAAGAATCAACTATAGCTTTCATGATAGCAATACATATTTTAAAACACTTTATTTTAAAACACTTTATTAGTTTATCTGTACTAGCAAGATAAGAAACACATCTTTCAGTAGAATTGTAAATTAAGTTGAAAATTTGTCCTTTTTTTAGTATTTTATTGCAGTTGGAAGATATTACAGGTTTATGAATTAAACTGGTACTTACCGTATTTCTGCAACAATTTTATATTAATGTGCAATCTAAGATATTTCAGTGAAGGAAGCCCAACCGTTGGTGCGTAGAAAACAATAAATTGCGTACTTTTGAAATTTGGCACAGTTGTGGGAGAATGGAGTGCCCTTAACAACATACTAAAAGTTCTCGACGGTGGGGGACAGCGAGGAGTCTTTAACGCTAATTGCTGTAATTCAAGATAGAGTGATAAAAAAAAGCAGAGCGAGAAAGAATCGTTCAGCCCGCGGTGCAGTATTATTGGAGGACAAGTAGTTAATGCCGTATGATACCACAGATTTCCCAGCTAGTGACAGTTTTCTGCAGTGAAGGTGTGGAGATTGTTTCTCAGGCTCTCGGAGCTCTCATCGATTCTCTTGCAGGAAAAAAGAGGGGTAATGAGAAAGTGACAAGAACTTGACAGCTATTGTTCTTCCTATCATATCAACGATTAGACCGCGACCGTTTATATCTCCTGTCCTACTTGGTATCGTTCTGTTTGTATATAGAAAATTTGAATCAAAAAGATTGATGAACCTACGAAAAAGGTCATTTGTAACAGTCAGGATGTGTATTGTCCTGCAGCCAATGTGACCATTAACAGGATACTACACTGTTAAAACGTTTTTTTTTTAATTCGAGAAAAATTTCCTCGTATTTGAGAACATCCGTTTCTTACCTGTGCACTGAGTAATACATTCTTAAAAGTGAGATTTCGATTTTCTCAAATCATTTTGAGAAATAATGACTCAAATGCCAGGAATTGTGTCTCATTTCTGAGGGTACAAATGCTTTCTCAAATTTGAGAAAAAGTATATTTTTCTTAAAATTGAGAAAGTAACATTTGAGGAAATGAGACATATAACCCCAATTTTGAGAAACACGTTTCACAAAAACATTTGAGAAATGTCTTTTACAAAAGCGAGAAATAGTGCACAGAAACGAGGTTCTCAAATACGAGAAGGAGAAAGGAAAGAGCATAAAAAATATAAACATGGAAAAGAATCAGATCATTACATACAGAATTTATGTTAAATAAACATCTATAGTTATGTTGTTTAAATTATAACACATTTAAATCTTCATTTCAGCACAAGAAAATTCCACGAACAAGAACGACTTTTATTTTAAGTGTTACTTATTCCTATTGCATCAGACAGTTGAACATTTTTCTTTTTATCACTGTCCGCTTTTCTTTTTCATCGACGTGGGTTTATCAAGATTCTCCCGTTTCCTCCAACATTATACCCCAACATCTTGATAATTTAGATTTAAGAATTATTCGTCTACTTCAGCCTAGCGGCAACAATTTCTGCTATAACCTCCCATGATTATGCTACGAAGCTCAGGGATACGTGATGACAATGGGCGAAAATGGTGTAATGAAGAAAGTGGAACCCACTTGGCGAAGCTGGAATCAAGATAGGGACACTAGCAACGGAGGCAAGTTGCCATAAAACAAGTTGCCAATATGAGAAAACATCGTGTTCGTGGGATTTTCCAGGATTCTCCAGTTTCCTCCTACAAGGAACACTGTTAAAAATGGTTTCTTAAATTCGAGAAAAAATTCCTCGTATTTGAGAACATCCGTTTCTTATCTGTGCACCGAGTAATACATTCTTAAAAGTGAGATTTTGATTTTCTCAAATCATTTTGAGAAATAATGACTCAAATGCGAGGAATTATGTCTCATTTCTGAGGGTGCAAATGCTTTCTCAAATTTGAGAAAAAAATGTATTTTTTCTTAAAATTGAGAAAGTAACATTTGAGGAAATGAGACGTATAACCCCAATTTTGAGAAACACATTTTTCAAAAAGATTTGAGAAATATCTTCCTCAAAAGCGAGAAATGGTGCACAGAAACAGGGTTCTCAAATACGAGAAGACGGAAAAGGATATAAACAAAATATAAACCTGCAAAAAAAATAACTATTAGTACACCCAGAATTTATATTATATAAACACCTACAATTATAGGTATTGTTTAAAACTTAACACATTAAATCTTCATTTCAACTCAAGAAAATTCCACGAATACCACGATGACTTGTATTTTAGGTGCGTTACTTATTCCTACTGCATCAGACAGTTGAACATTTTCCTTTTCATCACTGTCCACTTTCTCAAGACTTTTCTTTTACATCGACGTGGTTTACTCAAGATTGTCCCGTTTGATCCAACATTATACCAACTTCTTGATAATTTAGGTTCAAGAATTATCCGTCTACTTCAGAATAACTGCAACAATTTCTGCTGGAGTGTAACGTCTCACAGTTATGCTATGAAGCTCAGGGAGACGTTATGATGATAATGAGCGAAAATGCTGTAATGAAGAAAGTTAGGGAATCCCGAGAAAACATACATAAAATGTTTACTCACACTGTCCACTTGACGGAGGTGGAATCAAACTAGGGACCCAAGCATCGGAGGCTAGTTCTACCACTGAGTCGTCGCAGTCCAATATGCCTACTTCTCTACCATAAAAAAAGTTGCCTACCTGAGAAACACCGTGTTCGTGGGCTTTTCCAGGATTCTTCAGTTTCCTCCTACAAGAAACGCACGCAGGAATTTATTTCGGAGGGGCCCCAAGTTCAATACTAGGACAAACTGTATTAAAATATGTAAAATTGCCCCTAAAATTAGATAAAATTTACATAAAAGTAGAAATTTCGGGGAAGGTCCGGAGCTCCAGGACTCACCCCCTACCTTTCATCTTCTTCATTACGGCAGGGGCATGCGACAGTTTCAGCCCCTCATAAATTTGCTGAAACTCCACTGCTAAGGATTCAATTCAGATTGGAAACAAGGTCACAAACCCATGCAAAAACTGCCAAGAAACATAGTCCACATTTTCATTACACCATTATTATCCATCTCTATTACTGTCTCTCTTAGCTTTGGAGCACAATTCTGAGACGTTGGGTTAAAAAATAAATGAAATCTTTGAGTTTTACTTCCCACAGTTGTGTTGGATAGGCTAAAGGAGACGATGATGATGAGAATGAAAAAAGTAGTGGAATGAAGAAAGTGGGAAGAAATGGGAGAACCCCGAGAAAACCCATGCAGACTGTGTTTATCCACCAGCAAGCCCACTTGCCGCGAGCTGGGAATCCTGGGATCAAACCAAGGGCCTCATCGCAGCAGAGGTGAGCGCTCTACCACTGAGCTACCGCAGCCTCTACGTTAAATCAAGAGCAAATGCGTACAGTACTATGCCACAAATAACCTGCAAACGCGTGTCATTAAAACGATTACTTTTAGTGAAAAAACGGAGGCGCCAATCTATGCTAGGTGATCAGTACAAAGTCCCTTTGTTTTACAATTCCATAATAATAAGTCACACTTTTGTAACGCTGTTTCAAACTACACTGTATTCTTTGTTCCCGTACATAAGTTATTTTGCACAATATAACGAATGGCGAAGGGTGTAAAACATTGACATGCCTCCCCGCTCTATTGTAATATAGAAAACAACGTGCCCTACGGGGCTGTAACCCGCCTTCACTTGTTATTGCTGCACTCGTTATTATGTGAATTGAGTACTGAGCTTTGATACATAAAGGAGCCAACCTGACTGCTATAGCCTATATAACCTGTATGAGGGGGGTCAGCGTTCTACACCCTAACGAATGTACTACAGTAACTTTTAGTCTATGGTAGTATGTTTACAATTCACCCAAACTTACGTTCGAAAGTTGATATGTATGCTGCTCCTCGCTGCTGTCATATGACGTGTATTCATACGCCATCTCAGCTGCTTCACCTACTGCGTACTCATATCCATTCGCACTCTGCTACAGCTGAAATCCTTTATCTCGTTTCCTGTATAGTAATTAAGCCTTAGCAATATTACTGCATAGTAAAACGTGTAATATTATTTCGGTAAGATTGTTATCGTTATTTTTAAATCATCTATGATATTGAAAATCACGCACTATTCCATTCTCATTTTTAAGAAGTGAGAAAGTCTCATAAATGGGAACCTGAAAATTTGCCTTGAGCTCATAAATGAAAACACATTTGGAAATAATGAGACATTTTTCCTCAAATATGAGTAAACATTACTTATTTTGTTTTGAACATGCATTTTTCTCATTTCTGAGCAAGGAAATTTTTAAGAGTGAACGTACGCAGGAATTTATTTTGGAGGGGGTCCAAGTTCAATACGAGGAAAAATTGTGTTACCTAAAATACGTAAAATTGCCCCTAAAGTTAGATAAAATTTACATAAAAGTAGCGATTTCGGGGAAGGTTCGAGACCCAGGGCTCACCCCCCACCTTCCACCTTTTTCATTACGGTAGAGGCATGTGACAGTTTCTGCCCCTCATAAATATGCTGAAACTCCACTGTTAAGGACACAATTCAGATTGGAAACAAGGACACAAACTCATGCAAAAACTGCCAAGAAAGTACGTCCTCATTTTCATTACACCATTATTATTCATCTCTATCACTGTCTTCCTTAACCTTGGGGCATAAATGTAGGACGTTAAATGTTTAAAATAATAAATGGAATGTTTGCGTTTTACATTTCACAGATGTGTCTGGTAGGCTAAAGGAGACGTTGATGATGTGAATGAAAGAGATAGTGAAATGAAGAAAGTGGGATCCCGAGAAAACCCACGCACACTGTACTTATCCTCCACAAAGCCCACTTGCCACGACCAGAGGTAAACGCTCTACCACTGAGCTACCACGGCCCCTTCGTTAAATTAAGAGCAAATGCGTAGAGTACTATGCCACAAATAATCTACAAACGTGTGTCATTAAAACGATTATTGATGATGAAGAAAGGAGGCGATAATCTATGCTAGGTGATCTGTACAAAGTACCTTTCTAACCACATAGATGATTTAAATGTCCTTTGTTTCCATATCAAAGCTTTTTTTTGCACTTTATAGCGAATGGCAAATGGTGTAAAGCATTGACATGCCTCCCCATTCTATTGTAATATAGAAAACAACATGCTCTACGGAGCTCTAACATGCCTTAACTTGTTATTGCTGCATTCGTTATTATGCGAATTGAGTACTGAGCTTTGATACATAAAGGAGCTAACTTAACTACTATAACCCATATAATCTATATTAGAGGGATCAGCGTTGTGCACCCTAACGAATGTATTATAGTATCTTTTAGTCTATGGTACTATGTTTACAATTCACCCAAACTTACGTTTGAAAGCTGATATATATATATATATATATATATATATATATATATATATATATATATATATATATATATATATATGTTGCTCCTCGCCATTGTCACATGATATGTATCGATACACCGCCTCAGCCACATCACCATACTGCGCACTCATATCCATTCGCATTCTGCTACAACTGAAATCCTTTATCTCATTTCCTGTATTAAGCCTGTATATTAAGCCCTAGCAATATTACTCCCTGGTAAAACATAGTGATATTATTTCAGTAAGATTGTTACCGTTACTTTTTAATTATCTATGATATTGCAAATCATAGGGATGGGAAATGAGAAAATCTCATAAATGGGATCCTGAAAATTTGCCTTGAGCTTACAAATGAAAACTCGTTTGAAAATAATGAGGTATTTCCCCTCAAATATGAGTAAAACTTATTTACTTTGTTTTGAACATGCATTTTTCTCATTTCTGAGCAAAGAAATTTTTAAGAGTGTAGCTTCCTTTCGAGGATCATGTGGCTTTATAGACTATATACCAAAGGAAATAAGAAATGATACAAAGGTTATGTGCTTAGCCGATGACAAATCCTCGTATTCATATAACGTATACATATATACAGAAAAATGGAGTGGTGGAGTAGGGTTGACTGAAAAGCAAAAGGAAATTAGTGTGGCAACTCCTTCGACTCTGCAAATTTAACGAGGGAAGCAACAGAAATGTTACTGCAGATAATTCACATTAGTGGAGAACATACAAGAACTTGGTAAGAGTAAGATCACTTACATTGGCACCTTGAGAAAGTATAAACGATTTTTCCAAATAAGGTTCTTCCAAACAATGGTCGACTGGTTTTATGTACACTCTATGACTTCAGAAATGGTGTAACACTTATTTACTTCGTTTCAAAAAAGAATAGATTTGTATGTCTTCTAATGCATAACACAATTGAGTCCAACATGGAGAAGAGAAAACCATAAATTATTCGCTTCTGTAATAGCATCATACCCGGCACAGACCTAGATATGAAATGTGCTGTTTCTTCTTCTAGGAACTAGACGGTGGCCCCTAGTAATTTTCTATAGGCTCATAAATATAGGAAGTGTGAATTCATTCATATCGTACATGAGGTACACGCTTTGATTTTATCAAGAGCATTGGCACGCAATTGATTACTGCCCATCTACGAAGGAGAAACACTGAAGTCAGTAACCTTTCACGGGACCTGAAGCTGAAGAGCAGCAGGATACTGGGAAACAATGATACTCCACCACCTGAAGATGTGAACGATGATCGGCTTCAGGGAAGGAAAACGTGTGAGAAATGCGCACCAGGAAGATAGATGAAAACTCAGAAAAAATGTATCAAGTGCAACCTCGCAATTTGTGCCCAGTGTCAGAGAAGAGTGTACGCAGCTTGTGCTGAGGAATGTGCCTGAAGTTGGACAATAAACCGGGTAAATACAAGAGCTTTTGATTATCCCAGTACACAGTCTATCGCTGTGTTATTACGTTTCAATATATTTTAATTTTTCAATTGATGCAAGTGTTTTGAAAATGTATAATAATAATACTAACAATTGTGTTTAACAAAAACAAAAGTAGGGCGACGATGAGCTAATGAACTAACCTTATGGCTTATGGAACTCGGAGGTTTAATGCACGTTCACAAAAACTCTCCATTGTATTCTACCCTTACTCCTTAGAGAACTGGATCCAGTTTTCACTTTGTATTCCTATTTCTGCGGGATCCACCTTAATATTGTCCTCCCATGTATCCCTAGGTCTTCCAAATGGTTGTTTTCCGATTGGATTTAAAGTTAAAACTTTGAAACTGTTCCTACGTTCTTCCATTCTGGCTACATACCTGCCCACCTGAGCTTCCTAGACATGATGAAGTTTGGTAAACAGAAAAAATTACGCAGTTTGTCGTTATGAAGTTTCCGCCATCCCCCACTCCCGTTCCTCTTATGCCCGAATTTTCGTTTAAAGATTTTATTCTAAAATACTTTCAATCTGCATGCTTCCTTTAGAATAAGTGGTCATGTTTTGCAACCATACAGCACAAGAGCACGATGAGTGGGGGGAAGAATAAAGCATTCAGTTAAAGATTGCCAGAAACTGCCAAAGAGAAAATCAGTTCTATGGAAACTAAACTATAATAACAGTCATTCACTTAAAATGCTTTCAAAATTAGTGTTTCTTCTTTTCGTTAACATCAGCAGTTATGTACCGCATAATACTGCTATTAAATATTTTGGTCTTACAATATTGGAGTAAAATAAGCAAAAAAGTTAAAAAAAAAACTTTTAGAATACATAAGACGTCAAAATGACCGTATGTTTCCCTTCACACTATAAAGAAAACATGTGTCCATATAGATGTTAAGATCCCATATTGTTACCTTTTTTGTAATTAAAAACAATACGTATACAAAGTGTTTTAAAACAACACCGACAACGTTTGGGAGATGATTCCTGACACCAAGATAAGACAAAAAGTATAGACAAATCAGGATGCACAAATGATTCCTTTCGGAGTTATAGACTACCGAAAACATGAAAAATTGAACTTTAATTGTCCAGAGCTCCAAAACTATGAGACTTACCGTATACGGATCAAGATCTCACGCAGGAACTAATATGTGCCCTATTCAAAAATCCATGTTTTAGAATCCTAAGTTACTCAAGCAACAATTTTTATAGAGAGAGCTTGGGTAGGGCATATAATTTGAAGTACTCACTATCTCTATAAAAATTGCTGCGGAGGTACAGCAGTATTCTGAAACATGGATATTTGGATAGAGTACATATTAATTCCTAAGTGAAGTCTTAATCCGACTACGGTATGTTCCATAGTATTGGAGCAATGAATCTTTAAAGTTAATTTTTTCATGTTTTTGGCAGGCTATAATTCCGAAAAGAAGCATTTGTGCACCCTGGTTAGTCTATACTTTTTGTCTTATCTTGGTGTCAGGAATTACCTCCCAAACGTTGTCGGTGTTGTTTTGAAACACCCTGTATTTTGTATTAACTCCATCCAAACTAGATTCTTAATGTTGCCAAAAAAGAAGAAATTTTGCACAGACATATGGAGAACGTAGATTCAGTTTAAAGCGAGACAGCGACAGCGAGCGGGAATATTTGATTGATTAAGATTTAATGAGTACGTCAGCATCGCTTCTATTTGTCCCCGTCCCGAGCCATTCGAAATCTCAGTAATATTCCATGGAAAAACAAAATCAGTCAACTCTTTCCTTATTAACGATCTAGAACATTAAAGATGTTGTAGAGCACGAAAGTTAGAACATTAAATATGTATAATAGTGGATATAGAAATATAAAGAACACAACAGATAGCATATTAAATCATACTTATTGGAAAAAGAATAAAGGACGTATGTTCGAAAGAAGAAAATTGCGAACGAGATGACGTTCATATTTTATTAAATAGAACAAAATAGGATTGTCAGATTTGATCTGCAAAGAGAAAAAATAAAATGGATTATAGAGGAAAGGTTTTCTTTTTACATCTATCCTAAGTTCTAATGGCAAGATGCTGTAACCATTTCTCTATATTCTAGTTCTGTTATCTTCAACTGAGGCAGATATAATTAATGAAGAACAAACTTTAATCTCTAATTTAGTTTTTAATTTTTAATTTAATTTTTAATCTTTAATTTTTATATCTAATTTCATTGTGGCCTTAAGCTTAGGGGCCTTCGTTTATATTGCACCATTAGACGCGTGGGTGACAGGTATTACTTGTTTATTAAAATTATTCAACATAAAGAATTATTCTTAGGTGGTGCAGGATTTTATTCCTTCGTTTAGTTGACAAAAATTTTATTTACAGGTTATAATTTTGATTTACAAAATGTACTATAAGAAAAAAAACTATTTTCATGATCACTACACTGATTCCAGGCAAGTTACAGAACTGCCTTTGAGATGCTCTCTTTACAACCACCTCTTACATTTTAAGCTCTACTTCCTTGTAGTTTTGTCACTTGCTCTTCCTCTGGAGTGACAATGTCTTCTGAATCCTGATAGTTCCACTTTTTCCTCTTCTTCAACACCAAGTAAATGTTTCCTCCTCCTCCTGATTTCAACTGGAATTTCTTCTTAAAAACTTGTTATTTATTAAACAATTACAATGTTTTTTAGTATACTCGTATTGTAAAGCTTTTATCATAACTAGTTGCTCTTATTTGTTTCACCATGTATGATTGATTATTCCTTTTAAACTGAGCCTCCGTTTACGAAACAAAGTTTATTTACGCCTGTAAAAGTCAGAGAAAGTAAAATGATTAAGTAGAATGAGTGTATTATGATCTAGAAGATAGCTGAACATTGAATCCAAGAGTGAATAAAGTTGAGCTATATATCTTGTCTTCAACAATGTTCTCACTTTCTTATTGCTTAGACTAAATTCCACAGCGAGGATGATATTTCAGCTTTCACGACATTTGCTTCCTACATTACAAGGCAACTAAACATTCATCATAGTCCGTTGTTTGAAAAGTACCATCAACGGTTGACACGAGTTTTCCATTCAAGAGTTCTCAACAAAGCAATTCTCGTCACATAATGTCCCCTTACTAGCGAACTGGAAGAAAAGATATATATAAAAAAAAATATTGCGATACTTGTATATCTAAGCAACATTAACTCAATCTTATTCTTAACTGTCCCATTTTTACAATCATGAAGTTTCTTAAAATTCGTTTGTCCCTAAGAAAAGCAAAGTTAAATTATATTTATTATTTATAGTACTTCAAAACTTTCCAGTTTCATTGGTATGTATTCTAATGTCATTTAGCCGGAGTCACTGATCTCCAGTTCTTTTTCAGGGAAATAGTGTGGTGGGGAATAGAATATACTATATACAGTGTGTCCGTAAAGTGGCGCAACCCAAAGTTTGATTCCGTATATCTTTTGATTTAAGAATGATAAAAACCTGGAACTTGAAAGAAATGTAAGCATGTTCCGTAGATATTTTCGAGATCATTGCCAATGCTGGAACTTTAACGTTTTTGTGTAGTAACGAAAGAAATTGTAAAATAAAGTGTAAAATTTAAAAAAAAATGTGCAAAATGAAGAAAATCAATATTCAGTTGCAGAAAACTGATTTCCTGCGGGTAACTTCCTGTGTATATGTATAGTATGCATCAACATTTATCCATTTGTATGAAAATGTGAGAAAGTTGATGCACTGTTGCCATATAAAAGGGCTATTTGATGCAAGTCCGTAAAATGGGTGTTTTTTTGAGAGAAACGCGGCCCCCGGCAACACTGTCGTCTTAAAATTAATGCAACCGGTGGTTTTACGTTAATTAATGATAAGCAATGAGAATTTGCACATAATTGATAAAATGAATTTTTATTCAAAACTTTGCGATATCGCAAATTTATTGCAAATTTTTGAATAAAAATTCATTTTATCAATTATGTGCAAATTATCATTGCTTATCATTAATTAACCATAAACACACCTGTTGCAGTAATTTTAAGACAACAGTGTGTTTCTGTCAAAAACACCCATTTTACGGACTTGCATTAAAAAGCCTTTTTATATTGCAACACTGCATCAACCTTCTCACATTTTCGCACAAATGGGTAAATGTTGATGCATAGGAATTACCCACAGGAAATCAGTTTTCTGTAACTGAATATTGATTTTCTTCATGTTGCACATTTTTAATTTTACACTTACGGTAATTTCTTTCGTTACTACACAAAAACTTTACAAATTCCAGCATTGGTAATGATCTCGAAAATATTTACATACAACATGCTTACATTTGTTTCAAGTTTCAGGTCTTTATCGTTCTAAGATTAAAAGATATACACAATCAAACTTTTGGTTACGCAACTTTACAGACACACTGTAGTTCGATCTTGCAGTTTGCTCTCAGCAGCACCCGTCAGCTGCATCAAATTCAAGTCCCAGTCGTGGCCCGTTGCCCATGTTAATCTTAGTTCTCATCCTTTATAGCTTCATTGTTGCATAAGGACACCAAACACAAAAACTCAGGCTCAAATCTAATGATTGAGCACTAGTTCGACTCTAGGCCAGCAGGACGTAAAACAAAACAAAAATCATTTCAGGTATTTGAAAAGCAAGGTATCAATTTCATGTGCACGTTGAAACATGTTTTCTGAAATTTTGATAACATAAGGTCTGGTTCTACATTTATACTGTAATTTCCAGTATGCATTTAGACGAAAGTATTATATGCTTTATGCTTGGAATATTTCTCGTTTGGAGCATAATTGATCTATAGTAGATTACTAATTCTAGTATAAAGCGTCTGTGACTCGACCCTAATCCTACTCTCCCTACTGGTCTAGTGGCTAGCCCGTGCGCCTTAGATTCACGTTAGGGTTGCCACCCATCCCGATGTTGTCAGGACAGTCCTGATTTTGAAATATATATATATCTTGTGTCATGACGTGGCTGCGTGGGAACTTTAAAATGTCACGATTTTCATATTTATTAACGAAGTTGGTAACATTATTATTAATTTTAGAATCTAGTTTCCACATTATTTACAGAGCCTTGAAAACAAGACGAAACCTCAAAACAGAGGGATGTAGGTAGCAATGTGTGTGGCAAAAGAAAGCTTATATTTCTGGTTCATTTTGTAACTAGTGCAGAGGATTTTCTTCTCAAGCCAGCAGAAAGAAACCAGAAATATGAACTTAAATGGAAGAATCAGTAGACCTGGAGAGGGACGTACGCAGGAACTTATTTCGGAGGATCGAAAACTTTTCAGAGAGGGAATCCAAATGCAATATGAAGACAAGGTACAGCAAAATTCGTAAAATGACCCCTAAAATTATACTAAATTCACAGATTAGTCGGGACTTTGTCGCTTTCGGACACCAGCCCCAACCCTCCGTACGTCCCTGGAATGAGAGTGATAGCAGCCGAAGCAATAGCAACATCAAATGGCACTGTTCCTACAGCAAAAATATATTAAATATTCGGATAGTTACTGGCAACCATTTTTCTGCTTTACATGTATTTAGGTACGAAGTATGTGGGCCTTTACATAGGGTATATACTATTCAAATTGGATATATTTTAGTTATTTTATAGAACCTGTATGATTTAAATTATCTCACTTTTCCGTTATTAATTAGATGTATATTCGCTCTTCACTATAAAATGATTTATATTACATTATTACAGAAAAAGAGAAGCTGCAGTGAAAAAAAATGGCTTGGTCAGGAATACCAAATTTGTTTGATCATGGCATTTGGTCACTTTATTTGTTTAGTTTAACCAAAATTTGGTCATTTATAGCAAACGTGATTGGTAATTAAGACTGTACTTTTTGGTCAGAATATTTGGTTGATTTTATTATGTCAACCGAATCTGAAGGTATATGGTTTCCCTGACCAAAATATTTAGTTACAAGGTCACATGTATCTACTTGACTTCTGGCTAATCACGAGAAGGAAGGGGCAGCTGGACAAGCGAAACGGTTAGTGCATAAACGTGACATTGTTTTGTATGCGTAGAAGAATCCGAAGGAGTGACGTTACTATGATAGATAAGAAAAGTGACTATCTGTTGGGCTGCGGAGAATGCAATCAACATATTAAGAAGATAGGAATTACTGCAGCTAATTTACCCGTTTCTAGGTAATCATATATATATATATATATATATATATATATATATATATATATATATATTACTTTACTATTTGGTAATGTGTATTGGTCATTTTAGTGGCCGTAAATTTGCACGAGAAAATCAAGTAAAAATAATTGTTCGTATTACGGTATATATATTTTCATCCAACCTACACGTAAGATTTCCACATGTACTAACTTTCCATTTGCATATTGAAGAACTTTTAGCTTTGTTTCATTTTCGTTAGAAAAAAGGTTTCCATGACTTTTATGATAACCATCGTATTATCTTCAGTTTAGTACCTGTAACCAGAATATTTGGTAATTGCTACCAAATATTTTGGTAAATCAAGTTTGGTATAGGACATTTGGTTGAATTCACTAAATGCAGGTTTAGTATTTACAACAAAAGTATTTAGTTCCAACCAAACCTGGATCATTTCAACCATTTTTTTTATTTGCAACCAAATCCTAATATATTTGGTTAGGAGTACCAAATGCATATTTGGCACTGGTAACCAAATACTAGGGTTTTGAAACCAAACAAACAAACAACTGTAACCAAATGGTTTCGTGCTGGTAACAAACGTTTGGTTGGTGCTATATTAACCACACGATTTGGTCACCAGCACCAGTTTTTTGTTCAATCGGACCAAACTGGTTTTCAGTGTAATAATCTCCTCCGTCCCCTTGGGAACAGCAGTATGAAGTGTCCCTATATTTTGTTTTGAAAATGTGCAAGCTGCACTAAGTTTACCGACATTGTGCTTTGGAAAGGTGGCAACCATTATACTATTATGTTTTCATGTTCAACTATTTATGGAGATGTTTAACCAAAGTAAGAAGAACTAGTTTGATGTGTAAGTGTTATAATACCCATGTACAATGAGTACATTTTGTATTGTATGAAAACACATACAAATATGAGTAAAAAGTAAAATTAATTTTGAAAATACACTCACGACATTGTGTAATTTTGAAACTCGAAAGCTCTATATGTACACAGAAAGTGTCTTTACGATTAAAAAAATGTCGAAATAATTTTTAAACTTATCGTTCTAGACTAGATTTTTATGGAGTTTGGCAAGTTATATTTGCACCTTTCTTGCTAACGACCATAATATCAGTTGTAGCATACGATAAACGTATAAACAAATGAACTCAGCTCGGCATAACGGAAGTAAGAAGCTAGATTCTCACGTAGTCAGACCAATTTCATCTTTCTTGCTAACACCCATGCTATCAGGTATAACATAGCATAAATGCATTAACGAAGGAACTCACATCGACACAACGTAAATGACAATTCATTCAACTCCCTCTCCCGTGTTACCCCAAAATTAAGTTCTTCAAAGATAAGACCCAAATCAATGGTGTGCATATGGAAAATAATCTATTACACCAAATTTATTCCAAGACATCTTGGAAATAGCCGCTATTACCGTACAAAATTTTCTTAATATAGCTCAATCACTTTGAGCAAGTTCAGTGAGGAAGGAATTATAGTGCTAAATCTATCATTTCCAACTGACTGTTGTGAGACGTAGAAGTGAGGTATTACACTCTGAGAAAAGCAGAGAGAAGTACATTAGAAAAGTAGGGTCAAGAGGAGGAGCCAGTAAACCAGGTCACCTCCTGCATATACAAACCCTCTGTCGTGTCAGTGTCTGACAATATTGCTGAATATTGATTGCCGGACACAAAATGAGTCGCTCATTTCTGTTAGCACTGCGACAGTATCATCTGCAGGATGTTGTTGAAACTGTTTAAATGACGTACGAATGGTTCTTCCTTTAAAGCAATGTCTTATTTGCTGCATTACTAAGAGCTAATATAATGAAAAAGAGAAGTATTATACATATGTCAAACTATCTCGTTTGTAATTCTAAGAGGTATTTTTCAGAATTACCTTAAAGTTCTCACTAATGACAAAACTTGTTCTATAATTCCTACTTGTTCTATAATTCCTTCCTTACACTTGAAGTACATACTTCGTTCTCTTAGCTGACAAAAGTGCAAACGTAATTCAACCATTCGTCAATCCTGCACAAAAACAAGCTTAACATAGAGCGTTTTGCAGAGACCACGGAAGCTGAAATACCTGGAAAACAACTCCTGTGTACGAGTATATATATATATATATATATATATATATATATATATATATATATATATATATATATATATATATATATATATATATATATATATATAACTAAGTATCAAAGGTTGCAGACGAAATACACGTGCAAAGGGTACACACACACAAACACATTTTATAGAACGATGCTGCATGATTCTGGTAGTTGGATTTTTATATTCAAAACAACATGTTTTTCCCTAATGTCATTTACACATGTGTCAATAACATGGTCCAACTAACTGTGCAAAACTCATACAAAAGCAAGGCTCACAAACCTTAATTACATAAATATGGACTTGCACGTACGCGAGGAAATTTACATATGTACATACATAAAAGAATGGAATATCAGCTGTATGCATATATGTTATTACCTTGAAAGCCGTGGAAATTGTACGTTCTAGTTAGTAACATAGAGTTAGCTCATTTATGCGTTCCCGGAAAGTTTCTGAAAGAAGGTTATCCTTGTTCTCGGAAAGTTTTATCATCTCCTTTTGGTTTTATGAGCACATGCGTAAACTAAGCTTCGAACGCTGAAACTGGAATGTTAAAAAAATAAGTATAAAAATAAAATACGTTGAGTTTTCGTATGTTGTCTTGGAAATCGTATTCAACAAATGACAGTATCACACATACATCACGTGAAGGACTATAGTTTGTATAGTGTGACATTTTCTCAATTAATAGTCATAATAGTTTTTAACACTTCTGGTTTTAGAGAGATTAAAGTAGATATAGAATCCATCCTTGTCACGCTTATTGATTGGAGAAAGCCATTTCTCGTTATTAATTACAATTTTTACTCTATAGCGATCAATGTTAAGACCGGAAGTTTGAATAGAGCGCTAATAAAGAATATGGTGCCTAGTCTTATAAAGATGATTTGATTTTACGAAGACCGTTCGGAAAGTAACCTCCGATTGGTTAAAAAAGAAACACCAAAGTAAAAAAAAGAGAATTTATTGTATACATCTGAAAACTATTTCTTTGCTCTACTTTCCAACATAGTCTCCACAAACAATCAAGCATTTATCATATCTCTGCACTAGCTTAGAAATTCCATCAGAATAAAACTCTCCTGCTTGTGCCTTGAGCCAGGCTGTGACCGCATCTTTCAGGTCTTCATAATCACCAAAGCCCTGAGATCCAAACCACTTCTTCCGAGATTGTGAAAGGTCGATTTTTACAAACTTTTCCATCAATTTTTTTGAATGAGTTCATCAGTGACCACTCATGACCTGTCACTCCACTCTTCGTCATGAATGTTTGTTTTCATCAAATTTTAAATGAACGAGCCTATTCACGAACAACTCCTTCACCTGTATAACAGCTCGCACCTTTCACTTGGCGTGGTTATCTATTGCAGCACACATTTTGAGACAACAAAACTAGAATTAGTGATCAGACAACCTTTACTCTACTACGACTGCATGCAGACTAATCTACCGCGCACGTCTGTGCAAAAATCGAAGCGTTGCCCCTACTACCTTACGCAATGTGACCAATTGGAAGTTTCTTTCCAAATGCACCTCATATAAAAAAACAGCTTCTCGCTAAGTCTTTTGGTTTTTCCTTAATTCATACAGTATAAATAGTAAAAACAGAAGTTATAGTGAATGCATATTACTTCTGGTTTTACTATAGACTTAAGGAGGGTTGAAATGTACTCTTTGGATGTTTAACCAATTGCAGAAAACTCCTTGTATCTATTACCGTTTATCTCTATAATTATCAACGTAAAAATCCGAAATTACTGATTGCTAGAATTGCCCACGAGGCGAGACGAGACAGAATTTTCTTAGTGAAATACGAGACTAGAAATACGTTTTTTGATCGATAAAACACTTTGATTGTACCTTTTGAGACGGAACTGTTCCAAATTACGTCTCGTGGACAATACTATTAATTGCTACTACTACCTATTTGAATATCATTTGTATCCATGAACTCAGTTCGTAGCTATTAATTCTTTGTAATTTGGCAAAAACTTATGATGATGCATCAAGTATTACTTAAGATAGTTTTGTTTCCCGGACGGACATAAGGAAAGGGATAAATATATAAAAGAATTTGATTTAAAATCATCATGAACCATGAACAAATTAACCTCTTTTTACAGAGATGGTCAATTTAAATTCGGGCTAGCGTGAACTCAGGATTGCTATCTTTAATAAGGCTCTTTCTAACTAACATCAATGAGGCTCACACTACCTTGGGCTTTTACAAATTTGAATTTGGGCTAAGAATCCCCAATCGTTATTCAAACAGGCTTGCCGTGCTCAAGCCCGAGGTCAAACTTCTTTAGCTCGAGCCACGCTCGGGAGTTTGGACGTTTTTTTATTTTCCGAAAGAATATACTTACAATGTTGGATGTTTAATAATTTCCTTACTCATGAAGAACCACAGTGATATTCAAAACGTAAAATCTAATCAAAGCTATTAATTAAGCTAAATACTATAATCTATTGTACGAAGTCTGGTAAAAAAAATACGGTGACTAATTTTATTACAAACAAACTAATAAGCTTACATGAAATTTGATTTAACCTCCTTCAAAGTACTGTCCTTGGCTAGCAATGCACTTATCCCAAAGTTGAATCCATAACTGGAAGGCTTCTTTTGGGAGGGAGTTCAGCTGCTTTGTCGTAGTCTTCTCGATGTCAGGAATGGTGTCGAAATGTATTCTTTTAAGCACAGTTTTAATAATTGGGAAGAACCCAAAGTTGCATGGGGCTATATCTGGAGAGCACATGGAATATGGACACATGGGTTATTCTTTCCCCCAAAAGTTCGCGGATCAAAAGTAAGGTGTGGCACGGCGCGTTTTCGTGATGAAGAAGAAAGCCATTCAGTCATTTAATTGGCGGTTAAAATGCTTTTCACGGACCCATACGAGACGTTTAGTTCTTCTGAAAACTCTCGAATAGTCATTCGCCTGTTTGAACAAATCATTTCTGCCACCTTTCGCACGTTCTCATCTATTTTTAACATCGAAGAACGTCTTGATCGTTGATCGCTTTCAGTGGACTCCTTGCTGCTTTTGAATCACTCATACCATTTGTAAACAGTTTTCAATGAACCGCTTCATCGCCATACAATGATTTTGACATTTCTTGATCTTCTTTGGTACTTTTTTGCAGCTTTGAAGAAAACTTAATGTTGGCGTGCGACAGACACTCTTAACTCGTCCTCACTCTTCTGCCTCGAAAAAAAATCAATTCAAACTCAACACTGACTGTACCAAAGATTTAGGCTGTCGTGATTACTAGTTGAAATGGATACATCATACATAGATGGCACTGTGCAACTACATTCATCGTATTTATTCACACCTGTATTTCTAGTTTTGAACTTATTTTTTATTAATGCAATAATGCTGGATATTCTGTAAGCTAATGTCTTCCGTACTATTTGAAACAGAGCAAACGAATGTGACACTTTAGTATAATCATGGTATAGCTGCTCTGAAAATGATACAGTTGCTATTAATTATGTTTCTAAAAAAAATAGTGGTCCTAAAAGAAATCCTGTTCATTAGCATAAAATTTTCCGAAACTGATTGGGGTAGAATGACCAAATTTCGCAAGTTGATAAAAGACATTGTTCTAAGTGCGAGACGGTTGAGATAGACAATTTCTTTAAAGAGTAGTAGCGAAAACATTTTTGCCATATATTAGTATCGATGTCTCGAAAGCTGTTTCAACTACATTGATCAAACTTTGCACTGGTTATAGCTTTGATAAGCTAAAATTTTCATTTTCATTCTATTATCCCTTTAGAATTTCCAAGTATAGCTATGGGAAAATTTTATAAATGAAATGTAGCAATAAGAAGCAGAAAAAAAGGAGAAATTAGAAAGTACCCACAGTACGAACGTTTAAAGGTGCCATTTCAACCCTGGCTTTTCTTTGAGAAACTTAGGAAAGATAGTTGGAGACGATAATTTGTATAGTCGAGCACGGTATTCCAATCCAGGATCTCTTTTTCACAAAACATATACATTATCCGTTCATCTGTGTTGGTTTATTCAATTAAAGAAGTATTATTGTGTGAAGGAGAAATAAATATTTTAATGCAAGGTTTGATCACGCATCGAGGCAAGTGGGCTTTATGGTAAACAAACACTGTCTACGAGGTTTTTCAGTTTCGCTCCACCTTCTTCATTCAAACATTCTGTTTGTAAGTCCCACCTACGAATTGATATTACAGATTGATGGTCTTGTGTTTACCTCACTGTCCAATATCATGTTATCTATCTCACGGTTTTACAGTTCTTCTGTCACAGATTATCATGTTATTTATTTATACGTCTGCTACTGTTAATTACTCACATTAATTCTGTTTTGTTTTCAGTTATGAATGGATTACGACATAATTAATGAATTTTCTGAAACAGTACTAGCTACTGATTGGCGCTAAGAGCAAAAAATTCTAAGCCTGTAATATGAACTGAGAAAGAGGAGAAGTATAAAATAAAGAACTAGATCTGCGAAATATATACAACATATAAGTCTTAAAACTACATTATTATTAGAATTGTGATCCGGATTTTTATTAAACATTGATATTGTGCCAAATTTTACTATATATAAGGTTTGAGAAATAATTCGCAGCTATCGCGGCGGGAGCTCATGGTTCGGATTCCACGTTAATCAGTAGGTTCACGTCTCATATAGCCTCGCTGCTGAACGGGACGTTAAACTCAAAATCAACTCAACTCAGTAATTCGCAGCTATATACTTTAAGGTAAAAAAGCCACGTGCTAATCACCGTAATGAAGCGACATTCTTAATTAGTACGTCGCATCATCCGTCCGTATTGTGAAGACTGTATCGTCCCACTGAGTGTGCAGCACATTCTTGAATATTCAAAGCGTTCAGACCCCTGAGAACGCTTAGGAGTAACAGTAAATCAGGTTCTGGGTGATAATGTAGTCTTTAGTAACCGAATCCTCAGTTTGATTGGTGAAATTGGAATAACTAACGCATTCTGAGGTTTCCTTATTAGATTTTTCGTGTTACGTGTAATTAATATTTCTATGTTTAAATTATTTTCTCTTGTTATATATTTTATTCTTTCAATTTAGTTTAAAAGTATAGCCATTTTATGTTTTATGTCTTATTTTGTGGCACTTTGATTTGGCGTTTAAAGAAGTATTATTATGAATATTTAATACACAGAATTTCAACCACTGGCCTTATCATGACGTCAACAAACAGCCTCGCTGTTGACACTCACATTAGCCCTAATTATTCATTCATTTTGAGATAAAGCGTTGAGTTGAAGTTAATTCGTGGTTATGATGATCATCACCATGCTGTTCTAGATGGAAACCTACAGGTTCTCTGATAGCAATTCTATGATTTCTGATGACAAAATTATATGCGGTGTAACGAATTATTAACGAACTAAATTCCAGTCACGTAAATTCAATATAATGATAAATACGCTGACTTGGGTTTATGGGACAATCTTTAGGTATACAGGATTCAACATAGATAAAAATATACTTATATGCAACCGCTGTCTATAATATTGCAATTATTGCTTATTGTATAAGAAACCATTGTATTTAGAAAGCATATTGACATACAATAAATTTAAACAAAAGGTAAAGGATATGAATATGCGTTAATAAAATGAATAAGAGGAAAGAAAAAAAATTAATTGAATAAAATGAGAGGATATAATGTTGTTATCTGCGAAACTGAGCTAAAGAAGTGACATGTATACAATTATATATTCTATATTTCAAAGAGCTTACAAGGGCATTCCTACCTATGGGATATTCAATCGTATTAGCAAATAAATATAAAAATACAAGATACCTTATTTCTGAAAGTAGCAACCTTTACAATACCAAGCAACAAGCTAATCATGTGTTAGCAAACTACTACTAATTTTTATTCTACTACTAATAATTATGATCTACAACTGATTCATTCAACCTATATTATCATGGCTTTACATGCCAATAGAACCGAATTTATCTCTAATCCTGTAGAATGTGAGAGTGCTTAAGGGACGGTAGACCTAAACAAAGAACATACTTGATAATTCGTTCTCGTGTTCATAGTAATATAAATTTACACTTACATGTCTATGTTAATGTATATAATTACCTACCTTTTGTTTCAGTTCATGGTGATATATTGGGATTTTATATTGTTACTAGCCATTGGCTAGCTGGGGACTCCACCCCCAGACCCCCGAGTCCGCTCGGCATACCGCCTCGCATTTCTTATCTGTCGGCCTTTGCATCAACAGTTAATTTCGTGATCTTGCTCTTCATATTTCTTGAATCTGCCCATCCTGGGGCTTCGCACCCACACATTGTCTTTGCTCTGCCTGCGGCCTCACACCTCTTAAACTCACAATTCTAACGTTTCTTTTCCTATTTCAACTATTTAAAAGATAAGATTTTCTATCCCAAGAAAACGCCCATTTAAATAGCATGGTGATTTCTTCATCCCGCTTTAGACCTCTAAACATCACCTCTAAAAATCACCTCTAAAAATTTCACTTTTGGCAATTTTTCTGTCAGTTAGTTCTGGAAGGCTACAATCATGCCCAATTTCGTAATTCTAATCCTGCCGAAAGTGCCTAAACATTTTGGGGTGTAGAAGACGTCCCATATAAATAACATAGGAAAGATTTTACAGTTTCCCATAAAACCACTCTACAGTTGGAAATTTCTATTTCTGATGATTCGCTTAGGTAACGATAACAAAAACATACAAGCATACCGAATTTCAAGTTTTTATTTAAATTCTAAGCACCTAAAACATGAGATTGTAGGTCCAAAAAATGCCCATTTAAATAACAAGGGGAAATTCTTCATTCCCTCTTTAGACCACCTAAAAACTAAAAATATTCACTTTTGGCAATTTTCTTGTGGATTTGTCCCGAAAAGCTAAAATCATGCCAAATTTAATCATTGTAGCCATATAGAAAGTGCTCAATAATTTATGGCAACTCATGTAACTTTATACAAGGTGTTTCAAAACAACACTACAACGTTTGGGAGGTGATTCCTGACACCAAGATAAGACGGAAAGTATAGACCAACCTGGATGCACAGATGCTTCCCTTTGGAGGTATAAGCTCCCGAAAACATTTAAAAAATGAACTTTAAAGGTTCATAGCTCCAAAACTATAGGACCTACCGTAGTCGGATCAAGACTTCACTTAGGAACTAATATGTGCCTTATTCAAAAATTCATGTTTCAGAATCCTAAGGTACTCACGTAACAACTTTATAGAGGGAATTTGACTACGGGCAAATAACTTGAAGTGCTCACCAACTTCCTTTATAAAAATTGTTGCGTAAGTATTGGGGGATTCTAAAACATGGATATTTGGATAAGACACACATTAGTTCCTAAGTGAAGTCTTGACCCGACAACGGTAGGTTCCATAGTTTTGGAGCTATGAACCTTTAGAGTTCTTTTTTCACGTTTTCGGCAACTTTTAACTCCAAAGGGAAATATTTGAGTACCCAGTTTCGTCTATACTTTCTGTCTTATCTTGGTATCAGGAATCACCTTCCAAACCTTGTCGGTGTTGTTTTAAAACACTCTGTATATAGTTAAGATGTAATTGTATATCTGCATACTTTATGTACAGTATGAAACCGGGAAGTCCATTCCCAATTATTCGCTTTTTATGTATTTCATTCGCTCTTTCGGAATAAGACGTGTCTATCCACCTGTTCTGGAAAACTGTATTCTATGTTGTCTGGAACATTTCTCCAGTAGCGTTGTATATCTTGTCAATTTTAAACCAAACTTTTAACTTCATTTTAACTACTTCGTTGCACTTCAAACTGGAGCGTTGTCACGCCTAAAATATAATATGCTCATCATCATCATTGTCGTCGTTCCTCTTAGCCTCGGATCGTAATCGTAAGATATCAAACTAGAATAAACTTTGTTTGATAATTGGTTATAATATACTAAATTAGTGTTGAGAACATAATAGGTACAGGATAGTTCAAATGACAATTCATGATAACGTTCCTTAACAATGTTGCAGATATGGCAGTTATGATGGTAGTCTGCGAATGTCTATTTAGAGCAATTTGTAGTCTTTTCCAGACCTCCAAAACACAATAAGTACGGAATGGCTTATAGAAGGACTGTGTCTATTTTTCTGTCGACAAGTATCAGAGGCAATTCTGTATAAGATAGCAAAAAGTGGTTTTCTGATATGAATTCAGAATATCAATAACAAATTACTCCTGCATCCTGATCCATATATTCCAACCGTGTGTGATAGTCTAACCGTTCCTGATATCCATGTTAATCGTAATAGAGCATCAAATGGCAAAACATAGCCAGAAACAGTTATTTGACATAGATTTTACTTGTCAAAAATAGATCCTTTCTTTACTACTATCACTACAAAAATTAAAAGTGGTTAGAATTCACTGCAAATTTCAGTTTCTATATTAATCCTCATATAGTAAAAAGCCATTAGAAATAGCGAGAAATTGCTTCTTAGTATACATCCACCATCTCGATAGTAGTTGCAATCTCCCACTTTATGTATCCATTAAAACCGGAATCTGTATTGTTTCTGGTTGGTTCCCAATTGAGGGAGTGCCCCATGGTGAGGCGTAAAGAACGAACGTTGGGGATTAAACTTCTGACAAAAATAACTGTAATAGTATGAACAAAACCTTTGTAACACCACTTCTAATGACCATTTGAAACTTATTTTCAACAAACTTCGCAAGTGATACGGGTCTTAGGTAGGGAAAAAGAAGAGGATAAAGTATAAGGAGCTCACAGACGGGCCACCAGATAAATAAGATTTGGAATCACTGACCTAAAATATTATAATATTGAAAATATAGTTTGTCAATTTGCCATAGTTTCACAACTTACTTGTTTGATCAATGCACTATCCTATTAGAGTGATTAGTTTTTGAAGTTATTTTAGTGTGTCACAACACTGTTTATTGTGATTATTAGATATGTTGGTTGTGCTGATAAAGTATGATATTTATTACAGTTTATTATCAGCTTAAATCTGAGAATATTTTAGAGAAAAACTTGGTTCAATATTTATTGGAATGGTCAGGCCTATGATTTATCGTGTTTTCCTATCCAACTGATATTAGTCACGCCAACAATAAAGTATTTGGTTTGGGTTTTATTGCATAACATTTTGTTGGTTATACAGGTGATATGTAAAATACTCATAACTTTTCTGATGTTTAATAAAGTGTTACTACCAATGCGTTCTTTAAAACGACGATTAATGAGAACAAAACGTCTGCAAAACGTATTTTTTTAACAACTCTTGACAAATCGTTATTTCACATGGTAACGATCATTAAAAATCATCGTTCAAACTCGTAAAAGCTCGGACGGAAGATGTTTAATTATACATTTTAGATTATGGTCGCTACCAGATGGGAAATTTTGGGAATATGAAAATTACAGCCCTTACATATATACGTGTGTGTGTTTGTGTGGAACATGCCTTTGTTTTCTAAAACAAAAAACAATATAGAATATGACTCCTCTCATTCTGGTTACGAGATTATACATATTCAGTTCTTTGTCCTGTTCCGTTCCACACACACACAAGAGAAACTGTATAAATAAACACTCCCCGACAGTCAACAGAGACACGGGATGGATATATACAACCGAAAAAAAATCTGAGATGAAACAAGAGTGTTAGTTCATGAATAATGGATTAGCGAAACAAAGTGCGGATTGCGAAATTTTCTACTGCTTCTAGCAACGGGTAATATACAAGCGAATAACATTAAGGCTATCTTTAACATGCAATTTCGGACTATTTTGTTATATATATATATATATATATATATATATATATATATATATATATATCAGAAAGTTATTTTACTTTTCAGAAAACATGTTTAATACATGTATAATGATTTAGAAGTAATGAGATTCAGATTGAGTTCGTTGCAAAAATAAGAATATACATGATTTTCTGACTTTAAAAGAAAATAATAAAAGTTTTATCGTAAAATGTAGTTTTCAATAAACAACCTATTGGCTGTTATATATTTACATTTTTCATAGAGATGCAAGGGAAAAGGTAGAAAAGGGATTTTTTTCAAAGAATTTTTTCTTTTTCGTTTTCCAAACTTCAATTTTTAAGGAAGAAATAATAGTTCTTTCCATTACGTCTGCTTTATTATAATACAAAAATAAAAATTAGTAGCTGCATTCTGAAGCTTAAACTTTTTTTTTAAGAAATCATATTTAAAGAATTCAAGGAAATTGATGATTTGGTAGGATAGAAAAAGGATCTTTACCCTTCCTGGTTTAACAATTACAGATTTTAGAACTATTGGAGAAACGGTTAACGGCAATACTACTACTACTACTACTAATAATAATAATAATAATAATAATAGCAATAATAATAATAATAATAATAATAATAAAATGTGTTACAAAGTTATCTGCTATGAAAATTAGTAAGAAATTATCAAAGATAAATTCAAATTTCAAATCAGCATTTCACTGGCAGGTACATTTTTCCTCTAATTTGAGCATATGGATAATACTGTATATATTTGCAGAAAATACAATAATGAATTTGTGGAAATAGTTGATAATATCACTTTTGAACTTCTAACGTTTTCAGATATTGGCATTGGTTTCCAGATAGTGTAGGTAGTTTAACTAAAAGTCATAGTGAGACGTGTTAGTTTCTATGGAATTAAATTGATTTATTATGACTCTTTGCAAATACAAAGGCAGTGTAAATGTATACCCGTAGTATTTCTATGAATTTACTGTTGTGTTCTTATATTAAGTGTGTTTGTAAGTAGTGTCGTGTCAATAGTTTAAAAAATGTGCAGCCAGAAAAATAGAGTACTTCGAGAATATATACGTCTTGCATTCTTCACATGCAAGTGAAGCTAATTAATCAAATTTGCAGTGGCCATTGATTCAGCAGATAGAGGGTTTGCATATCCCGCTGACAAATTTCCTCATTTATCAAATGCTATAATTAAGGTTCTTCTTGAGGGAAGAATCCTCACATTTGACAACTTTAACTTGATTGAAGGTTTGAAGCATATTCTAACAGATAAAGAAAAGCGAGCATTGGAATTTTACAATAAAGTCACATTAAAATTCCTTGGAAGTAGGAGAAACTCCAAATACAAGGGCTTCCTGAATCAAGTGATCACAATCTTTAAAGATTTGTGGTGAAATATGTTCTTAAAAGTACACTTCAGGGATTCAAAACTAAACTTCTTTCCAGAAAATTGTAGTGATAGAAAAATATATCGGAGATTGCGGGAAAAGGATTTCATACAGATATAGCCATGGAGAAACGGTATGAAGGGAAATTAATGCTTACAATATTAGGAGAATATTGCTGGGTTACATCTAATTTGGGACAAAAACACTGAAAATCAAAAGAGAAATAGGACATTCTGTTGAAAGTTCGATTATTCTTTGTAAATATGCTTTTAGAATAACTGTTAAAAATTGTATGCATACATACATGGATTTCTCTTTTAATTGTTACGACATTAGAAAACATCGTACATCATAAATGTCTTTTGTGCTTGTGTGTGTCTACGTATTTCTTGCATGTTAGAGTTCAAAGTATATACAATAACTAGGATCATTTACCCGCTTCGTTGTGTTAAATTAAGGAAAAATAGTAATATGTTTCATTATTCAGTAACTTTTTACTATTACTAACGCGCTCCTTGATATTGGTCATTTTCGATTATTGTTATATATCCCCTATCCTCCCCATGTTGCGGGCCACGAAATTCGAAGTGTCATTATTCACCTTAGCGACACTGATATTGGTCATTTTGATTGTATATATATACCGGGTGTTCAGAAAGTAAAGTTCATAAATTGCCGCATTTTATTTTCCACAAATCACTTTAAACAACTGAAATTAACTCGAAGCTAAAGTTTAATGTCATTGAAGTTATGAGAGATGCTGGAAATGATCTTGCACTTGAAGAAACAGTTGCACACTTTTCTGCATGTTCTTGAAGACACAGTTGCACATGTTTCTGCATGTCATCACTTACCACCCACAACATCGCCCTGCATAGTTACTTTCTGAACACTCGGTGTATATATATATTGCGGGGCTGAATTTGGATTTAAATGGCATCAGAAGTGTCACTGTTAATCTCAGCGACCTCAAAAACTATAGATTCGACACAAATATCGGTCATTTTCGATCATTTGTAAATGTCTTTCCCATCCTTTAAGTTACATCGTCAAGGTGACATAACAAAAATCATCTCATGTTCGGACTTCATATAGGTTGTAATTTGATCGAGATCGGTCAGGTGGATCAAGAGTTTTTAAGTTTTATTTATTTTTATATATCTTCCCCTTCTATCTCCTCCCCTAAGTTCTATCGTCAAAGTGAATAGATAAATGCCATCCCAGGCTGAACCTCATCTATGTTAAAAAATTGATTGAGATCAGTTGGGGGATTCAAGAGTTATTAAGTTTATTTACTTTTATATATCTGTTCCCTCCCCTTCCTCCTAAGGTCTACCTCAAAGTGATATGATAAAAACCACCCAGGTACGAACCTTATCCATATTGAAAGTTTGATTAAGATAGGTTCTGTGGTGAAAGCGTGATGAAGTCACAAAGACTGTTACTTTTATTTGTAATCTTTTTACATATATCTCCTCCCTCCTCCACCCCTTCGTTGCACTGTAAAAGTGAAATGAAGAAAGCATCGCAGGCCCGAACTTTATCTATGTTAAAAGTTTGATCAAGATCGGTTGGGTGGTTCAAAAGTTATTAAGTTTTATTCATTTTTATATATTTGCCGTCCTCCTCTCCCCTCCCCAAAGATCTAAAAATGAAATGATAAAAGACTTTCCAGGTTTGAACTTCATATATGTTGAAAATTTCATTGAGATCGATCACGTGGTTCAAAAGTAATTAATTCACGCCATAGTCACTTGATTTTTATATTTATTAATTTTTGTGTATGTTCCTCTCCGCCCCGTCCCTACGTTGCTCCGTCAAAGTGATTTGATAAAAATCATCCCAGTCCCGAACCTCATCTACATTGAAAATTTGATCAAGATCGGGCTTGTGGTTCAAGAGTTATTAAGTTTTATTTAATTTTTCTGTCCTTCTCCTTCCACTTCCCTAAGTTTTACTGTCAAAATAAATAGCTAAAAACACTCCCAGGCCAGAACTGCATTTACGTTGAAAATTTGATTGAGATCGGTCGGGTGGTTGAAGAGATTAAGAGTCACAAACACAGTCACTTTCAGTTTTATAATATAGATTTCTTGCCTGCAAATTTTGAGTTCAGGCAACCAAAACAGCGCCAGTGATAAATGGGTTGCATAACAATCTGCAGTTATGCAAGGTAATCCCGGATGTGAAATCAAGTCAATATAACCATTTCGAATCGAATCTGAGACTCATAAGTATTATAGGTTGTAAGGGCATTTCGTTAATTGTACAATGTCATATAGAAAGCAAAGAAATTAAAGACGAGACGAAAGTTCCGTTATTTCTCCCCAAATACTTCTTCATTTCATTATGCATTCGCTTAAGGAGTACGGGATAGTTAATGAAATGCAAAGAAAAACTATCGTTTGCTCGAAATTCACTGAATAATTGTAGCAGTAACCTGTTGGCACATTCTGGACCAAGAGAGCTATACAAGTAATGAGAGGTATACAAGAAAAAAGACATTTCAATATGAACAACAAAAAATAAATATTGGAGAGATACTTCGCATTAGAGAAATTGAATACGTAAAGAATTGAGGGGTTGACTTGTAAAAGCATATGTCACGAAAAAAAAAAAAGTAACTAGCAAAAGACGCTTATGGCAAAGCCTCTCACACGTACCGTTAACTTCATCTTTGGAAAGCTGCAGAAATTAAATTTTCTTCTAGCCACTTACTGGTTTTATCCTGTTATTGCATCCTTTCTTACAATCCTTTTTGCCAATAAACTAATTTTTGATTTTTTTTTTGTGACTGCTATAATTTTCCATGTCAACGCCCCAGTGCAAGAGCAGAGGAATTTATCGATTCTGAAGGCAGAAATCACTAGTATTAAATAATGCTAGGCTCAAGTAGCACAAGAGAAAACAATATTCCTGGAATCCTCAATAGACTGTTTAAGTCAAACATCACACCATACATCAGTTGTCATGACAATAACCTCACTCTCACTTTAATGACTCGGTCAACCATGTAGAGATTATATATGATCATACTGGCAGTGCATTGTTTACGCTCAGAAAACCGTGTCCGTTTCAAGTGATTTAAGTTGAAAACTACTATTCCAACTGATTAAAGGAAGTACATGTTATGTGCAGCACGACAAACCTTATGATGAAATAGGTTATTACAAACTCGCTTATCATCTGCTTTGCATCAGCACATTTTATATAGTACAAGTAACGTCATTAGAATTCACAATATGAATAGAGAGTATAAAGATAATACTATATAATTTGGCAGGAAAATATCTAGTATTCCCATAAAAGAAGTCTCAAATGCTACATATGTAGTTACTCCAAATAAGTATAGATTTCACAGTGCATATTATTCTGCTTATGAGCACCATTTTGCAGGCGAAAAAGATTCAATAACTTCTGTAAATATGATGAATAGAACACCGAGAGACAACAAAACAATAATTTTTCGACTTTTGGAAGACTGACTATGATTCATCAACAATATTAAGGCTTCTGGGAAGTTTGGGATTACTAATATTTTCCCTGTAGGCTACTACAAGAACCAATGAGATTAGCAGAAACAACAATAGGCAAAGATCTGTCAGACTATGCTAAGCTTTAATTTTATACACAATAAAATATAATCCTGAACCAAAATGGCATGAAGAAGCTTGCTAGAAATAATAATAATAATAATAATAATAATAATAATAATTATTATTATTATTATTATTATTATTATAATTATAAAGATATGAGAATTCAATGCTGCATCTGAAAGTGCATAAGGAATCAGATAAAATGCATGTAGGACTAACAAGCTAGATTAAGAGGGATGGCGTAAGGTATACATAGTTTAAAAATGGGGGCGTTAGGTATAGAAGGTTCGGAACCACTGTTCTATAAAAATTGACAATGAGATTTCAGCATGACTGTGTTTACACACCATACAAAGTCAAAATATCACAAGATTGATTCACGAACAATGTACCCGAGTTAATTGTTCTTATTGTCCGGCCAGGATTCCAGACTCAAATCCGCTGAAATGTATTGGAAAGGGTTATCTGTACTAAGCGTCATGACTATGTGCAATTTCGAAAATGATCTGTTGTCCAAGTTACGAATCGATTCCATATGCAAATAGTGCATGACACTATAGATGCGTGACCTAATTGTTTATGACTTTCTAGAGTAAAGGAGGCTAATTTGAATACTGTTATACTCAAAATGATACTAGTTGTCCTTCCTAACAGCTCGCTGTGCTCATGTAGTGCTCAATACTGTGTTGCCAGTTTTTGCCTCGGGTATTGAAACACAGAATTATTCACTGCAAGAGAATCTCAGTTGTATGAAATTAAATGACACAAAAATGCACTAAAAAGAATGCTCAAAATAGCTAGCAGGTCCACTACTCAAGTTGACATCCAATTAAAACAAGCTGCATTTGTTTATATTCAAATTGGCAACTTGTGGAAAGAGTTGAATTTTTACCATTGCAAAGCGAGAGAGAGAAATGAGCCACTTTAATTGGCTGAACGTGCTGTTGCCATAGAAACAGTTCTTCTTGCCTGATTGTTATGACAATGTGCAGGAAGGGAAAAACAGAAGAAAGCAACTGCCAGAACGGACAAGTTGTATCAAATGAAATGAGTTTTTTTTCACATTGTTATATTTTCGTGAATACAATAAGGCCGTGTTCATTTATTTAACCTTATAATTTTTGTAGATATGATTTTGTATATGCAGGACATAATTCATGACACTACTAGGGATATTTCAGGGAATCTTCAACACAACATGAAATAAATTACTTAATCCGTACAAGAAATATTATAACGCATACATTATTTATTTGCATAGGTCAAGTTGCATACATTTGATTTATCAACAAAGAAATATTCTTTGGCGTGGGAAACTCAGGTTCGATTCCCGGCGGAACCTCATGTGGTTCGGAATCCACTTTAATTAGTAGGCCTCGTCTCATATACCCTTGCTGCTGAAAGGGAGATTAAATTCAAATACAACTCAACAAATAAATAAATATCGGTATCTAAAACCTTTATTTAATTCGGTAATTTAATCAAATCAGAAATTTGAATTACATTTATGTTCACTATATTTTTACTTATCATAACAAATAACTTTAACATTTTTCTTAAAACTCGCTTTGCGACCGTGCATTAACTTCATTTTTATTCCATTCATAGGTTTCAACTATCACTTTTATACACACTAAGTGTGCATTATATGTATCAAAATGACATGATTTGAGTCTGCAGCATTTCCTTATTTTAGAATCAGTTTAACTTCTCCCTAAAGATTCTATAATCCTAAATAGTTTCGCTATCAGCAAGTGCAGTTCATTCCTCTATGGAAGCGAGTTCGACTTTAGCGTTGAGATCACCATGGCAACGACGTGATATAAAGTCAACGATTAAACAAGGAGTGTGAACCAATAGATTATGTCATGATTCTGGAAAGGTTTTGGATTAGAATGAAGAACGTGAAAGTTTACCCTGGGGCTAAGATATTCTAGATCACAAACTATGACCTTAACGAAACAGCTAAGTAATACGATTAGAAGCACTTTGAATGTGGGTATAGCAATGGTGGAGAAGATAAGCTGGCTGTAATGATAAACGAATAATAAAAAAGAATACTGGAGAGCGTTAAAAGGAAGCAAAGATACTAGCTTCTCAACAGGTGGAACAATCAAAAAGTCAAACACATATTAGTTAAAAAGTTAAACAAGTGATTTGAGAAATATTTTAGTTAGCAAATATAACCATTTTCATGTCGTTTATACGATCGTAGTCCAGAACTTCCGAAAGTATTTCACTAGGCATCCCCTTCGTAAATCGTGCATACTTCACGTATCTTTTCCCCACGTTTTGTTTGACTTCTTCTGCCATTTCATGTGTAGCAATGAATTATTTATTATTATTATTATTATTATTATTATTATTATTATTATTATTATTATTATTATTATTATTATTATTATTATTATTATTATTATTATTAATAATAATAATAGCCACATTCTCACCAATTTACTATATTTGGATCTAGGGTCTTTAGTACTTTTATTAACTTCTATACAAGGATACCCTTTATTATTTTTTTTGTAAATAATAAATTTTAAAACAATAAAGTAGATGGTTACGGTTTTGGTTGCTAGTTATAATATGAATATAAATATGAATTGTTCATGAAGTGTTGAACCTCAAATATCTCTCCTGGAAAATTTAAATTGTGTGCTTAAGCCACTTCGTATCCAAGCGACCCATTTATTTCAGCTAGATTTCTGCATGTCATAGACAAATTGTCGAATATGTAGCGTTCTGTGAAGTTTCCTAAAGCTAAATTGTGAATGGTCATTACAAGGGTACTTCATTCACAATTTTACAGTTTCTTTCTGTCCGTAACTTGCGCTTCCTTACTTGTTCACGCTTCTCAGGTTGTACACCACAGTTGAAAATGATCGATATTTAAAGGCAATGTTATAGACAAATTTACATAATTTCTATTTCTTGAATGGAGATGATAAGACGTAGTATTATACTTAAAACACTTTCGTGGAAACCAATTTTAACATATTAACTTAATATTATTGAACATCTATCTGTTCCCCCAAATTTCAAAATGGATTCTCTTTCTTCTTTGTAATAGGGACATTTAGTAATGACCACATCCAATCAATATTCAATTTCAACTTAAAGTTGATCGAGCCACCTTGGGTGGTTCTCTCCAAAAGACGTTAATGAGTGTGCTACACGCACACCTTATATTTGATTTCCGAATATAATTTCCGGAATCAGAACGCTGATTTATATATAGTGAGAGCTGTTGACAGAAATAACGATTCATTTTTAGTGGGACGCAGTAGGATTTTAATCTATGTACTAAAAGCCATTTAACAGTGACGGGGCTTTTACACATTGTGATAGCCAGAGAAACCTTACAAGCTCAAAAGAGTTTCTTAAATGGAAGGTATAATTAAATGAAGACCTGTTCTGTGGCAGTTTCACTGATTCCTAGTCTCTCATAAACTTCTAAAGTCTGCATATATTTCTACACTTTGTCTATAAAACTATACTTGCTTAATAGGTAAATGATTGATGTAGCAAAGACAATCTGATCTTACACTTCATTTGTATTTTCCCCTTACAAAAACAATCTAGTTATACATTTTTTTCTGAAAATATAAGTGGAAGTATTTCACAATTACTTATCGCCTTTTCGGATGCAGAATAATACACATTTAATAATATCACTGTTTTACAAGGGTTGTATTTCTAAAATGAAATTTTGTACTATGAAAGGTATGTGACATGGAAGTTCAAATGAGACATCCAATTTGATCCGTCAGGGATAGTTTACGAGTAATTCAAGTATTCATGTACTACATATATTCATATACATGCCAAACACAGTATATGGTGACAAAAGGGAATTTCGAAAGTAAGACCTTGCAACATTGACAGCTTTCATTTCTCAGTGGTTGGCAAAACTTATCCAACAGTGTTTTGTTGTTGCAATGTGATGTTGGGAATAGTTTGTGAGCGTGTGAATCTGGTATTTGTAAACCAAGCGTGTGAATCTGGTATTTTATCGGGCGTTAGTACTACTTACTGTATGTAAAGTGAATGCTGCGGATTCATTTTGTTTGTGTTTAAGTGAAGTAAAAAAAAAAAATGCCTCGCACTCGTGGTTGTAAGTACGCAGCTAACAACTTTTATGTTTGTGGCGAGTTCACCTTCGTGAGGAACAGGAAGAAAATCACACCTATCATCAAGAGAGCATATAAGCAGTACTTTGGCGTCGGAGCTGGTGATTTTGATAAGAAGTGGTCACCTAATATGTGTTGTGCTACATGTTACTGTAAATTAATTAAGTGGTGGCAAGGAAGAAATGTTTCTTTATTTGCTGTACCGATGGTTTCGGGGGAACCAAGGGACCATTTGACAGACTGTTATTTTTGCTTAACCAAAATTCAGGGATTCACGAACAGCAAATCAAAGAAACATATTGTTTACCCGGAATCTGCGGTCAGCAAGACGACCTGTGGCGTATTCTGAAGCTTTACCAGTTCATTAAAGGCCCACAGAAATAGAAGAGATGAGTGATAATGAAGAAAGTAGCACTACAGAGCCTACATCTTCTCCGGAAAAAAGAAGAGATCCCCCGTATCAAGGCACGAGTACGCCCACGAAACGTGTATTACAGCAGGATGATTTAAATGATTTAGAGCGAGACTTAGGACTCAGTAAACAGAAAGCAGAATTGTTAGGCTCCAGGTTACAGGAATATAACCTTCTCCACGAAACAACCAACATAACCTACAGGAACAGAGAACGTGTTTTTGTGTCTTATTTTGCCAGTGATAGTTCCATGACATTCTGCAATGATGTTCATGGATTCGAGATACGGACAAAATCTCGCGGCCAAAACCTCGCCGCCCAAAACCTCGCGTGGCCAAACCCTCGCCGCCCAAAACCTCTCGGGCCAAAATCTCGCCGGGCCAAAACATCGCCACCCAAAATCTCTCCGGGCCAAAACCTCGCCGCGAATGAAACTTTTCTTTAAAATTTACAAAATGTGTTTCTTAATATGCAATTCCCCATTACAAATAATAAGAATAAGATAACAAAACATCGTGTGCGTGGGCTTTCTCAGGTTATTCCCATTTCCTTCCACTTTCTTTATTCGATCATTTCCTTCATCCTGGTCATCTACGTCTCCTTTAACCTATAGGACATAATCAAGGGATGTCGTAAAAACTCATATATTATTTCATATTTTCATAAATATTATTAGATTTTTGTTAAAATTTTAAGTTTTTGGATGTTCCAAAGTTCACGAAACTAGCCTCGTTAGTTGTCATTACTTTCCTTATGCAGACTTTCTTTCACCAAAAACCAGTTTAAAAACATCCTGTCGCCCTACCTTCACATTGAAATCCTCTAATACAGAAATAGAATTTTCATATGGTATCGCGGGACTTGGTCAAATACCCGTGATACTTCTTCTGAAACAGCGTCTTTTATACCGTCACCCTTATCATCTGTTGGAACATTTACATTTTGGTCAGGCGAGATTTTGGGTATGGCGATATTTTGGGGCGCGAGGTTTTGGCCCAGCGAGATTTTGGCCCGCGAGGTTTTGGGTGGAGAGGTTTTGGCCAGGCGAGGTTTTGACCCCGCGAGATTTTGTCCCGCGAGGTTTTGGGCGGCGAGGTTTTGGGAGAGCGAGGTTTTGGCCAGGCGAGGTTTTGGTCCGCGAGGTTCTGGCCGCGAGGTTTTGTACCCAAACCCATGGATTCATGTCAGCCTTGCACATAACATACGAACCTGGTGAATGGAGATTATTTTTGGATGCTTCGAGAAATAGCTTAAAAGGTGTATTGCTGCATATCGGGAATAAACTGCCTTCAATCCCAGTTGCATATGCCACTTTTACCAAAGAGAGTTATGTCATTTTCAGAAAGATATTGACCTTAATTAAGTACAGTGAACATAGTGGAAGTTGTGTTGTGACTTCAGGTAATAGCATTATTATTAGGGATGCAACAAGGTTACACGAAATATGCACTCTTTTTGTGTGAATGGGATAGTCGGGAAATAACTTCCCACTATGTGAAAAAGTAGTGACCTAAACGCAATTTGACAGTTGGTGAAAAGAATGTGCAACGGGAGAGTCTTGCAGATCATAGAAATGTTCTTGTTCCACCCCTACATTTAAAATTTGGACTTATTAAACAGCTTGTGAAGGCAATGGACCCAATGGGCCAGCTTTTGCATATCTTGCTGACAAATTTCCTCGAGTGTCAACTGTAAAAATAATAGAGGGCGTGTTTGTAGGTCCGCAGATACCAGAACTGCAGAAAGATAGAGATTTTGAGGCATGTCTCACAGAGAAAGAAAAGCGCGCATGGATGAGTTTCACGAAAATAACCCAAAACTTCCTTGGGAGAAGACGGGACTCTAAATATAAAGAGATGGTGGATGAAATGCTTGCAGCTTCTCAGGACTTAGGGTGCAAAATGTACTTGAAGGTGCATATCATGGACTCACTTCCCCAGTAATTGCTGTGACATTTCCGATGAATACGGAGAAAGATTTCATAAAGATATATCCACCATTGAAAAAACGCTATGAAGGGAAGTGGATGCCCACCATGATGTCAGACTATTGCTGGTGTATCATCAGAGACAAGAGAGACACTCAGTACAAAAGAATAAAGTAAACCATTATGTACGGTCGACAGCTGTTTCGCATACCTACAATTCTATGTAATATATAGTGTCAACAATATATAGTAATGCTTTACAAACACAAACATTACGTGCTGATTACTCCAAAACTATCCCTGATGCGTAAAAACTAAAATCAGATTTGAATTCAGGAGTAAAAATCCTTTCAGAATCACTACTTTGTTACCCAGAAATAGAACTTTTTTTTTTAATTTGTTTTGTAGAACAATGTATTTAGAGGTAGTGGTTTGTAGTATTGTCCCCATTCTCAAAGCTTAGACCTCTCTGAACAAAAATTTCTGGGTGCGCACCTGTTCTGTGGTAATAATGAAAACTTGAGAAAATTTGTTCATGTTTCTTAAAGATTAACTTACACATTCTAAACTTCAAATCAGGATCGTACAGAGCGGAAGCAATCATTTTAGCTAGGGTCATCTAACTGACTTTGGTGCAAGCGGTCCCGGGTTCGATACCCGGTGAAGTCACTCGGCCCAAAAAGTGTAACAGTTTCTTTCAGGCGAGTCATCTTGAATGAGGTTTTTTTCTGGGTTTCCTTCATTCACAAGAGGCAAATGCCGGAATGCTACCTAGCATAATGATCCCAGACCGCTTTCTTCCTTCCACAATCCTTTCTTCCTTTCTTTTCATCGTATAGTGTGCTCGTCGAGGGACGTCATACGTGACTGGCTAAATGGCCTTAGATGCCGACAGCCCAGAAATCTAATTCCTAATTCATAATTCAATAGGCACGGTTAATATTGCCTTTGGCCTTACGGCAGGTTTCGATTTAGCTATACCTTCTTACCCATCTGGTCAAGAGGCTGCTGCAAAATAAGTAAAGAAAGTGAAACTTGTAAATACTATAGCAGGCACACTGGTATCAAAAAACTGCTTTGGACACTACTATAATATTCAAACAACGTACAGATGATGTTGTAAACTTAGAATCTACCTCTATTTGTGTGAAGTTTGGTAGGTAATGGCCTAAACTGCGAACGTTAGTGTTGTATGATAGTCTGTGCATCCGCCAGTGGCTCGGAGTGCACGTTAACTGTAGGGGCGTCTTGATAGCCTCAGTGGCGCATAAGAATTCAAAACTCATACTACTATTGCGCTACTGCTGCCGATAATAATAATAATAATAATAATAATAATAATAATAATAATAATAATAATAATAATAATAATAATAATAAGAAACACGGTATAAATATGCCCAGCACATGGAAGTAGAGACACGGGTTATCGTAATACTTTTAGCAAATGAGCTCACTTAATAGTTAGTGTTCTCTCTTCGTAGTCAAAAATATGGGTTCGAGTAACGCACTTGTTCTGAGTGTTAGACTTTAGCTCAATTTTGCTAGTAGATTCCTTTAATATTTGAGCCCATGTCATCTGTCAAGCAAACTTTTGCGCATCATTTGATGTTAAGTATATTTGAACGTTGTAGATTTTATGAACCTGAACATGTGATCCATAATAAACACAATAGGTCGAGTTTGACAAGCATGAAGTATTTTTAACGTTTAGTTCATTAATTTTATACCTAGGTATGTCAGAACTTAAGTTAACAGCTCACACTTAATTCTAATTAAAGGCAACCTTACTTCGCTGTTTTTTAAACGTGGAATAGGAGTACATTTGAATACTGTGCAACATGGAAAACAACGGAACGTTAAGAGGTAAAATTTCTTCGAAATCTTTCTTGTTTACACTCCGATAAACGAACGGTTGACGAAAAAAAAAACTTTATTGATGTAATACTAGAATTATCAGTGAGATGGAATATCACTATATATATATAGAAAGAGTGTGTAAACTTTTCCTTCTTTGCAATGTTTTCTTCGAACCAATGTTTGGACAAATACATTTATACTCTAGAGTAGAATTAAAGATTAAAGGAGATGTTCCGGAGAATTGTTGGAAAGTGACGGCAATAAGTTCGTGTTCTAAAGCTACAGGCAATATTCAAATGTGACCTTCATTAAATTGAAATTTATCGTTGTTTCTTTAGGCTACATACCAACAATGCAAATTATATTCCTCAAAGGTTTAGCATTGAAAAAAAATTTATATATATAAACTGTCCGGTGAGGAAGTACAAATATTTTGGCAAAATGAATGTATGAACATGTGGTTATTCTCTTTTTTCCGAGATTGTGGGGGAGTACCTTTGCAGCCCCTGAAACCTGCTAATTGCGTATAGAACGCCTGTGTAAAAAACAAGAAACAGCTTATTCGCTTCTACCTGGGGCCACTCCAGCGGGGTCCAAAGATGATGGTAAGGATTTCTGCAGGGAATGTTTCTTGTTCAGGTACGTTATGGGTCCGAATACATAGCACTTCTGAAAAACGTGTTTCATACTGAAGAGAATGAACTTTAAATCATGACTTTCCAATAAACAATGTTGATACAATAGCTGTTTCACTCCAAGTCTACGATTTTCTCTATACTAACAGCGTTAATGGGCCCCAGGGACTTACATATTTGTCCATGGCACCTAATGTTTTGTGCATGAACATATTTTTGTTATATTTATCGAATCGTCTATTCCTTGTTCCAGTGGACAAACCTTATCGTTGCTGCATTTATATTATGCTTGAGCGTATTGAGCTGTGCCACTACTGATAGTTTGTCCACTTAAAAATAAGGTTCTTTTAGGAGTCGCTTATGTTTGGCCTTTGTCTTCACTTTCGATTCGAGGCTTTGAGTATTTTTCTTCCTTCTCAGTTTCATTTTTTTTATTTTTAGAGAGTTATTTCTTATTAAGCAACTGTTTATATTATTTAGATGTAGCAGCATAAGGAAGTATCCACTGAAAGAAACTATCCAAAACTGCAGTTGACATATTAGTTGAACATGATACTGTAGAACGTTGCACTGGCTCATCTCTTGCAGAATCCATACTGATTTTGATAATGATTTGTGGCTCAGAACTATTAACCAATTCTGAGTTGCATCCGAATTACTTCCTTCTTCCTGAATTTTGTTAACAACGATATGACACTTATCTGTACCTGATGTGTCATTTAAGCATCGAGATACATCATGGTATGTAGAATAAATACTAGTAGTTTTTAAGTTTATCTTGTTCAACTAAAGTCACAAACGATACAAAACAAAGAAACATGCGTTGAATCACTTTCACTGTCGTTTTCGGTTAGACTTTTAAATGTCCGCAATCTGATTTCACCAACAATGTATGTGAAAGAATTAAAAGTTAGCCTCAATGTAATTTCGGTTGTATATCCCTCTATGAGAGGGTGTACACTTTTGGATGTATTGGCAATATATTTTGAATAGTCTGTAGCATTTGAATTAAAATGATAGATACTACATGCTTCATTACCGCTTTTAATATCTTACGATTTTATAGAAGGCTGAATTTTTTTTTTTTTTTAAGAGAGAAGCTTTGAAAAATTTCGATAGCTTTCTTGGAGACTTCGTACAGCTTTACGTAAATATGTTCGTACAGCTTCGTACAGCGACCGATCGAAGCACCCCTACCTCAGCAGGTTGAGGAATTTTGTTTGCGGCCGGATGGAGTGGTAGAATTTCTATTTGCAATTATGTAAACAGAACATTTGGTTGATAAGTCAGTGCGATTTGTCTCCATCATTGAAGACAATTACAGGAAATTTTATATTCTATTGCAGTACAAAGAGATTAAGCAAGTTCCCTATATGTTTATAATAAACCTTTGAATCATCATACATTTCCGTTTGTGCTAAACTCCAAGTAATGGGAACTTACTGGGACCTTTTCTAGAAGTATTTTGTAGGGATACACTACAAGAGATAAATATGAAGGTTCACTGACAGAAAACATGAACTAGACCGGGATTTGTAATCCGGAGTGTCCTTTTCCGATAATGTACACATTTTAGCTTCTTTTCCAGCAAGAGCTTTGTCAGACTCTGGGGATTTATGGAAACGTGTTTCTGCATTGTTCCAGATTCTCGAGAGATCTTCCAGCGCATATTCTAAATGTTTCCCCTGCACATATTGTCATATGTCTCTGACAATTTTTCGTATGTTTTCCTTATTACATATACTTGCTGCTGTGACATCCTAGCTTGTTCGACGCCTTATTTACTGGTGACGTCTGATGAAACTACCAAGCAGCTTAAATTTTACAATAATTATGTGGTAGATAAATACTATAGTTATAAATTAGCAGTACTATCATCAATATCATGCAGTGTAAATACGAGGTGCTGTATAATTATAAATATATATTCGTCTATGAACAGATAATTGTCCAAGTAATATAAATTTATTTATTGACTTACTTTTGTGAACTAAAACCTAGTTTTACATAATATTTTGATTATCATGGGGGCGATAATTAGAGATCTTGTATCGTAAATAAACTAAACTGTCATTCTTATCTAAATCTTGTGACTGTAAAAGGTACTAAACACGAAAACTTAGTAGATACATTTACACTTTCCAAAGCATATTTTACGCGATTGATATACTTAATTTGATAAATAGGCTATTGCCAACTGTAAAATTGAAACGGAATTTTAATAATATTAGACTATATCTGTAATAAAATTAAATAAATGAAATAAGGAGAAAAGAGAAAAAAGACATACTTGGTCTGCAGATGTAATTCTTAACCCATGAATCGCGACCTAAACATGGTGCTCCGTAACTTCCCGAAAAAAATAATTATCTCGATTAATATACTTAAGTTAGGTCGTAGTAGAGAGAATCAGGATACTTGTAAAGGGAGGAATCACAGTAATTTGATTAACGTTTATAAAAATTATGAGCTAAAATGATGCAGTGTTATGTGATGGACTGAAGGATTCTTTGTGTCGAAGCTTCCTCTTTTTAAACTATAACTTTCTGAAGTGCAGTACTGAGAGCTTCAGAAGAGTTCTTAGGTCCTTTTGGCAATCATAAGAGATCTAGAAAACATTATTAGCAATATTGTGGCAGAGCCAGTATTTTAATTAACAAAATCATAATTTAATGATTAATTTTATTTATTTTGAGAATATTGGACTTATGTAAGATATTAAAATTGTTGTTTGGTGAAGGAAATAACAGTCATAATTCAGGTCAATGCAATTTTGTAAAATTATACTATTTTGCCGTCAGCAGATAAAAACAAACAATAACACATAATTGGTAGTCTGCGAATGCAGGAAAGAAATTTATAAAATGCGTCGGCAATACCATTTAGTAAAATCATGAGTTGCATTTGTACAATGTTTGTGAACACGAGACACATTCACGGATATGTAGAAATTGCCTAGAATCATGAGATCAGAGCATTCCGAGTGTTGCAGTTTTTGTTCTCGAAATGAGGAAGAACTTTGTTTTTCCAAAAGAAAGGAGGACACACGTGCCTGACGTCAGACGACGCCACCGAATTCCTGGAGTGAATTCTGAAACAAAACCAGGGGACAGGAGGTCTCGGGAGAGAGAAGTTCCGAGCCTATCGATGGAGTGGTACTGAGCCTATTCATCGAGTAGTACCGAGTCATTAGAAGGAGAAATTAAACGCTGCAAAGTTTTCGAATGTGAATTGAAAGTACAAAGTCAATCACAACTTTGAGACTCCAGTCTTCAGTCTCAATGCGCCGATCTTCAGTCAACTAACATTTAACGTTAGTTATACCAGAACATTGGATTGAGACGCCATCTCCAATGTGGACCATTTATTGACCAGAGAGACGCCTGTCAGCTACGATATCAACTTGGCGATATCGACATCTAATAATTAACCCAGGAGAGCATCATCAGGGATCATCAACCGAAGACATCAATCAAGGTGTGTGTGACTTCAAATTCAGAGTTCAAATGCTCAATGCTTGGTATGCATTGCTCTTCTGGCAAAGTTTCTAGATATCCGATTTTATCCACGACATTTACACAAGAAAATATGAGTGTAAAGAAGAATGGAGATATTTAATAATAAATGATAAGTGAATAGATAAATAGATAAATAGTTAATAAATAATAATAGAAGAAGTATATTAATAGAAATAAGTAATATAGAAAAGAAAGAGTGCATGCAACGTTGATATATATAAGAGTTTATTAGCGCTAAGATACTAAGTAATGGTATATATTGAATATAAGAAAATAGAATAAGTTGATAGATATAGCGCAAAAGAAGAAAAGAAGATTATAGATTTGGGGATAAGCAGACAAGAAGATTCTGCAAATGTAGCCCTAAACAAGTTAGAACATTTAAGAGATGGACAAGAATAACGGAGTCTGAGGACTGATTATGAGGTTCCATTTCACACGCAAGGCCCTGTAGGCATATGTTAATAATAATAATAATGAATAAATAGTAATAAATATAATATAATAATAAATAAGTAATAATAATATAATCTAAGTAATAATAAAATATATTAAAACGCGCGCATAATTAATATATAAGTATTTTTGTTTTTAGCTAATGAATGTGTTTTTGGGAATGGCCAACCAAAGCAATGAAATTAGGTAAAATAATGAATACGTCTATGTTCATCAGAGTATTAAATTTATTGAAATTATTGATTACGTTGATAGATTAAGAATATTTTCGTCACAAGTCATTTAGTGAGAAGAAAAAATAAATATTGAGTATGAAGAAGAATTAGATTTTCTAAATGGATATTGTTTTGTCAGATTTTTATAATTTTGTAGATATAGTTTAATTGATTGTAAATGTGATAGCTGGAACCAATTCTCGATTAGGATGGACGGCTAGTCGAGCAGCCGTTTAAGAACCAAAGCTCCATGCCGAATCTTGCAGAAATTCGAGATTCCATCGATTTTACCCCTGAATCTTAACCGGGTTTTGTGTTCAGTTATCTAGTATTAGATAATAACATAGTTCATTGTAGTATAAGTTAGAATAGTTAAGTAATTATAGATATATTCACATACATATACACATATATATATTTAAAATTTAAATGACTGTACTTACCCTAGTAGATTATTATTATCCACATTGTTTATGTCCATTGTTTTGTTTATTGTTATTAGAAGACATCACTATTTTTAATTCACTACATAATTAATAAAAGCCAGATTGAGCAAAACATATTTAGGCACTAGCATTGATGCTGAAATTTAGGTTACACTAGTAAACAATTAACCACTGGGAAAGATGAACACCACAAAACGCAGAAGGGACACGTTAAGACCACGGAATCGAACGTTTTCGTGATAAATCCTGGAAAACTCGGAAAAACTGAATGCCCGATAAACACCAACAGGGAATATTTCTTCCCCTGTGATGTCATAGTACTGTAAAACGCAAAACTTTTCGGAAATTTAGTTAAATTTTCAGTGCATACCTCATTCAATAGTCCTTGAAATACGAAACAACTTTTGTAGGAAACAATTTTCGATTTGGGCCACCGTTTTTAAATGGCCGCAAAAAGTGGGTCCTATATCAGATAAAACGTCCAGTGCTTATAGGCCTAAATCAGAAACGGCTGAGAATAGAGAGATGAAACAAAAACTGAGATAGAAACGATGATAAAGCATATCAAGTGGTGTTGTTGTGGTGACCCTCAGGAAACTCCGTGAAGGGGGCCCAGGTGTCAACTTCAAACTGATCCATGACTTTTTGCGGCCATTTTGAAAACGGTGCCCCAAATCGAAAATTCTTTCCTACAAAAGTTGTTTCGTATTTCAAGGACTATTGAATGAGGTATGATTCAATACATGTTCCCATTTGAAAATTTGAAGTTGGCCCTTGGCCCCCCTTGAAGGAGGGCCTTGTGGGTCACCACGATAACACCATGTGATGTGCCCTATGACATTTTCCTATCTCAGTTTTTGTTTCATCTTTTTATTCTCAGCCATTTCGGATTTATAAGCACTGGACGTTTTATCTGATATAGGACCCACTTTTTGCGGCCATTTAAAAACGGTGGCCCAAATCGAAAAATGTTTCCTACAAAAGTTGTTTCGTTTTTCAAGTACTATTGAATGAGGTATGATTCAATACATGTTCCTATTTCAAAATTTGAAATTGGCCCCTGGGCCGCCTTGAAGGAGGGCCCTGTGGGTCACCACAACAACACCATGTGATGTGCCCTATGACATTTTCCTATCTCAGTTTTTGTTTCATCTTTTTATTCTCAGCCGTTTCGGATTTATAAGCACTGGACGTTTTATCTGAAACACCCTGTATATGTAGTATATAATATTCTTATTCGTACACTTAATATACGTATTCGTATATTTAATTTCTTCATTCAACTACAATATTGTGCTAGCTGATTGTCACATTTAGAAACATTAGGGCTTTACAAGCTGAAAACATAGAAAAAATAATTCATAATAAATTAAATATTACTTAATAAAAACAAACAACGAGAGAAACCCTGTTTTCGTGCAAGTTTTCTATTCGTACACGGGCTATTATACCGTAAATAAATAATCAGAAAACACAAACTTGATAAGTCTAATATTTTGTGGCATATACCTTTGCCTCAATTACTGCTAGACACTGTCTCTTCATGGAGCTTACAAGATCTTTGCACTTTTCGGGACTTATTTTATTCCATTCTACTTCCACAACACGTATCAGTTTATCTTTTGATTGCACACTATGTTTTAAAAATGCCTTTTCAAATCTGCTCACAAATATTCAATAGCGTTTAAATCCGGGCTTTGAGGTGGAGTTTTTAGCAATTTCGGCACTTTCCAAATCAACCAAGACATACCAAGTTGAGCCTTGTATTTACTGTAATTGCCCTGTTGAAATCTGTAGGCAGGGGGATACCCATTTTTTGAGCACTCTGCTAGACATTGTTCTTTAATATTTTATAATATACATTGGCATCCATAATGCCATCAATAAACTGAATTGTGCCAACTCTCATCGATGACACACAGGCCCAAAGTATTAGTGACTTACCACTACGTTTAATTGTGGGGAGTGTATTCATACTATTATTCTCTGTATTTGGTTTTCTTCATGCTCTAAGTACCCCATCTGAATAAAAAGGGTTTATTTTCGTCTCATCGGACCATATAAAACTTTCCTAATATTCCTGATCCTTATGAGGGTGTTCTTTTGCAAATGCAAAGCGCTTCTTGCGATTTTCTTTACTTACATATGGCCTCTTTCGCGCTATTCGACCGTGATACCCATGTTTCTACAAAACTCGCCGGACAGTTTGGTCATGCATCTGCTTCACGGACACATTTTCCACTAATGGACGTACTTCGGGGACACTTAATTTGGGATTTTCTTGAACTCTTTGAGGAGTGAAACGTTCTTCGTTTGCTTTTAACTTACGTTCCTTTGGTTTCCTAGGTGAATTCCTAGTTGAACCTTGCTTTCTAAATTTTTCTACTATGTACTGCACAGAGGATTGCCAGCTATTTACGGTACGTGCTGTTTGTCGTAAAGAATTCCCTCTCAGTTCTAAGGTTATAATTGCTTCTTTTAGCTCGGGACTTAGCTCCTTCTTCTTGCCCGTTTTAATCCATTGTGTTCTAAGGAAAGCACTCGCTATACCTACCACTAACAAGAGTGACCTACATCATCCACACTGCTTCAATACAAAACAAAGAACACTCGTGAATGATAATGTTATTTACGATTAACACTACAAGTCATATTAATGTATGAATAGAAATGTTGCATGAAAACGTGATGTTTTTCTTTAGTTATTACTATTGAATAGTTTCCTAAACTACTTTGGATTCATTCTTAGATTGAAATGTATAAGCAAAACCTCCTTTACTCATATACATATAGTAGATATAAAAATAACAAATGTAACCTACATACATGTTAATATGTTACATTTCTTCTCAAAAATTCCGGTGTATGAATAAGAATGTTATGAACTATATATATATATATATATATATATATATATATATATATATATATATATATATATATATATATATATATATATCGATAGTTATTTATATAGATAGATTTTAAGCAATAGTATAAGAATATCCTAATGAAAATTATGAAAATCTCTGAGAATCTTCTCCCCATCCCTTCCTCGTAAGCAAAAATTAAATTTAAGCGTTAACCATAATGTTAAGCCATATCTCATTACGTACTGCCGTCTTGCTAGTCACGTAATGAAAAGCCTGATGTGGCTACATTTCAGTATCAGTTTCATATTAACGCATGATGTGGTTATCATATATTTATACACTTAGAGAAAAATTCGTTTATCTCTACCTTCCTGAAAACTCACCATCAAGATTGTTATTTATTCTTTACAACCTTGTTCACTTTTATTAGATTTCCTATGTCTCATGTTTAAACGAAATGTTTTCCGTTAAATGTTAACAACAGCGTACAATTTGTTATAATTTTAAGAGATACTCGTAAATCCAATAGTGTAATATACTTCATTCAAACTCACATTTTTGTATGGGTGTATATTTTGAATACAACACGTTGTCCTGGAATGAACTCTGAAGCCCTACCAAGACTTCTCCTTCCGGTCTTTTGTATCCAGCTGACGCTATACGTCTTCAAAAAAGAGCTTAGGCGTCGAATAATCCCTGGCAAGGAAGAGCATCAAGTTCCTGCTTTATAGCTGTCAGACTCGGGTGGCTTCCTTTTCAATCTAAAAACTTTCAAGGAACAGGAAGCTTTATACTGCGAGAATCAAGAGACGTAGAAAAAAAAAGCAAATCATTTTTCATATTTTTCTTTCTCTTTGTTCTTAGACATTTCAAAGGAATTCAAAATATGATAACATATGTTGTCTGTTTTAGTGGAATACTAAAATTTTCGAATTCTAGAGTTCTCGCTTTCTGTGTGTGCGTTGCCAGGTTGAAACTCTGCTGGAAGAAACATGTATTCTATAACAATTCTAGTAGTGGTTTAGGTTACATTTTTGTACTATATTTCATTTTTCATAATCATGATATTTCAAAAGGATATAAAGCAAGGAATTGGTTCTGTCTGCTCTGTAAAATCAAGCTATTATGTACTAGAAGAGTGAGTCACAAGTCTTGCAATATTCTGGTACACAACATACATGCAGCATACATGCATGCAACAACATACGCACATACATGCGTTACAGTATTGAAGGTGTAGCTCTCTGTGTTGGATTCTCTGCAGCCACCTTCTTGTGAGTTCCTATATTCCACGTCGACACCACGTCTTATCCTAATCACTCACTGCTATATCGACCTCCTGCTAGTTGATGAAGCATCGTGATTTCAGGAAGTGCACAATGGACTAATATAGGTAGTAATACGAAAGGACAAGCCCAGGACTATATATCAGGTGTAGAATCAGTTCGATACCAGCAACTTCCTGATTTATTTATTTATTTATTTTAGTTTTCCGAGCAAAGTGTAGTATCACGTGAGCCTGTTGCACTAGGTCGGCTTTCGATTCATAAATGTAGTCTATATTTTTCATATGTTAGAGCAGTGTACATCCGCTCCAACTGTTTCGTAATGACGGTCGGTATTGGTGGCACGACCGTTACGAATGAAGTGAATTATCCCCTCGTAGTTCCACCACACATAAAGCATGACTACATGCTCGAAACGATCCTGTTTGATGACCGGTTCTGGAAGTTGCCGTATTGTGGTTCACTATTCTTCCCTCTCCCATAAATTTGGGTGCTGCCACAGCGTTGCACAGCACCGTATGAGAGTTTAATATCATACAATAACAATTCACGCATCAGACGTTGTTGAGGAGTCAAAGTTACTGCTACTAAAAACTGAATGAAGAAAATGATAGAGTGGTGGCTACCTTGTTAAATGGTCTACTTATCACACTACCTCTTTATCCATTGTAATATTGTATTTACCATCGATGATCACAGCGTATACATGCGCGTACTGTTTTTATTGCAAAACTTAAGACTCATACTTGAACAAGAGGAAGAGCTAGATTTAACATTTATTTACTGTTCATTCTTTTAAGTATTTAAGCACGCCTGCAGGGAGACTAGGAATAGAAGTTCCGATCTTCCTTATTCACTTTTTTCCCCTTCTCAACTTCTATTTCTCGAGAGTTGCTGGGCAGAGGAATTTTTTAAAACGATTTTTTAAGCAGGTCTTTGAGTATAAAAGAAAGATCATGGATGTTCTCGTTGTCTGTTGTTGGCGAGACTGATACTGTTGAGGTGGTCGCCTCGTTCGGGTAAGAAGACAAGCTAGTTTCTTGTAACATTGGCCTTAGAGAAAGGTCCGTTGCAAGAATCTCCAGTAGAATTTTTCATGGAATGTTTCCTTGATATTCGGATCCGAAACCTGTTCATTCTCCGCTTCAAGCGAGAGAGCTCAAGCTGTAAGTTAGGCAATATCCCTGGATAGGTTGCAAGAAATAGATAAATATTTTCGAAATATAGATCCTACGTCTATTCTGAAGGCAAATGAATCCACTCATTTGTTTAGTAAATCAATTATTGATCTGCTTATAGGGTCTGCCAGGAACTGAGAAAACTCAGGTTGTACCTAGACTGTTTCAATCAGTCCTTAGAAAAGGAAGATTTATGAATCCAGTTGCGATTGGGTTCAATTTCCATATAGACCGTCTCCCTCGACTGGTACTAGTCTAAAAATTCCAAAACCCAATACAGAGAAGTTTGACTTGTAAATGAAGTATTAATTCTCAGCCTAAAAGATCTCACTTTCTGTTTACTCTGAAGATATTTGAATCTAGAACCTCTAGCCAGTATTAAAGGAAGCCAGAATACTGAGAGGTAACAACCGCTTAGTATATCACGGGAAGTGGGAGGCGGCAACATATAAAATGATCAGAAACGAACGACATTAGTGTTGAATCCATAGTTTTATTAGTCGCTCAGATAAATAATGACACTATTATTACCGTTTAAGTCCAAGTTCAGATCCCATAGCGTTAAATAGTGAAGTGCAAAGGTAATCTAAAGTAACTGATAGTAGTGTCGAATCCATAGCTTTTGGGGTTCCTAAGTTGATTGGTGACAGTTTCGGTGCCTTTGAGGTTCAAAATTAAGCTCCCAATTGGGATAAGACTCACTTAGCACACCTAAGGGGGAGTGGAATGGGTGACTTATGAAAATGATCGATAATTACTGATATTAGTGTGGAATCCATAATTTATAAAATCCCTGAGATGAATCGCGATATTCCTTACGCTATAAGTCCAAGTTCAATCACCATCAACACTCGTGAGGTTAGGAAGGGTGACATGTACTATGTAAAATAAACAAAAATTACCGATGTTAGTGTCGAACTTATCGTTTTCAGGGTCGCTAAGTTCATTGGTGATATGCTTCCAATGCCATTTCGGTCCACGTTCATCCCCAGTTAGGGTAAGAAACCTTAGCATCTCTAAAAGCTGTGGGAAGAGATAATGTGTAAATATAGTAAAAATGATAGCTATTAATTTTTAATCCATACTTTTCGGGGTCACTGAGATGAATAGTGATATTTCCGATGCAATTTGATATTATATTCTGTTCTCATTAGCACCCCAAGCGGTGATATTTAAAATAATTGAGAAAGACCTATATTAGTCCCAAATTCATAGTTTTACGGGTCGTTGAGACGAATAGCCACACATCCGATACCATTAATGTGTAAAATCAAGTCTATTGTCTTGGGCCACTTACTGATTCCTCGAACTTTATCTAAAGTTCGTATTATTTTAATCAGATATGAGCGAAAGTTAGTAATTCTCTAAAAAACTTTGATAACTTATCTACTAAAGATTGGTGGCAGTCGGAGACGTACACAGGGGTGGATTCTGATGGTATGGACCTCCACAATCCCGACTGTTCTGTGAACGTTTAATTTAATCTGTAATTTTAGAATTGTTAAATAATTTATACTCATATATCGTGTAAATGAATGCTCTTAAACGACCATCATTTCAGAGGGTGACACTGGGTAGATTTTGACCCTGGAACAAAAGACATTATCCAGATTTTTCACATTTCAAGCTCAAACATGGTCACCAGTAATATAGCAATATTAGTTTCATCCACTGTTTATTTCCTGCTCTCCTAAGGCTGAAACGTTCTGGAATCATTACTGATTCTATGTGCTAAAGAAAGGAAGAAACAAACAAACAAACAAACAAAAACAATCATGAATTTCTACGGATCGAGAATTTGAGCATAAATATTCTAATTACTGTTTTGAGAAACATTGCCAGCACTATTTTTGACCATACATTCGTTAGTCAGTTTTCTGAAACCTTGCATATTCATTAATCAAATTTGTGATCCAAACTAAATCCTAATCAAGATTGTCATCAATACCACCAATAAATCAAACCGAAATACTGCTTGCTTTATACTCCCGTCCCATCTTTATTTTCTGACGACAGGCTAGATACTAAAATATTGATTTGGTTTGGTTAATATGCATCAAGGATTTTCTTCCTCGGTGTTCGTAATAGTTAAATTACGAGTAAGTACATGAAAATGTTTATTTGTTACTGGCGCTTATTTCAATGACGTAATCCATTTTCAAAAACGAAATATAATTACTATTTAGGAGCAGAAACATAGTTAATTTGTAGAATTCTTTCGAGAACAATATTCTAAAACAGAAATCATTATTATTAATTACAAAGGGAGATTACCCCTCATCCTCCAGGTAATTTTCATATTAAGCCTGTTTAATTGTTGAATTAAATGTCGATTGCATTGTTGTTTGAGTTATCGTAACAGCGACACACATGCTACAATAATCCATATTTTCCTGAATCTCTGCCAAAGAAAACCTGTAATTTTTTACTGACTAGGGTTGGATAATAATAATAATAATAATAATAATAATAATAATAATAATAATAATAATAATAATAATAATAATATAAAATAAATGTAATAAGTTAGATAGAGGCAAAAGGTTTGCTACAATCGACTCAGAGTATAAAGAGAATACACTGAAAAAAATTGGTCAGATTGACCAGAAAATAGGTGCTGGTAACAAAATCATTTGTCAATATAGCGTCTACCAAACGTTTGGTCACCAACACGAAATCATTTGGTTACGATTTGTTTGGTTGGAAGAACCTTGTATTTGGTTATGAGGAACAAACATACATTTAGTAATTGTGACCAAATAATATCCAAATAATTAGGATTTCGTTGGGTATACCAAAACTTTGGTTAAAAGAATCCAGGTTTGATTCTTGGAATTAAATAATTTGGTTGTAAATACTAAACCTGCATGTAGTGAATTTGATGAAAGTATTTGGTAACAATTACTAAATACTATTGGTATAGGTACTAAACTGAAAATAATACGAGGATTATCGTAAAAGTCATGGGAACTTTTTTCTAACGAAAACGGTAACAAAGCAAGAAATTCTTAAACATGCAAATAGAAAGTTAGTACGTATGTAAATATTACGCACATGTTGGATGAAAATACACATCCCATAATACGAACAATTATTTTTACTTTTTTTTTTCTCTCGTGCGACGTCCTGATGGAGATGTGTATATCTGTATTAATACAATTCCTTACATGTAAAATTTACATATGTACTAAACTTCCAGTTGCATATTTCAGAAGAGTTTAATGCGTAACCATTTTCGTAAGAAAAAGAAAGTTGTCATGACTTTGCGGTATCCAATATATAAAGTTAGAAATTTTTTAATAGTCATAGTCATTTGTTTTATAGTCATTTTTGTTTGCAATCGGAAATGGACGATTTCTACCATTTCCGGTTTAAGTTGAGAGTTTTTTGATGAGATATAACCTACCCTTGAAACGCTGTATTGCTTCTTGATATCTCTGACCGATTTTGTTCCATAAAATCAAGCTGAAATCGGAATTGTCAATTTCTACCTCGTCCGGTTTTAGTAGAGTAAAAAAGGTAGTCATCGTATCTTTCCTTAAGGCCCTGAATCCATTATCGAAAACTGCGTTTCGCTATCTATTACCATTTTTGTTTTAAGGTCATTTACGTTGAAACCGAAAATGGAATATGCTTAAGTAGAGATGTATTTGAGAAGATTAAACCTATTCTTGAGACGCTGAATCGATTTCAGAAAACTGCTTCTTGACATCTCCTACTGTATTAGCAAGCAAGAAGTAAATTACTGATCATTATACTTTTTTTTTCAACAATTATTTCGAGTGGTGTGCCGAAAGTAAACTCGCACGCTTTTATTAATTTATTTCTTGAGAAATATCGATCTCACAAGTAAGGATTTCCATATTTGGATTCCATATGAAATGTTCTTTCAAAATTTTACTTCATGTTTCGGATGACATCGACAAATCCATCGATGGCTGCGAAGCCGGTACTGTGACTGAGAGTGAGCCGTTGTTAACTACATCATTTATACGAATACCGATGCGTTTGCTCCCTACGGACATACACCGTTTCTAACGCTCGCCCCCCCTGCTACACTCCTGTCCTGTTTAGGTTAGATAGCATTCGTAGTTTTTAGTGGTCACGTAGCACACGTTGGTTCATGTTTTATGCGTAATTTTTATACTGTTCGTTTACACTGTATTTATACTCATGACTACAGCATAGTTACAAATAATAAATGGTAATCACTACTCACTAAGTCAAAGTCAATGTCAAGTAATTTGGGTGAGAAACTAAATAAAACCCCATATTTCTTTCGAAAAATTTCAAATTTTGTGCATCTGTAAACTATGAATGCACCAATTTATTTTGCAAACTTCTGGCGTTAATGTTACTTTATTTACCCCTTTCCGGAAGTTTCTAGCGTGGAATAGGAATTTCCCCAACCTCTGCCCCTACAATTTTGCACCCAGCTCTAGCGTCGTCCGTGGAATTTGCCCCTTTCACCAGTATATAAAGGTCTAGATTTAACTTTACAATGCCAGCTCCGGGTGGTATGCTCACCCAGAAACGACGTTAAATCTTTCCTATCTTTAAGCTAACCCGTTCCTATCTCTACACTACTTATCGCTATCTTACTCCACTCTATCCTTCCGTACTCTACTACATCCTTTTAAAGCGATCCTATATATCGATGCGCAGCTGGAGCGTGTATTGTAAAGTTCATCCAACGCGTATTAATTACGCCAAATTTACAGTATTAAAATAACCAATACACATTAACTAACAGTATAGTAATATATAAGAAAAGGTACCCTTACCTGGAAACACGTCCATTAGATGCGGTTGCTCACGTACTTTTCAATTCTGTTGCTGCCAAGTGACAATTACTTGCCACCTCACATCACTGGGACCTTGGTGTTCAAACTTGGACAGTGCAGAAAAAAAAATGTATTTCACCCACGTCCTTTGAATTCAAAGCGGTGTAAGTTTGTGGTTGTTAGTGAAACGTAGTCTCCTTTTGTTCGGTAGAAATACTCAATTCATACGCTCAAACTGCGATCACACTTTCATACTCGCCATATTTACCCAGGAATCCAGTAGATACACATGATCTTGTAAATAACATTTTGGTCAGGAAAACCAAATCATTATCAAGTCCCTTATGAACCAACCCAATGTTCTGGCCGAAAACTATAGTGTTCATGACCAAACACGTTCGTATCAATCATCAAATTTTGGTTAAACTAACCAAATAAAGTGACCAAATACTCTGACCAAACAAATTAGGTATTTCTGACCAAGTCATTTTTTCAGTGTATATTATCACAATCTACAACACTCTACCGAAACCAGAAGTAGTTGAAATTTACAAATACTTCCGGTTTTAGTACTTACTTTCATAGAGCAAATTGATACGAGATATGGAGAAGCGGTTCTTTCAATCGATTCAACGTCCTGAAAATAGGTTCCATTTCCTACATTAACCCTCGATTCAAATTAAAAATAATTCAAATTAATTATTTCAAGTTTGATCATTTACGGTGATAGAACAGGGAAAGCGAGTAATCAATTTTTGAAGTGGGTTCAGCTTCGAAGAATTTATTTTATTTTTGATCTTAATAATCTATTTCAACCAGTAGACACTCAGTGGTATAGAGCTTACCTCTGGTGCTTGGAGTTCACGGTTCGATCTTCGGCCAAGTAAATTTGTGGTGGACAACATCGTGCTCGTGGGTTTTCTTGGGGTACTCCCGTTCTCTCCCACTTTCTCATTCCAGCAATTCTGCCATTATCGTTCACATACTTTAATCATCGTCTTCCTTAACCTAACAGGCATAAAGGACGTTAAACTGAAAGATGGTTTGCGTACAAAACCTCGCGGCCAGAACCTTGTGGCGACAACCTCGCGGACCAAACCTCGCCAGGGCAAAACCTCGCCTCCCAAAACCTCGTGGCCCAAAATCTCGACGGGCCGAAACCTCGCCGCCCAAAATCTCGCGTGACAAAAACTCGAGAGGCCAAAACCCCGCCGCCCAAAACGTCGCGGGCCAAAACCTCGCCACCCAAAACCTCGCCTTGCCAAAACCTTGTGTCCCAAAATCGCCATACCCAAAATTTCGCCTGACCAAAACCTCGTTGTAATTATCTCGCGACACAGAATCTCGCGTGGTCTAAATTAAGCGAGACGTAGTGTCGCCTGGGAAGAAATGTCGTCACGATAAAACCTCTTCACGACGATTTCTTTAATGTAGAATGTTCTATCGCCAGATTTACAAAACTTATTAGGTTTTGAAACTTGACATTTTGTATAAATCTTCTTCCTCCACAAGGGCACAAGCTCCAGATAAGACAATATTTTGCATAATGCATGGCCTAAGGAGTAATGGAATGGAAAGCCTTGAATGAATTTTGTCGTTCTGCAGATCTAAAAAACTACTAAGCATAGAACCTTTACGTTTTGGTACAAATCTTCTCCTTGTACCCTAAGTAGATATGTTGCAAAATGCTCCTCGTAAGGGAGTGTTAAAGTTTGGATAATTCTTGAGCGTTGGCTTGATCTCAGGACCCACGAGGTTTTGGCCACGCGATGTTTTGGGTGGCGAGGTTTTGGACATGCGAGCTTTTGGACGGTGAGGTTTTGGCCACGCAAGGTTTTGGCCAGCGAGATTTTGGGCGGCGATGTTTCGGTCGCGAGATTATCCCCTGAAAGATTTCAATTTATTTTCATTTCTCAACCAATAGTTGTACAACTTCAAGTTTGAATATTGAATTCGCATAGTTTGGAAGTCTGACGTAGTTTCAATCTACGAAACAAAACAATTGTTTGATAATGAAATCTCTCTTTTCAAAAATGAAAACCCTATAACAACAACGACAAAAATGAAAATATTTAGTTATCTGAGTTCTTATTTTAGTGACTGATAAGTTTTGTTTCATGAAGAGACCAGAAGTTCAGTTATTTTATATTATTTTATTTTTTTGAAAGAACACGTCAGTCTGTTCAATTTTCTATTTATTGGCAAGGATTCAGAACAAAATAGAAAATGAAATCTTTAAGTTTTACGTCCCACGTTTGTGCCTGCTGGGCTAAAGACGGTGATGGTGAGAAATGAATGAAATGTGGAATGAAGAAAATAGGAGGAAACGGAAGAACCTCGAGAAAACCCACGCACACGGTGTTTGTCCACCACAAAGTTCACTTGGCGGAGCAGGGTTTGAACCCGGGATCCCATGCACCAAAGGTGAACGCTCTATCACTGAGCCATCACGGCCCCATCTAGAACAAAATACTAAATTCTTACTTAGAAGAAAATGTGAAATCTCTTTTTGGTTCTATGCTTTTCCCAACAAATTCTTCTGTCACTGAAACATTTGTATGTTCTTATATTCTTCTGTAGCTTTCTAGATTTATCGCAGATTGTTACTCCTTCCCTTGAGTCCGTGCAAAAGTGACACTGAACTAACTAGCAGACTGCTGCATTCTTATTGCTCGACAATGAATCAAGTTAAAGTTTGCACACTCTAGCAATCGTACTATCTAGGGCAGACATTTCTTGTCTCATTTGCTAGTATTATCATATTGATTTTTTTAAAAAAAGGAATAACATTAAAAATACTTTTTTGGCGCTTTATTCCTTTAAGAGGGACAAAAGGAAATGCATTTGTAGTGCTTCTGTCACTTTAAAGACTAAGTCCTGCATAATACACACAAGTTAATTAATTGAAACAAAAGAGCCTAGAACTACAAAAACAAAAGATTTTATTTACAAGAAAATGATATCTTTAAAGACGTTTGTTCATTAACTAAATAAAAAATCTTATCTAGCCATACAAACTTGAGTTCAGAAGAAAAACGTAAAAGAAATTTCATAGTTGAAGACATCAAAGAAATACCATTTCTCTGCTAAATTAAGGCTTAAAGAGGAAAAAAAGACTTCTAAATGGATTTTCTCTTTTTATTACTATTTTACTTTCTAAGCTTGACACACACACACACACACACACACACACACACATATATATATATATATATATATATATATATATATATATATATATATATATATATAACTAAATATAAAGAAGCGTCTTATTGTTTTTGCTTTGATACATTTACAAGCAAAAGGCCTTCTTCGGGATTAAAAAGAAGCCTTCCGAACAAGGAAATTAATTAAGGTTCTTCTTTATATTATTTTGTACATGCGCGTACCGTATGAGCGACAGAGGAGACCTTGCTTTGCATAAATACTCAGTAGGTTAGTAGTAGTAGTAGTAGTAGTAACCGTGTGTTTAACAAAACAAGAAATTGAAAATTAAGTAAGCTGTAAGAAATTAATTTATATTCAGGGGGAGTAGAGAATATAATGTCTTTGAGGTAATTAGAAAATTTTCCTGATATATATATATATATATATATATATATATATATATATATATATATATATATTTATATATAAAAGAGAACGTACAAATCCTTTGTTAGCTCATCACGCTAATACGGCTGAACCAATTTCTTTCATTTTTGGGGGGTTATTAAGATTTGGACCCTAGATGGTTTTTATCATATCACTTTAATTTTCAATTACCAGTGTCTTGAGATAATTGACCATTCAAGTGTCCATAACGTACAAATCCTTTGTTAGTTCATCATAGCTAAAAATAAACGTATTTATATGCAACCCACATGACCGTGTCACTCGGCGGGTTAACATAAATGACAGGCGATATAATGTTAACATTTACTCCAATCTTCTATGGTTTTTATCATATCACTTGAAAGCGAAAAAGTAAAAATTATCTAAGTAACAAAGTTTATTGCGTTCCGGGGTGACCCCAGCGAAGCGGGGTGAACGCTGCTAGTATATATATATATATATATATATATATATATATATATATATATATATATATATATATTGTTAAACATATTTGATATATACAGATTTTCTATTCACTGGAGGGAATTCGGTATCTCGTTCGGAGATGAACCCCTGTAAGCTACTGAATTCATCTCTATAATCATTTTTATGAAAAGGTATAGTTAGAAAAGAAAATTTAAAACATCATTTGAAGGTTTATCCAGTCGTTTTGAAGTTAAACAATTCAAGATCAATGCAATATGGTCCGTTTGGGATTCCATGAGCTCCCAAAGGAGCAACATGAGCTCCAAAGGGAACCAAACTCAAGTTTTCCACAAGAAACTCAGGTATGCGGTGCTTTAACCGTAAGATAACTGTCTCTTCCAAAGATGGATATGGGCTGGGCTGAGCGGGGCCATAACTCACGAAGAACTTGCAACACATACAATCTTCCATAATAATAAGATTAATGAATGTTTTGTGATCGCCGTAGTAAACATATGGGAGAAAATGTTCTTCTAACTGCCACTTTCCTCTTATTTTGCAGATTACATAAAGTAGATCTCCAGGTAGTGCGAGATGGAAAAAATCATAGTTACGGATTTTCATAGAGAGAACGGATATAATTAAACTGTATTTGAAACCCAGAGCTCATTTGTCTTAACACAAAGAGCGTATCGTCTCCAGTTTCCTGTCAGGGATGCACCTTCTGAATTAATGATTTGTAGTTTGGTTGGACGTTTCAATGAGCATGGTTCGTTAGCTGATGTGCCATGAAGAGTGAGACCACGCTTGGCGGGAACACATGCATCAATTGAATTGGGTTCGGAGAAGCAGAAGCATCGGAGGTCTCACAAGAAGACGGGTTGACCACGTATGGTTTTGTCGAAAGACACTGCACTGCATTTTAAAATATTATTTGCACCTGTATTCTTACAAAGTGCAACTTGTGCAATATCTTAAACAAACATATTATGGACAAGCTTCTGGTCGAGTAAAGTATAATCAGACCATTAAATTCATTCTCTCTTATTTTTGGCTTTCTAATCCGGAGCTCTCTCCCTTAAGATAGGCAGTTTTAAATTTGTCTTAGGATATAGTGTGAAAACAACGAGAAATCTATGTGCTATTAACGTAAATTTTAGGACGAGAACTTGCATCAAAACTCGGGTAATCATGTAGCTAATGTAAGAGCCATGTAAAATAAAAAACATTAATACTATATATATATATATATATATATATATATATATATATATAGATAGATAGATAGATAGATAGATAGATAGATAGATAGATATACATGGATAAAAATATTTCTAAACTGTGTTTACATATCAGTAAAAAAATAAAACTAATGTACTTTTTAAAGGTAAAGTGTCTAATTTTGACTTTTTGAATTGTATCTTAGGCAGGTCTTAGTGTGTATGAACCAGAGTATTAAAAGGGATGTCCAAATTTTGTTGTTTATGAGATTATGTAATATCTAATTCTGTGAAATACTCTACATTCAATTTCTTTTTCTGCTTTGATTATAGACTCATTTTTTTCCTTCAATTCCCGTTGAACATTAAACTAGAAGTAAAATTTATAAAATTTATTTTAAATTTAAAATCAATTTTGAAATATTTCTCTTTATTTATTGCTGTAAAATTCAGTTTTTTGATATTATAAGTTTGCAGAAACCTGAAGAATGAAGAAAATATTCCATGCTGTAGTCTGCCTTCTTTGAATTTTGCCGTAAACACCACGTTGTTGAGTTGTTGTTTCGGAGTTTAACGTCCCGTTCAGCAGCGAGGCTATATGAGACGTGGGCCTACTGATTAACGTGGAATCCGAACCACATGAGCTCCCGCCGGGAATCGAACCCGGGTCTCCCACGCCAAAGGCGCGTACGCTAACCGCTTAGCCACGGAGGAGCTCAAACACCACGTTGTATTGTAATAGGAGTCTTGGTAAATTTCTCACCTCGAAGTAAAGATACACAAGTTGTTTGGTTCATATAACATTCTCCTCAAACTTCATACATCAGGGATTAAACATTATTCTAGCACAATTTCATAGTTCGCTTGCGTACTTCCTGAACATTCGTCTGCCTGTATTCGGTTGGCTTATGTTCTGCGTGTTATTGCCATAGCAAGTACTCCTACTTGCTCTCCTTTTGTATTAGATATTAATGCTCGCACTATATAGCCTTGCTACTGACAAGGAATGTAAATACAAATCAATCAATCAAGGAATACGGTGACTCAGTTTTAGAGAGCTCATATTTGGTACGAGAGGTCCTTGTTCGATTCCAGACCATGTGAGTTGGCTGTGAAATCGTGTCCGTGGGTTTCCTGTTTCCTTCGAGATTTTTATTTCACCAATTATTTCCTAATCCATTATTTTCATTAACCCTTAAGTACTATGCATGTTTTTAGTCACATCAGTACTACGCGGAGTCTGTCAGACTCCTAATAATAGACTGCGTACAAACTAACGATGCGATATTAATTTTAGTATACACACTAAATATAGCCAAGAAGGTAGAAGCGACAATCGAGAGTGGCGGTGAAAGAAGAAGTTATGGCGAAAAGCGGGGTCTGACAGATTCCGCGTAGTACTTACAGGTTAACCACCCGTCTCCTTTAGCCTAAATGACATAAACGTAGGAGTAAAAATGAAATAAAACCAATCAACCAATCGATCAGCGTGTCGCAAGTCTTCCATTTGATACTTTCGAGAGACAATAAGAGTGATAAAATTTTGTGATGTAAAGAAGTTGAAACTGAAGATTTCAAAGGATTTACAGGCTTCATGCTATACACGATTTCTGTCGGTCTGCTCTTAAACCATTTGCTCTTCTATGGCCAGCTGTCTACATACGTACCTAGAGGTTACACTTTTTAACATATCGAAACCAAATTTTGAACTTGAGGTCTCTACATATTTCTCCATAGAGGTTTCTTTCTAATTTTTTAAAGCCCCCCAAAAAACAACAGTATTGGATTAGATTAGAGAGTGCAATACAGAACTATCAACTTTCTCGGAAACGGCTTTCATGATTTCCTTGATTCCTTATTCCAGAAATCAATATTACGTTAAAAGAAACTACGTCAAACGTAACTTCAATTTGAAAATCTAGAGATAATTTACTAGAAGGTTTAAATAAGTCACCTAAGCGATCAAATTTTGAACACAGGTAGAATTTCACCACATCTAATCGTACAAGACGTTCGTTTAATTTTCGACTTGAAGGAGGATTGCGGGATCACATTTTCTGGAGAGGCAGCAGCTCGTGATGCACGATTTCCTTCCAAACCCACTAAACACACACCATAACCTTTCTGGATGACAGTGTGAACTTTATCACAAACTGTGGAACTTCTCCTCGCTTTATCCATAATCTTTTGCGCATATTCTGATCAAATATCGAATTTTCATCACTCGTGAGCAACCGCTTCAGAAATGGATCGAGTTCCTTACGTTATACGAGATGGAAACTCGATCTAATAAAAGGTTTTTGAATCAGATCATGTGACAGAGGAACTTCGAGATTCGTTTTGTAGTCAATGTTCTTCAAAGGGTATGATACTGTTTAACACTTCAAAGGGTTTATGTCATTGGCGATGTTATGACTACTTACATGCCGATCTCCCTTGGTTCTTGGAAGCATGTCATCTACTATCTCTGTGATTGTTCTACTACTGCAGAGAGCACTTTTAGTATCGAAATTTCAAAATGAAACCGATTGAACCATCTTTTGGCTATTACTTTTGATAACATATTTTGGCAGTAACCAAAACAAATTTCTTCACGAGCATGGGCAGATTTGCGTCTTTATCAAGATAAAATTGTAAAATACAGCGCTGTCTCAAGCAAAGTTCACTGATCTTCACGGCACAACACCTTACTTTAATTATAAGATTCCGTCACTTCCTTTGCAAGTCGACCAGGTTCAACTGTGAGTTGACCACTCCTGACTCAGTGTGACCATATATCCTGAGATTTGGTATAATAAATCCACATGTTCTGGATGTTCAAAATGTGTATACAGTATCTCAGAATTCCATCAAGTTACAGAATTGACACTACTCCACTGTCTTGAGGGTTTCATGCTGTTCGCTCCGTGCGAAGACCGGGCACATCTGCTATCTTGAAATAAATGTTCCAATAATAACTCACTAATTTGGATAATTCACATTGGGAAAGGATAAATCACTGACGAGAATCAATTTTTTTGGATGATTTTCTAGAAGACAACTCTAATGATTTCTTTCATATTTGAAACTAATCAATTAATTTCATACTAATCCTTTAAAGTTCTAGAGAAAATAGATCGGTTTATATTCGAACGATTTGATTATGTTGCTGTTATCTGTGTATTTGCGCGAGAACCATGAAATAGGAGTTCTTCAATACAAGTATCGGAATAGGTGTATTGATAATAGTGAGATACTACCAAAATTGAACCTTTATCTGAAAGATTATATCATGGCTCTTTCCACGCACATTTTTCGTACAGGAGAATACAAAAACGTCGTATAACTATCGGAACATTGTTTAATTATTAGAAAATGTCCTATTTAACTACCGGAAACTATCAGAGTAAACAAAGCTAAATATATCGTGGCCAGGTAAGCACAATGGAATCCATCACATAGATTCGCCAATTAAAAGAGCACATTCCAGATTATTAACGATAATTTCAATTTAAGTGTTTCGTGGAATTAGTCAACTGGCAGGACAGAAGAATCCCGCACCCCAACATGACATGGCACAGAGATTAAATTAGAGTAGTGTACTATTAGACACGTCATTCGTTAATCTACCGAACAAACATAAAGAGTTGGGTCTATAAATCCCTACCGCGCTACATTGCTGAACATAAGGGAAACAGTTGCAAACTCCAAGAAAGACTTGGTTAGGCCAAAATAGAAAACGATTGTCATATTAGCTCATGTCTACCTGAGATAACAAGAATTCACATGGACTAAGCGTCTTGCTCATCCCTCCGGCTTTACTATGAAATGAAGCAGGAATCTGTGTTGTTTCTTTTTATGACATCTCTGTCAAAACCAACGACATTAGCTCAATATGGATTTCTACGCATTTCGTTTCTCAAAGCGACGTCAATAATATCACAACCTCTGTACCCTCCAAACTAGCCTGTGAAAAATCTGCAGGGAGAAATGAGATGGTATCCATATGTCTCTGCTCCAGCTTCGTTTGTTGCAGTGAAACGATAGTCTGTAAGGTGGGTGATCGGATAGAATACACTCTTTGGTTGCAGCACGGCTTTTCATATGGTACATACACTTTGAAAATTGGTCGGATCCATTATAGGAGGTAGGTTGAACATAAACATTGGGCTTTGCTAAATTATAATTGTATTTATAGATCACAGCGTATTTCTGCAATGCAAGAAGAAACTTGAATATTAAATAATTTCAAACATGGGTCAGGCTAAGAGAGACCAGGTGACCATTCTGCAAGATTTGCTGTTAGTAGACCATTGGCATATACACTATTAGGTGATTTCTACAGCAGATACGCCATCGCAAAACACTGAGGAGTGCCTAGACAGACGGGGTGTTCGGGCCACCCCGCTGGCTGACATAGTCGGCAGTGGTCGTCATAGCAATCAGAGCTACCGTACCCAAAAATGTGTGAACGCTAACATTAAACAATCAATTGTTAGACGGAGAACTAGATTCTCACATTCCTCTGAAAAGATTTCCCCTGAAATCCATTGTCCAAAGACATAAAAGTAAACATGAGTTTCCAGCCTGGTTCTCAGTTGCCATATTGCTTCCTGTCCAAGTATTTTGGTATAGGGGCAACAAGCTACAAATTTCCCTCGCTCTGGTCTTCATTTAGGAGAGTATGTCTACTTCATCACACATTTATGATGTCGTCATTTCTTCCTAGTTTATGAGGATACTTCACAGGGGCAGCTTTACAGAAGGATAATGCGTTTTCTCATCTTTCCAGGACAGCCCAGAAATCGGTATACACCTTCTACTCTGGCTTACCAAGTCTCCCAATTAGAATTTCGTTGAATACATAGAATATTGTGGGGTGGCTAATGATCCCCAGCCAGCAATAATCGTACAATTAAGATAAAACCTTTATTGAGGGTGGGAAACCATAGGACATAGAGACATTTACCCTATTTGTCTATACGGTCTGCTTGTCGGTGTTTGAGATAACCGCTTATGTGCACAGTATACAACACTTTCGAGATGTCTCATGTTGAGACCACTGCCACCTATTATAACTTTCTAGTTGTATATCTTGTCGCATATATTCTGAAGATTTCACTAAAATTCCGTGTTATTACTAAATTGTTTATACCATGACTCATTGTACAACAAATAGTTTAGGAAATATTTTGAACATGTTTGAAATATACTCAAATTTATATTATTCAATTCTAACTATACTTTTTAAAAATGTTTTTCTTTTCCATTAGGGTAATGGCATTTGTACAGAAAGCAGTAGCCCGGCTATACGAACCTGAAAAACTGGAGACTCTTCTCATGGAACTAGGAAGGAAACACTATCATTATGGAGCGAAGCAGAAGTACTTACCAGTAAGTATTATTATTTCATTTAGACTGATATTCAGTGTGCAAATCTTCGATGAGTGTCATCCCTGGTTCAATTCTTAGTGCACGTACATAAGTTTCATTGCTTATCCACCATCGTGAGGTAATTGGAGATTGGATACTTGAATTTGGAAAGCTAGAGAGCTCTTCTATGTAACTTCTGCCTAAACCGAAAACTATATATTGATTTCATTTTATTAAAAAAAAAGAACAAGAAATTATATTTCATATTTTGAAAGATGCTCGAAAATAAATTAAACGAGAGTTACTAAAGTACATTAAGTTGAAAATGAGAACATTCTTACAAAATCTGAATACAAATAGAAATAACAGAAGAAATAAAGTAAAGCATTTAAATAGGGTGAGTAAATCTTAAGACATGAATATAATGCTTATATTATTTAATATGTCTTACGAAATACCTAAGGTTCCAAAATAAGAGTCAATAGAATAGGTATTGAACGTAAATATGAAGGAGATATAGAAACTCCCTCTAACATATTAGGGCTGCGGTGGCTCAGTGGTAAAGCATTCAGCTCTGATGCGTAGGGTCCTTAGTTTGATCCCAGGTCGCGCCAAGTGAACTTTGAGGTGGACTAATACCGTGTGCGTGGGTTTTCTCAGGGTTCTCCCGTTTTCTTCTACTTCCTCCATTCCACCATTTCATTTATTTCTCATCATCACCGTCTCCTTTAGCCTAGTCGGCATAAACGTTGGACGTAAAACTCAAAGATTTCATTTCATTTCATTTTTTCCACTCAAAAAATGTTCAAACTCCATTAAATCTAAGATTTATAGAACTCTTAAACGAGAATATTTTATATTTAATCTTTGAGTGATACGTTTATTTTACGGTTGCTTACCCCTGGTAATGACTTTTTACCATATCTATAACCTAATGCTCTCAGCAATGAAGTACAATAGCTTTGGCTGATTTCCATTTCCAATCAGTTTCCTGATTCCTGGGGCTTAGTTTACTGTGAGTTTTAATAATCATCAGAATGATCACCATCTTCAAAGCCATCGACAAAATCATCGCTGGAAATATTGCTAACATGATCCATTTACGCTACGGAATAATGTAAGCCAAGTATGCACTACTTCCTACAACACTTAACCTCAACTACACCATATATTAAAGTAGTTCAAAACATGCCCCAAAATTTTGTTATTTCAAATCTGATGTAGCGTTTTGAATGTCTTGAACGTGTGCTGTTTTCTGGTTTTCAGAGACAAAAACAATATAAACACGATGTCCAACATACGAAGTTTAATTGTGCTAATTGCTAAGTGTACATATTTATCTAATTATGCTTATTTATTTATCTATAAGCAATACATATTTGTAGCTGTATTATACCAAATTAGTATGTTTAATTTATTCACAAAGTTTGAGAGGTCTGTAGTGAATTTAAGGATTCAAGTAGTGCCAAAAAATAAATAACAGAAGATTTTAATTTGCTACCTTTTCTCAGCCATCCAATATAGCATATCTGAGATTCGTTACAGACTGGGCTTATTAGCAAATGTTTATTCATTTTACGATTATACAATCAGTAGTGGTGCAATTCGGAAATGGTTATAACAATGGAATAGGATTCTTAATAATGTACTGAATGAGCCAATCAGAGCTTCGCAGTGTCGAAATGTCTGGGGAAAAATTAAAAAATAGTTGAATCTAGTCAAAGTACAGCCATTGTGGCAATGTGAACTGCTAGAGGAGGTACTTGACTATTGTGTTACACGCTATGTTTACATGTGCTGGAAGAATTAGTTCGATTTGATCAGGTAACATTAAATGTTTGTTCCTACGGTCCGCCACCTTGGATGCCTTAAGAGCGGCACATCAAATTATACAAAACTCTTACAAAATATGCAGCAGAAATATTGTTAGTGGCATTTGTAAATTTCGAGCCACGACGTGTACATATGACTATCGAGATATCGGTATAGTTTTATGGTTAACATTTTTCGTGTTGATACCAGTGACGTCACCGCCATGATGTCATTCTTTGTTCGTACCAGTTCAATGGTTCATAACTTCTGCTCAACTGATCGCCAACAATCTGACGTTACGAGTTTTCTATTTCTTGTGTTTTTTGGTTTATTTTTTCTTTATAAAAGTATGTAAGCTTAGTCAGTGGCGAAGCGTAGTATGAGGCTCTGAGGCCGAGCCTACCCTGTTTTCTACCGTATATTTTCTTTATCTTTGGTTTCTTACAACATTTGGGTTTTTCGGTAACAAAATAGTAGGTTGACACACTTAGAGACGCTTCCGTCTGAGCCTCACCAGCTTGCTAGACATGCTGTTCAGTGAGAGAAGCTATTATCACTGAAGATTGCACGCATTATTGGGAAGATGCGAAGGCTCGTCTCTGGGAGTTTAGTTTTAGCGTTGGAGGTATCTTTCAACGCTAATGTTATAAAATGATTTTCTTAACACAAAGTAAGAAGTTTCTGTGTACAATTTTGTGTTTCCATTAGTGATAATTTGAGGTGCATTTCGCCAGCCCCCCCCACCTTGGAGTTTCGAAAAAAAAACTATGCCAATCGTTTGTGCTACGTTTGTGCCGGAATGTACCGCAAACATTTTCGTTTGTACTACTTCCGGTACGAAGTTATAATAGTTTTAAAGTGGGGGGCTGGGGAAACGGCAGCCCCCCACCTTGGAATTTCGAAACGAAACCTATGGCAATCGTTTGTGCTACGTTTGTGCCGGAATGTACCGCAAAAATTTTCGTTTGTACCACTTCCGGTACGAAGTTATAAGAGTTTTAAAGTGGGGGGGGGCTGGGGAAACGGCAGCCCCCACCTAGGAATTTCGAAACAAAAACTATGGCAATCGTTTGTGCTACGTTTGTGCCGGAATGTACCGCAAAAATTTTCGTTTGTACCACTTCCGGTATGAAGTTATAAGGGTTTTGAAGTGGGGGCTGGGGAAATGGCAGCCCCCCACCTAAAAATTTCAAAACAAAACCTATGCCAATCGTTTGTGCTACGTTTGTGCCGGAATGTACCGCAAAAATTTTCGTTTGTACCACTTCCGGTACGAAGTTATAAGGGTTTTTATAGTGGGGTTGCTGGAGAAACGGCAGCCTCCAAACTTGGAATTTCGAAACAAAACCTATCGCAATCTTTTGTGCTACGTTTGTGCCGGAATGTACCGCAAAAATTTTCGTTTGTACCACTTCCGGTACGAAGTTATAAGGGTTTTTATAGTGGGGTTGCTGGAGAAACGGCAGCCTCCAAACGTGGAATTTCGAAACAAAACCTATGGTAATTGTTTGTGCTACGTTTGTGCCGGAAAGTACCGCAAAAATTTTCGTTTGTACCACTTCCGGTACGAAGTTATAAGGGTTTTAAAGTGGGGGGCTGGAGAAATGGAAGCCTCCCTACTTGGAATTTCGAAACAAAACCTATGGCAATCGTTTGTGCTACGTTTGTGCCGGAATGTACCGCAAAAATTTTCGTTTGTACCACTTCCGGTACGAAGTTATAATAGTTTTAAAGTGGGGGGGCAAATTTCAGAAACATCAAATTCTATACAAATAGAGATAGAAACATTAAGTTAACGGCAATCGTTAGTGCACTTAAAAGCACTAAGCACTAACGTTAGTGCTATCATATTTTGGGATTTATTGAAGATTTTTTTTGGGTGGGCAACTTCAGAAATATCAAATTCTATACAAATAAAAGTAGAAACATAGTGTTAACGGCAATCATTAGTGCACTTAAACGCACTAAGCACTAACATTAGTGCTACTATGTTTTGAGATTTATTCAAAGAATTTGGTGGGGTGGTCAACTTCAGAAATATCAAATTCTATACAAATAGGGATGAAACATGGGGTTAATGGCAAACGTTTGTGCATCGTTAGTGCACTTAAACGTACTAAGCACTATCAATGCACAAGCACTATCAAGTTGGATCTACCATATTTTTTGAATTCATTCAAGATTTTCGGTGGGATGGGCAACTTCAGTAATTTCAAATTCTATACAAATAGAGATAGGAACATAGAGTTAACGGCAATCGTTAGTGCGTCGTTAGTGCACTTAAAATGCTAAACACTGACGTTAGTGCTACAATATTTTGGATTTATTCAAGATTTTAGATGGGGGCCAACTTCAGAAATATCAAATTCTATACAAATAGAGGTAGAAACATGCAGTTAAAGACAATCGTTATTGCATCGTTAGTGCACTTACCGTATTTTGAGATTTATTCAAGATTTTTGGTGGGGCCAACTTCAGAAATATCAAATTCCATACAAACATTTAGTGCTTTCTAGAAGCACTAACGATGCACTAACGATTGCACTAGAATAGATCATTAGTACTCTTGAATTTGACGGAAATTTGATGCAATGAAGAATTTTCCATAAATTTATTATGTGTTTCGTTACATGTAATTGGCCATAACTAAACTAATATTGAAGTTCTAACTAAATTGTTAGTGTTTTCCAGAAGCACTATCAATGCACTAACGAATGGCACTAAGTTTTTAGTTAGTGCTTGAAGTGGGGGCGCTAAGTTCACTCTGGCCTCAAAAGGTATTTTAATTGTAGCATATTTACTAATGAAGCACTAACCTTAGGTGTAGATACGCTAAGAAGCACTAACAATGCACTAACGACCGCTCTAGAAGAGATCATTAGTGATTTTGAATTTGGCGGAAATTTGATTCAATGAAAAATTTGCCTAAATTTCTTGTGAGTCTCGTGATATGTAATTGGCCATAACTACACTAATAGTGAAGCACTAACGAAATTGTTAGTGCTTTATAGAAGCACTAACGACTTTGGACTTTTTTTCCGTTAGTGCTTAAAGTGTCGGTGCGAAATTCACGGTGACTTCCCCATTTTTTTTTACTTGTAACACCTACACTAATGAAGCACTAACGTTAGGTGTTTGTGCTCTAAGAAGCAATTACGATGCACTAACAATTGCACTAACACAGGTAATTAGTGCTTTTGAATGCGATGGGAATTTGATACAATGAATAATTCCCCATGTGTTTCTTGTGGGAGTTTTGAGACTTATAATTGGCCATTTCTGCACTAATGTTGAAACACTAACGAAACTACTTGTATCTTCTAGAAGTACTAACAATGCACTAACGTATAAAACAATTTTTTCGTTAGTGCTTGTAGTGGGGGCTAAGTTCACGATAATTTTGAAAGTTTTCTTTCCTTGTAACATTAGTGCTTCCTAGTGCACCAACACCTAAGTTTCGTGCTTCATTAGTGTAGGTGCTACAAGTAAGAAACCTTTGCGGGCCAGCGTGAACTTTGTTCCCACTTCAAGCAGTAACGAAAAATAAGTCCATTCGTTAATGTATCGTTAGCGCTTCTGCAAAACATTCATAGCTCCGTTAATGCTTAAATATTGATGTAGATATGGCCAATTATATGCCACAAAAATCCCATAAGAGATTTATGTGGAATTTTTCATTGCGTCAAATTTCCGCCAAAATCAAAAGCACTAATGACCTCTTCTACAGAAGTCGTTAGTGCTTCTTAGTGCATTAACACCTAACGTTAGTTCTTCATTAATGTAGGCCCTACAAGTAAAAAAAAAACCTTTGGAAGCTTTCATGAACTTGGCGCCCCAATTCAACCAATAACGAAAAAATTAGAGCCGTTTTCGTTAGTGCTTCACTGTTAGTGTAGTTATGACCAGTTACATCTCAGGAAACTCACATAAGAAATTTAAGGGGAGTTTTTCACTGTGTCCAATTTCTGCCAAATTAAAAAGCACTAATGATCATTTCCAGTACAATCCTTAGTGCATCGTTAGTGCTTCTTCGTGCACCAACCCCTAACGTTAGTGCTTAATTAGTGTAGGTGCTACAAGTAAAATATCTTTGGTGGTCAGCGTGAATTTGCGCCCTCTTCAAGCACTAACAAAGTAATTTGTGCATTCGTTACTGATTCCTGAAAATACTGACACTTTGTATGGAATTTGATATTTCTGAAGTTGGCCCCCAACAAAAATTTTGAATATATCTCAAAATGTGGTAACACTAACGTTAGTGCTTAGTGCTTTTAAGTGCACTAAGGATGCACTGACGATTACCGTCAACCCCATGTTTCTACCTCTATTTCTATAGAATTTGATATTTCTGACGTTGTCCCCCCCCCCACCGAAAATCTTGAATAATCCCAAAATATGGTAGCATTTACGGTAGTGCTTAGTGTGTTTAAGTGCACTAACGATGCACTAACGATGCGCTAAGTTTAGTGAAAATCTGTCTGCATAAAGATGGGTGGGGGGCTAACTTCATATGAAGTTGGTCCCCCACCAAAATCTTCAATATCTCGTAAACGCTGATAGCACTAACGTTAGTACTAAATGCACTAACGTGCACTAACGATGCATTAACGATGTGCAACGTTTGGTGTAATTTGGGAGAGGTGGGGGGCCAACTTCAGGAACGTAAATTTTTTTGCGGTACATTCCGCTAAAAACTTACCACAAACGATTGACATAGTCTTATCTCGAAATTCCAAGGTGGGGGGTTCTGGAAACGGCAACCCCCTAGTTAAAACTGTCATACTTTTGTACTGGAAGTGATACAAACAAAAATGTTTGCGATACATTCCGACACAAACGATTGCAATAGGTTTTGTTTTGAAATTCCTAGGTAGCGTTCTGCCGTTTCTCAAGCGCCCCAACTTTAAAACCCTTATAACTTCGAACCGGAAGTGGTACAAACGAAAATTGTTGCGGTACATTCTGGCACAAACGTAGCACAAACGATTGGCATAGCTTTTGTTTCGAAATTCCAAGGTTGGAGGCTTCCGTTTCTCCAGCCCCCCACTTTAAAACCCTTATAACTTCGTAACGGAAGTGGCACAAATGAAATTTTTTTCGGTACATTCCGGCTCAAACGTAGCACAAACGATTGCCATAGGTTTTGTTTCGAAATTCCAAGTTTGGAGGCTGCCGTTTCTCCAGCTCCCCACTTTAAAACCCTTATAACTTCGTACCGGAAATGGTAGAAACGAAAATTTTTGCGGTACATTCCGGCACAAACGTAGCACAAACGATTGGCATAGGTTTTGTTTTGAAATTTTTAGGTGGGGGGCTGGCGTTTCCGCAGCCCCCCCACTTCAAAACCCTTATAACTTCGTACAGGAACTGGTACAAACGAAAATTTTTGCGGTACATTCCGGCACAAACGATTGGCGTAGGTTTTGTTTTAAAATTACTAGGTGGGGAGCTGCTGTTTCTCCAACTCCCTCCCACTTAAAAACCCTTATAACTTCGTACCGGAAGTGGTACAAACAAAAATTTTTGCGGTACATTCCGGCACAAACGTAGTATAAACGATTGGCATAGGTTTTGTTTCGAAATTTCACTTTAGGGGGTTTCCGTTTCTCCAGCTTCCCACTTTAAAACCCTTATAACTTCGTACCGGAAGTGGTACAAACGTAATTTTTTTGCTGTGCATTCCGGCACAAAGGTAGCACAAATAATTGAATTGAGTTTTGTTTCGACATTCCTAGGTGGGGGGGCTGCCGTTTCCCCAGCCCCAACTTTAAAACCCTTATAACGTCGTACCGGAAGTGGTACAAACGAAAATTTTTGCGGTACATTCCGGCACAAACGTAGCACAAACTATTGGCATAGGTTTTGTTTTTGAACTTTTTAGGAGGGGGGGCTGTGGTTTCCCCAAACCCCCACTTCAAAAGCCTTATAACTTCGTACCGGAAGTGGTACAAACGAAAATTTTTGCGGTACATTCCGGCACAAACGATTTGCATATGTTTAGTTTCGAAATTCCAAGTTTGGAGGCTGCAGTTTCTATAGTCCCCCACTTTAAAACCCTTATAACTTCGTACCGGAAGTGGTACAAACGAAAATTTTGCGGTACATTCCGGCACAAACGTAGCTCAAACGATTGGCATAGGTTTTGTTTCGACATTCCTATGTGGGGGGCTGCCGTTTCCCCAGCCCCAACTTTAATACCCTTATAACTTCGTACCGGAAGTGGTACAAACGAAAATTTTTGCGGTACATTCCGGCACAAACGTAGCACAAACTATTGGCATAGGTTTTGTTTTGAACTTTTTAGGAGGGGGACTGTCGTTTCCCCATACCCCACTTGAAAAGCGTTATAACTTCGTACCGGAAGTGGTAGAAACGAAAATTTTTGCGGTACATTCCAGCACAAACGTAGCACAAATGATTGCCATAGGTTTTGTTTCGAAATTTTAAGTTTGGAGGCTGCCATTTCTCCTGCCTCCCCTACTTTAAATCCCTTATAACTTCGTACCGGAAGTGGTACAAACGAAAATTTTTGCGGTACATTCCGGCACAAACGTAGCACAAACTATTGGCATAGGTTTTGTTTTAAAATTTTTAGGAGGGGCCTGCCGTTTCTCCAGCCCCCTCACTATAAAAACCCTTATAACTTCGTACCGGAAGTAGTACAAACGAAAATTTTTGCGGTACATTCCGGCACAAACGTAGCACAAACGATTGCCATAGGTTTTGTTTCGAAATTACTAGGTGGAGGGGCTGCCGTTTCCCCAGCCCCCACTTCAAAAGCCTTATAACTTCGTACCGGAAGTGGTACAAACGAAAATTTTTGCGGTACATTCCGGCACAAACGTATCACAAATGATTGCCATAGGTTTTGTTTCGAAATTTTAAGTTTGGAGGCTGCCGATTCTCCTGCCCCCACTTTAAAACCCTTATAACTTCGTACCGGAAGTGGTACAAACGAAAATTTTTGCGGTACATTCCGGCACAAACGTAGCACAAACTATTGGCATAGGTTTTGTTTTGAAATTTTTAGGAGGGGCCTGCCGTTTCTCCAGCCCCGCACTATAAAAACCCTTATAACTTCGTACCGGAAGTGGTACAAACGAAAATTTTTGCGGTACATTCCGGCACAAACGTAGCACAAACGATTGCCATAGGTTTTGTTTCGAAATTCCTAGGTGGGGGGGCTGCCGTTTCTCCAGCCCCCCACTATAAAAACCCTTATAACTTCGTACCGGAAGTGGTACAATCGAAAATTTTTGCGGTACATTCCGGCACAAACGTAGCACAAACGATTGCCATAGGTTTTGTTTCGAAATTCCTAGCTGGAGGGGCTGCCGTTTCCCCAGCCCCCACTTCCAAAGCCTTATAACTTCGTACCGGAAGTGGTACAAACGAAAATTTTTGCGGTACATTCCGGCATAAACGTAGCACAAATGATTGTCATAGGTTTTGTTTCGAAATTTTAAGTTTGGAGGCTGCCGTTTCTCCTGCCCCCCACTTTAAATCCCTTATAACTTCGTACCGAAAGTGGTACAAACGAAAATTTTTGCGGTACATTCCGGCACAAACGTAGCACAAACTATTGGCATAGGTTTTGTTTTGAAATTTTAGGAGGGGCCTGCCGTTTCTCCAGCCCCCCACTATAAAAACCATTATAATTCGTACCGGAAGTGGTACAAACGAAAATTTTTGCGGTACATTCCGGCACAAACGTAGCACAAACGATTGCCATAGGTTTTGTTTCGAAATTCCTAGGTGGGTGGGCTGCCGTTTCCCCAGCCCCAACTTTAAAACCCTTATAACGTCGTACCGGAAGTGGTACAAACGAAAATTTTTGCGGTACATTCCGGCACAAACGTAGCACAAACTATTGGCATAGGTTTTGTTTTGAACTTTTTAGGAGGGGCCTGCCGTTTCTCCAGCCCCCCCACTATAAAAACCCTTATAACTTCGTACCGGAAGTGGTACAAACGAAAATTTTTGCGGTACATTCCGGCAGAAACGTAGCACAAACGATTGCCATAGGTTTTGTTTCGAAATTCCTAGTTTGGAGGCTGCCGTTTCTCCAGCCCCCCCACTTTAAAACCCTTATAACTTCGTACCGGAAGTGGTACAAACGAAAATTTTTGCGGTACATTCCGGCACAAAGGTAGCACAAACGATTGCCATAGGTGTTGTTTCGAAATTCCTAGGTGGGGGGGCTGCCGTTTCCCCAGCCCCCCCACTTTAAAACTCTTTCAACTTCGTACCGGAAGTGGTACAAACGAAAAGTTTTGCGGTACAATCCGGCACAAACGTAGCACAAACGATTGGCATAGTTTTTTTTTCCGAAACTCCAAGGTGGGGGTTCTGGCGAAATGCACCTGATAATTTGTTTAACTTAGGTATATACTCTTAGGAGTTATTAATAGGAGCTGTTTTTTCCTGCATGGGTCCTTGACAATAATAGCTTCTCTAATATAAGTCTGATACATTAAAGATATATACAAATTTACCAAACGTTACAGCACAGGATAAAATAATAATATTTCTGTGTAATTTTAGTTCAGTTTTCCATTTCATAGAATCAGTGGAGTATTTACGATTTTGTTTCGGAGGACTTTGCTTGTTTCGGGAGGAAATTTCCTAATTTTATTCCTGGAAATATGAAAATTCTGCAATATACAGTATATAAAACAATAAAAAAGTGCGATAAAATTTCGATGAGTGCTTAAGCCCGGAAGCCACCCCCTTAAATATGCCACTGCATAGTGTACAATATTAAATATCTTGCGTTGATTCAAATGAAGTTCCTTCTGAGCATTTCTAGTGAAGTGATTATCACGTGATGCATTAATTAAATGCACTATTTTGCTTACTTTAAAGTGGGAGCTGCAAATAACAAACGCTTATACAAGAAATTTGACAGTTAACTGTAAGTATGTACTTACTTTTCCTCTCCCTCCATATTCAAATATGCAGGAAATGAAAACGGCAAGTGAGGAGGAAATTCCACTCAATCCCCTGCAAATCCCAGAGAGAAGAAAATATGAACTCACTTCAAAATATTTGTAGTGGAGCTAAATGAGAATATTCCATTAATACTCATAGTATGTTTTTCTCCATGTAAATATTAGTTGAATAATAATAATAATAATAATAATAATATACTACTTTTATCTACTTTTGCTTATATAAATATTCATTCTTTCTTGTTAAACAACAACAACAACAAAAACAAATACTATATGTATACATGCACATAAATTTAACCCTAAACAGTGTTAGAAATACAGCTAAGAAAGTTCTTTAAAATAAATACATTTGGTAGTTATTTTTATTTATTTTTTGTTCAACTCAATAAGGAAAATAGAATTCTGACTATAATTTTATACATTTTATGATACATCAAATTTTATTTGTGTTACTAGTTTATAGGGCCTACCCTACTTGTGGGATTACGCTTCGCCACTGGGCTTACTTTTTTCTATTATTCTCAATAACTCATTAGGAACTGAAGATTTTTCTGTCTGAAAAAAGACAATTTTTGTCATTTCTGGATTACATAGGAATGAAATGAAACAGCACTACTCAAATTTGTGACGTTAATCATTTATTATGAGCGTAATGGGGTGTGACCGTATGGGGTCACATACGGTCACGTTAGTCCTTTACGGGTATAAAGGATAGACATTTTATTGAGTGTTTTAATAATAATGTGTTCTTTTTTCTAATGCGAAATGTATGTCCATAGTTTGATCTAGGATGCTAGGATCTTTCAAGTGATGCTTTTTTTGTCAAGTGGAAACAACTATTAAAAATGAAATGATTATTAATCATTTATATTGTATCTCATGTATTTCTTACTTTCAAGATTATTTATGCAATATGATGGTGAAGAACGAAACACACACACCAACATTACATTATTTTGCATTGTATGCAGCCAATCCTGGTGCAAGTCTCGATCGAGCGTCATATGTTTTCATGTTTCACAGCCTCTTAAACATGAGCCATGCCTCTTACCTAACTAACATCACTCAATACTCGTACGTCATTTTCCGAACGGCTGGAGCCCTACCGTAAATTCAGATATTTTAGAAGACATATTTGGACATTGACTTTTCGAAAGTTGAGTTGTGGAATTGTTTACCCGACAATTTACAACTGTTCAAGCATTGTTTACTGTGGTATAAGCTATGTAAATATTGGCCACCATTCCCCCCCCCCCCACACACAGATACCAATTCTAAAGCACTCAATATTTGAGTTCATTTGGTCGGTTTCACTCATAAATTTGATATTCTCCGTTTGTTATACTCCCTATCTTTGGCTCTCTCACCTTGACCAGTTTATGTTGGAAACGAGATTAGCGGTTCCTTTCAGCCGTGCGGAATTCTTCATGAACAATTCATGCAATCTTACTGCTGAATTGTCCATCCATTTGACTGGTACAATTTCTCCTTTTTCCAATGGCGGATCTAGCACGGGGCCCCGGGGCCGGGGCCGGGGCCGGGGCCGTAGGTCCGCCATTCTTTGTATGACAAAAATAATTTATGATATTATTTATATATTTTTGAATTTTTATAGTAAACTGATGATATACCTATTATAGTCTGGGTTCTAACTGTACCCTCAGTTTTACATTTAAAACAGAAAGGGGGGGAAGAAAGAAAGAAAGAAAGAATTGCAACATTTGTGATGCATGGAATAAGTCGTGAGTGGTAACCCTTCACCCCTGGTGGGGATATTCATGAAGCTATAAGCTTATGTCTAATTATATTAGAATATATTATCCATTTCTTAATTTCGAACATACTAGGCTCGATCGAAATGAGAAAACTTTTTATCGGACTTCTGAAAAAAACTTATAATAAATACATGACCGTGTTTATTACGTATAGAATTCCCAGTCACGACACCCCTTTTCAGTTTTATTAAAAATATAAGAAGAAGAAGATGAAGAAAGGAAAAGGAAGATAGAAGAGGAAAGAGGTAAAGTAAGAAGGTGATAAAGAGGAAACTATTACTGGATATTTTGAGAAATATGGTAAAGGAAAGTGAATAATTATCGAATTGGGATCATTTCCAATAGCTATTGGGTGAATGTTTGGTATTAAGGTGATCAAAGATAGACACATGTTAACCCATACATCCCAGACCTAGATCCATTTAACCCCAACTGCCGAATTATCCCAATCTAGCTCTGAGATAGATGAGAAAGTTTAATTTAACCGTTTATTCAATATTTCCAGAAGTTCTAGACTAATATCCAATATTTGAAAAACAAACGACGAAGTTGATGGCATGTTAGAATCGACCACAGAAAAAAAATTAGAGCAACACACGTTTGTCGAAGATTCTGACTTTCACAGTTCTCCCATGATGATCATTCGTTCAGGCTATTTCCGTCCTTTTTGCTTACTTTATAGAGCCAACTTAAATTAAGTTAGTATTGACATTCAATGACTTTAATTGCCAACTACCATTAATTATAATAAGTCACCTACATATGTCAAAATAATTGGTGCACTTAATACTAAACCTACATTTCACTCACACACACATTCATGCAGGACAATGTATACTTCAGGTTGTATTTAGTTGAATTAAACTAACCTAACTACATTTCTATAGACATTTATTACATTTCAATAAAAGAAAAACTTAGTTTGACATAACAGGAAAAATTTGATACATGAAAAAAGAATGTTTCATAAGCATGCACAGAAATCTGCTACTTTCAACAATATCAAATAACACATTTCTCTTTCTAGAGATATTAACAGTTGGATTACATAAAAAAATTCGACAAAAGACGAAAGACAAAAAAATAAAGGGAAAAAAAAAGAAAATTCAAGGGTCAATATATTTAAGATTCAGTGCAATGAATACATATCATTGCGGAAAAAAGAAAGAAAGAAATATAATTGGTTAGTCATTCTAAAAAAAACACTTTAGTAGCATTTTATTGAGTCTGTGTCCCAAGAGGAGACATTTCGACAATTTTATGAGTCTTTGTTCTCACGTCGATAATAACTCCTTTTTCAACTCTCTTTATTCACTATGATTGGTGTCCATGAGAGTATTTAATCGTTTTGGTTTTAATTACAGACAAATAGTTGCTTCACATTACATATATATTTTTTATTTCGTCACTTGGCGCACTTGGTATGGATATTCAAAGTTTATCGAGATTTAACATATCGAGTCCAGTCCCAAACATTGGGAACATATTTCCATATTTCTGTATTCACATTACTAAATTATTGACCAAATTTCAGTTCATTGAATTTAAGATCACTAATTTTTTTCTAGTATAGATCGTGGAGTCAAATGTTTTAGTCACTGAACAGACGAACGACAAATAGTTAGTTTTCCGATCGTAGGGGAAGGATTTGTTTCATAGTTTACTGATAGAAGGATTTGTTGGCGGGGCTCACTGTTTCGTAGTTTACTGATTTCACTATGATCTCTCAAAATAAATTTGGATAAGGATTAGGGTTTTGTTTTCTTACGACCTGCTACTTGTTCTATGCAACATTTGACATAGTATTAAAAAAATTGAATAGTTACAAACATTACTAACAAATCGATAAGGTGTCATTAATTATAAGTTACGCGGTAATACTTTACATCACAAATAATCGGTCAATGTTGGGTGTCAAAAATATATGGCAACCTAAAACAACCAGGGTAAATACCGAGCCCTTTACATACATACTCGCATATATATATATATATTCATATTACTCAATATAATCAATTTCACTCTAATATCAATCTCAGTATTTCGTCGACGTTTAAATTCTACATAACCTTTTTATATTCGATAAATATTCACATTTTATTGGCTCAAAGACAAAACAAAAACTCTGACTAACAAAATTCTTTTTCTTTTCATAAGGTTGCGACATTGAAACTTTATATATATAAACCCGGTAATTAATAATAATTCTCAATTTACTAAAGATCCGCGTATAAAGGAATGGTTGATATTATTTAGTAAGTTGACACAAGAGGTGGAAATGCAACAAATAGAGCAGGCACGTAACCCTTTAAACTACGTAAGTACATATACAGACGTATATACAGAGAAACAAAAGAAAATCAATGTTATTCGAAACTAGTGGGCCCAAACTACAACTACGAAAGATAAGTGGTCGAATTTACGTATACAACATACTATAACCAAATATTATTTTTTATGCCAAAAGGGGGTGGTTTACTTAAATACGTAAACTCAAAAGTTATCTGCAAACGCACAACTAGTCCGTGCCCGCAAGGAAATTTTCAGAAAGACGAGAGCTTTAAGGAAATTCCCCTCCTCGCTGTATCCGGTTGAGTCCTTGGAGATCCTGGAATCCACCGGAAGGTTAGAGAAGGCGCTAATTTAGAATTTCACAAAGAAAAAAATCATCCGACCTCTAAGAAACTAGGAGAGTCCAGAATAGTAATGAAACTAGAGTAAAATAATAGCTAAGATATCCCTAATTAGTAATTTGCTAAAATAAAAAAAGTAAATAAACTGAATTTTGGATCGGTTATTTCAGTGACCAAACATCACCGATGGCTACCCTGCGCAGACATGCCAAAGTCTGGGACGTCGTTAATTTCCATCATCTAATTAAACTAAGAAAAGAAACGAAAATACTCAAGAGGGTCATGGGTTGACGTCCGGGTACGCGATTGACATAAATATTAATTTAGTAGCGGTTGATTTAATCGGATAGTCCAATCTAAGTTATATGAACAATGCACAATAAATAAGGTAAGCAACGAAGAAAAAATCTCGGAGAGTTAATGAATGTTAAAGGTACAAATGTTCGAACCTGTACTTTTCGATGATCACAGAATATAGCAGTTAGTTTTCTTAATTATCATTTCTGTCAACCTTTAGAAGTAATTCCCACATGATGCTACCCTATCTGTTGAAAGGCTTAAGGTCCGGGGCTGTTAATATGAGGTCCTTAACTGCGAAGTAACACACAATTCCCAACTACAATTTACTATCCAAGTAGCAAACTTGGTTGGATGAATGTACTGGTGTAGAAGTCAAAACGCGAGAGATTTTTAGTAAACATATTCATATTCTCACTATATAACATACACTAGGCCTATCCATTTAAATATAGGTGTCATATCATCTCATTCATATTTTATATCATATTATTAATATATCATTACATTCATTCATTATTTACTCATTTTCGCGCGAAGTAATATTTTACAGACACCCTATTTCATACATTTTACACGCAGGCCATACACATATTTATATTACACACTAATAAATATATAATTATCACAATCTATCACGCTCAAACTACTACACGATAACATTCATCGAACCACGGACTCTGTTTCGAAGCACCCAAATCGTATTTACTTCGCAGTAAAAAAAAATCATACGTGTATTTACTGAAAGTTAAATTGTCAACGATGATTTTATTTCTGATTTGCTGATAAAACTAAAGCAACAATGGAAATTTTCTACAGCCACGGGAAAAGAGAATTTAAAACTACATTTTGAAACAAATAGTAGCAGCATATGGACTTTACCTCTATTAAGAAAATAGGCATTCTTTATTTCAGTGGATGTTTCTATTATTACTGGACCTAGCAAGCTGTGATTTTCAGTACAGTAAGATCTCATGTTATCGTATATGAATGTATACTCATCTGAACCGAAAACCATGTCCACGGGATGTAATTTGAGACAAATTGAGCCAAAATCAAACAATCTAGATCACTAAGTCAGGCGATGTCGTAATGTCAACAAACAATTGACTACCGAAAACGGGCACGATGGCGCTGTAGTGGAGGCATAATTTACCGTGTACTGAAATATATACTTGTACTCGTTAATCAGAAATCTAATATTTTTCTCTCGTTTAGTGTGCTTCGAGTTAGACAAATGGTACTAAATTAACGCATATTTATACACTGTCCTTATGGTAAAATCATGCACTCACACAGAACTACTAACTACACACACCACTATAAATACTACACATAAATACTAACTAAACAAACACCATTTAATTACATTCATATTAATGGCAAGCACCTTGTCAGTATATAGAGTTGGCTTTATGGGGCAAAATGAGAAGAGTTTAACCCTAGGTCCAATTGACCTGACCAATTGTTTACTTGAAACAGGTTTACAAAATAATTACTAAAGATTGATGCCCTGGAGGCACCTTAACGAGGTTTATTGAGGGACCCTTCCCCTGAGAAGGGAAAAGGCCCTAAAACAAACAATAACAAACCCATCCCCCGCTAGAAATGGTTCAATTTTGAAAGGGAATAGGAGCCCCTTTTTGTTAGCTTAAGCGGCCATTCTGCTGATTAGTATTACAGTATTAAACCTACTACGTACATGCACTTAAAAAAATCACATCCACCGAATACACGAACAAATTGCACAAAACCAGGTCGTATTTCCCTAATCCCTAACTGAGTTTTAAAAGATAAAAAATCACACTCCTTTCTGTCCATCCTATCTGGGCAGCAATATGGCTTCCTATAAACCAGAATCTGATATTTTCACTTAATTATCCACTGTTTCTTTAATGAAAATACATATTTTTGTGCTCCCAAACAGTCTTCAATGTTTCAACTATGAAATTAAATCAGATTTTTACCTGAATTCTATTACAATCCTAGTCCTTTTTTTGTAGATTTGTGGCCGGAAGAGAATGTAAGTTGCTTCTCTTAATGCGTCTTCGATTATTATAATATTGCGCCGAAAACGACAGGGATTGGAAAATTCCACCAATGAGGCAGAGTCCTCCAGCCGCGGAAATTACAAAGCGAATAGAAATTTGGCAAATCCAGATGTAACCGGATCTGAAAGTGACTATGGACTAGTGAGAGGGGGTGAGGGAAAGATTAGGTACCTGACTGAATTCTACATTGGTCTGAAATTAAGAAAATTTATATCCAATGACGGAATTATTTTTTGGTATGACGTCGGCCTGATAAACCTTGTTACTATTCAACTTGTATATGCGAAAATGGGATTTACACTTAATCAAAATATAAATAAATATATTATTCAGTGGGAATATAGTTACTAATGAGACCTTTCGATTCATTACATTTAATTTGAAGTAAAGAGAGTAAATAAATTGTGTAACTAAACCGAAATCGAATAAAAAAATACTAGGTACAGGGTGCTTAAAAAAGTTGCCATTATTTTCAACTGTAATGGTACATTACAGTTTTCCCCGGCCCATTAACATAATTTTGTTAGAATAACAAAATTTTGCTAATTGGGAACACTAACTACTGATGCTTGTTAAGTTAACACACTCATTCATCCCATTCAAACATTACCAGTCACACTAGGATAGTATATTACATCTACTTGGGGTATTGCGCGAGTAATTCACTACGTTTATCTTCTGTACAATTGAAAATCTTTAAATTTCGAAAATTGTGAGTTCCGATACTTTTTTTTTCAGCAGTGTTCACATAGCAATAGAGCGGACAGAAGTTCTAACTGAGAAATCGACAGAGACAAGTCGTGAGGCTTCACCCGCCGACTAGCATATCAGATGACATTAGGATCTAGTTTCCCGACTATCACTCCCATTTAATATTGTTCTAGGCTCACCGTTACCACGCACTTGCGAAGGGACTAAATTCTGGGGTCGATTTACATTATTGTTACTATTATTGTTATTATTATTACCCTGACTATTACCGTTCTCCCTTCTTCCGTACGTCCTGTTAAAATTCCTCCTGGTGTTATCGCCCCTATCCGGGTTTGATTCCATGTTGGTACGGTCATAGGGACGATAACTCCGGCGATTGTTGAACATGGGCCGATACCTTAATAGTCGCCGGCCATTATTGTTGTTTTCTGAGCCATACCCACTAGGATAACGAGATCCAGCTTGGGTATAACTTAGGAAATCTGTCTGACAACTTGCCGTTACCTTTGTTTTCATTGGTTTTAAAATCTTGGCCTGTCTGGCGAAGTATCGTTTTGGTGGACCACCAACTTCCTTGCCGCACAAGGCAGCCAGACGTGAGGTGACTTCGCGCACCGTTTGGCACAAGTGGGACGCTATGGCCCGGGACTCATCGGGTGGAAGAGCGTTAACTATAATATCTACCAGTTCGGCCTGAGAGGGATGTTCAGCTATCTGATAATATAGTTCAATGATTTTCCAAGCATAGTCCAAGAGGGACCCATACTTGGAGCGATCATACCGGAGTGATTGTAAGTTTCTCTTTTGGAGCCGCTCAATGTGCTCATTACAATACTCTTCCTTGAAAAGAATCAAAAAATCACTGAACGTCCGGATTTGGTATTTAACAGAGGCAAACCATGCGCCCGAAGCGGCGATCAAACATTTTTCGACTATTTGTAGGCGTTCCCCATCAGTGAGTTTGTACATATCTAGATATTGCTGCAGTCTCCGCAGGAAAACTCGAGGTAACCCGTTAGCAATGTTCCCATCGAAAGTGGGAAAACGTTCAATATCCCGGAGGGAAACTTTAGAGCTCATACTATATGGGGCAGGAAAAGAATCTATTGAAATCAACGCGTTATCCTGGGCGGTTGGGGTTGTCACCGGATTCGCCACCGACGGAGTGGTCACCGAACTGAACGCTCCCATATGAGCAAGAGCGGTTTTATAATTAATGTTGGCCATGTGAGGTTCGAACTTAGGACCCACCACGGCAGTAACCGACGGTCCGGCACATCTCTCTCCCCTTCCTGGCAGCACGCTGTAAGATTGTACCATTCCAAAGGTAGAGTGAGCATTTACGCTAGTGACTGTTGTAGTCACAACACTCGACTGTATCGGTACATCAAAATTACTCAACCATGATTTCGAGGTTGGCTGGTGCGGGGGACAATACATTGCTGTGTCCCGTGCATCAGGCAACACTTGACTTTTTCCCGGTGGGACGTTGCTTGTTTCTGGGAAAATTTTCCCTGGAGAATCGCTATCAGGAAAAGGATAGGAGATATCAGACTTGACGAGTTCCAATTTAGTAATATTCCCCTTAAGACTGTCTACTTCGGTTTGAATTTGACTAATTCTTTGATCAACCGACTCTAGTTTAGTTTCTATTGATAAGTTGGATATTGCAACATTTAATTTACTTATTTCAGCCTGCTGCTGTTCAACCTTTTGTTCGATGTCACAAAATCTTTTGTTTGTGCTCTCAAATCTTACATCTATTTCATTTACTTTTTCATTTGTTTTGTCTCTGAGCTGTTCGGTAGAATGTTGGGCCTGGTATCTACCCTGGTCTAGTTCAGTAGACGTTTGCTCTTTCAATTTGCTAATTGAAGAAGCAAAGTTTAAACAGATCTGATCAAATTTATTGTTTAGTACCTCGAATCGAGCGTCGATCTCTCGTTTCGAAGTATCAAACTGTTCATTTATTTCACGTCTCATTTCTGCATACTCACGCCTCATTTCTGCATTCTCACGTCTCAGATCTGCGCCGTTCTGTTTCAATTCATCAAATTTGTTGTTCATCATTTGCATCATTTGGCGAATTAATGCAGACGTGTCAGACCCTCCAGATGACATTCCTTCCTTCGGGTTTGCCGTCTGATCCCGAGAATCATTGTGATCTCCATTCTTTTCATCATCATCGAGGTCAGATATCTCTGCTGGAGATATTTGGCCTCGGTCTTTTTCACAATCCTCACAGTATTTTATTATTTCTCCGGTTTGAACTTTTTCTGCATTTTCAGCAGTATCATCCAAATTGGTGCAAGCAAAGTGGATCCATTTTAGTCCACAACCGGTGCATCGTATTAATCTCCGCGGGGCGCGAGATCTTTTCTCTTTTTCATCTAACGTGCATTGAGTGCACGTGACTTCACATTCGTCCTGTGACACAATAACCTTATTTACTGCCATAGCTTTGAGACACTTTACAAAAGACAATATATATATATTAAAAATACACATATACTATGAAATACTTATTCGCTATCAAGACAAGTATTATTCATGAATTAAAGGACTCCCATTCTCTTTCCTTCCTTGAAACCCTTCTAGCGTCTAGTTCTAATTTAGAAAAAATTTTGACACTCCTTCTCTTTTTCCCCCTTAGAAAAGGAAACAAAAATGACAAAGTAGCCAACGACTCTAGTTGTTTCACTTGGCTATAAAATTTCTCTCATTAATTTCAATGTTGTAATCAATTCAACATGCCTTCAACCTCACTCTTTGACATTCTTAAAAAAAATTCAGATCTGTCAGTCGCCATTTAAATTGAGATCCGTTGCCATGGGAACAAACGTTGCCATGACAACCATCCTTGTCGCGGTTCGCCAATCTAAAACAGATTGGCGTGATAACTTGTATTGTTCAATAAGCATTTTCAGATCCGTTACCACAGTAAACAAGTATTACCATGGCAACAGTCTTGTCACGCGTCGCCACTTCTAAAACAGAAGGGGGGAAGGAAGAAAGAAAGAAAGAATTGCAACATTTGTGATGCATGGAATAAGTCGTGAGTGGGAACCCTTCACCCCTGGTGGGGATATTCATGAAGCTATAAGCTTATGTCTAATTATATTAGAATATATTATCCATTTCTTAATTTCAAACATACTAGGTTCGATCGAAATGAGAAAACTTTTTATCGGACTTCTGAAAATAACTTAAAATAAATACATGACCGTGTTTATTACGTATAGAATTCCCAGTCACGACCCCCCTTTACAGTTTTATTAAAAATATAAGAAGAAGAAGATGAAGAAAGGAAAAGGAAGATAGAATAGGAAAGAGGTAAAGTAAGAAGGTGATAAAGAGGAAACTATTACTGGATATTTTGAGAAATATGGTAAAGAAAAGTGAATAATTATCGAATTGGGATCATTTCCAATAGCTATTGGGTGAATGTTTGGTACTAAGGTGATCAAAGATAGACACATGTTAACCCATACATCCCAGACCTAGATCCATTTAACCCCAACTGCCGAATTATCCCAATCTAGCTCTGAGATAGATGAGAAAGTTTAATTTAACCGTTTATTCAATATTTCCAGAAATTCTAGACTAATATCCAATATTTGAAAAACAAACGACGAAGTTGATGGCATGTTAGAATCGACCACAAAAAAAAATCAGAGCAACACATGTTTGTCGAAGATTCTGACTTTCAAAATTCTCCCATGATGATCATTCGTTCAGGCTATTTCCGTCCTTTTTGTTTACTTTATAGAGCCAACTTAAATTAAGTTAGTATTGACATTCAATGATTTTAATTGCCAACTACCATTAATTATAATAAGTCACCCATATATGTCAAAATAATTGGTGCACTTAACTAAACCTACATTTCACTCACACACACATTCATGCAGGACAATGTATACTTCAGGTTGTATTTAGTTGAATTAAACTAACCTAACTACATTTCTATAGACATTTATTACATTTCAATAAAAGAAAAACTTAGTTTGACATAACAGGAAAAATTTGATACATGAAAAAAGAATGTTTCATAAGCATGCACAGAAATCTGTTACTTTCAACAATATCAAATAACACATTTCTCTTTCTAGAGATATTAACAGTTGGATTACATAAAAAAATCGACAAAAGACGAGAGACAAAAAATAAAGGAAAAAAAAGAAAATTCAAAGGTCAATATATTTAAGATTCAGTGCAATGAATACATATCATTGCGGAAAAAAAAAGAAAAAAATATAATTGGTTAGTCATTCTAAAAAAACACTTTAGTAGCATTTTATTGAGTCTGTGTCCCAAGAGGAGACATTTCGACAATTTTATGAGTCTTTGTTCTCACGTCGATAATAACTCCTTTTTCAACTCTCTTTATTCACTATGATTGGTGTCCATGAGAGTATTTAATCGTTTTGGTTATAATTACAGACAAATAGTTGCTTCACATTACATGTATATTTTTTATTTCGTCACTTGACGCACTTGGTATGAATATTCAAAGTTTATCGAGATTTAAAATATCGAGTCCAGTCCCAAACATTGGGAACATATTTCCATATTAGTTTCCATAGTTAGTTTCCATCGTAGGGGAAGGATTTGTTTCATAGTTTACTGATAGAAGGATTTGTTGGCGGGGCTCACTGTTTCGTAGTTTACTGTTTTCACTATGATCTCGCAAAATAAATTTGGATAAGGATTAGGGTTTTGTTTTCTTACGACCTGCTACTTGTTCTATGCAACATTTGACATAGTATTAAAAAAATTGAATAGTTACAAACATTACTAACAAATCGATAAGGTGTCATTAATTATAAGTTACGCGGTAATACTTTACATCACAAATAATCGGTCAATGTCGGGTGTCAAAAATCTATGGCAACCTAAAACAACCAGGGTAAATACGGAGCCCTTTACATACATACTCGCATATATATATATATATATTCATATTACTCAATATAATCAATTTCACTCCAATATCAATCTCAGTATTTCGTCGACGTTTAAATTCTACATAACCTTTTTATATTCGATAAATATTCACATTTTATTGGCTCAAAGACAAAACAAAAACCCTGACTAACAAAATTCTTTTTCTTTTCATAAGGTTGCGACATTGAAACTTTATATATATAAACCCGATAATTAATAATAATTCTCAATTTACTAAAGATCCGCGTATAAAGGAATGGTTGATATTATTTAGTAAGTTGACACAAGAGGTGGAAATACAACAAATAGAGCAGGCACGTAACCCTTTAAACTACGTAAGTACATATACAGATGTATATACAGAGAAACAAAAGAAAATCAATGTTATTCGAAACTAGTGGGCCCAAACTACTAATACATACACCATATAACCAATCAATAGAAAGAAAACCAGAAATCAGTAATCAGCGGGTATAAGTTGTACGATCAATGAATAACAAGTAAGTTTCTGGGAATCTGAAAGCATAGTGTACATTCTCGTCAGTTTCTCCCGTGGTGGATTGAATATCGCGAAAATGGTCTTGAGTTGTGCTGCAATACCTCCACGAATTGCATCCCTCGATGTCTCAGTTAGTACATACGATCGAAATAAGTGATATGAATGTTGTATGTTTTCATGAGTTTCAGAACCGGGGGGGGAGGTTGAAAAATTAAAAAAACTTTAGAGGAGAAGTAGAAGAAGGATAGGTAAAAAGGGAGGAGACAGAACACTAGAACTACGAAAGATAAGTGGTCGAATTTACGTATACAACATACTATAACCAAATATTCTTTTTTATGCCAAAAGGAGGTGGTTTACTTAAATACGTAAACTCAAAAGTTGTCTCCAAACACACAACTAGTCCGTGCCCGCAAGGGAATTTTCAGAAAGACGAAAGCTTTAAGGAAATTCCCCTCCTCGCTGTATCCGGTTGAGTCCTTGCAGATCCCGGAATCCACCGGAAGGTTAGAGAAGGCGCTAATTTAGAATTTCACAAAGAAAAAAATTATCCGACCTCTAAGAAACTAGGAGAGTCCAGAATAGTAATGAAACTAGAGTAAAATAATAACTAAGATATCCCTAATTAGTAATTTGCCAAAATAAAAAAAAGTAAATAAACTGAATTTTGGATCGGTGATTTCAGTGACCAAACATCACCGATGGCTACCCTGCGCAGACATGCCAAAGTCTGGGACGTCGTTAATTTCCATCATCTAATTAAACTAAGAAAAGAAACGAAAATACTCAAGAGGGTCATGGGTTGACGTCCGGGTACGCGATTGACATAAATATTAATTTAGTAGCGGTTGATTTAATCGGATAGTCCGATCTAAGTTATATGAACAATGCACAATAAATAAGGTAAGCAACGAAGAAAAAAAAATCTCGGAGAGTCAATGAATGTTAAAGGTACAAATGACCGAACCTGTACTTTTCGATGATCACAGTATATAGCAGTTAGTTTTCTTAATTATCATTTCTGTCAACCTTTAGAAGTAATTCCCACATGATGCTACCCTATCTGTTGAAAAGCTTAAGGTCCGGGGCTGTTAATATGAGGTCCTTAACTGCGAAGTAACACACAATTCCCAACTACAATTTACTATCCAAGTAGCAAACTTGGTTGGATGAATGTACTGGTGTAGAAGTCAAAACGCGAGAGATTTTTAGTAAACATATTCATATTCTCACTATATAACATACACTAGGCCTATCCATTTAAATATAGGTGTCATATCATCTCATTCATATTTTATATCATATTATTAATATATCATTATATTCATTCATTATTTACTCATTTTCGCGCGAAGTACAGAGCCGATTTGGCTGGGGGCCGGATATATGTTACGGGAGACCAAAATAAGATTCACGTATTTTGGCGTTTGGGCCCATACGCAGAAATTTCCGAAATACGGGGCCCTAAAGTGCCCCTATATGCTATAACTAGGAAGCGAATGACGTTACTTGTACACAACCGATTTGGCTGGGGTCCGGATGTGTTACGGGAAACTTGGGCTTATAATAGCCATATTCGTACCCCAGACAAATCGGTTGTGTTCAAGTAACGTCATTCGTTTCCTAGTTATAGCATGAAGGAGGACTTTGAGCTCCGTATTTCTGAAATTTCTGCGTATGGGCCCAAATGCCAAAATACATGTTTCCTATTTTGGTCTCCCGTAACAGATATCCGGACCCAAGCCAAATCGGTTGTGTATAAGTAACGTTTTTGCTTCCTAGTTATGGCATGTGGGGACACTTTGGGGCCCCGTATTTCGGAAATTTCTGCGTATGGGCCCAAACGCCAAAATACGTGTCTCCTACTTTGGTCTCCCGTAACACATATCCAGACCCCAGCCAAATCGGTTGTGTACAAGTAACGTCATTCGCTTCCTAGTTATAGCATGGGGGGCACTTTGGGGTCTCGTATTTCGGAAAATTCTGCGTATGTTCCCAAACGCCAAAATACGTGTCTTCCACTTTTGTCTCCCGTAACAGATATCCGGTTCCCAGCCAAATCGGTTGTGTACAAGTAACGTCATTCGCTTCCTAGTTTAGCATGTGTCGGCACTTTGGGGCCCGGTATTTCAGAAATTTCCGTGTATGGGCCCAAACGCCAAAATATGTGTCTCCTAATTTGGTCTACCGTAACACATATCCAGACCACAGCCAAAGCAGTTGTGTACAAGTAACGTCATTCGCTTCCTAGTTATAGCATGGGGGGACACTTTGGGGTCTCGTATTTCGGAAAATTCTGCGTATGTTCCCAAACGCCAAAATACGTGTCTCCTAATTTGGTCTCCCGTAACATATATTTAGATCCCAGCAAAATCGGTTGTGTACAAGTAACGTCATTCGTTTGCTATTTACAGCATGTAGGAGCACTTTGGGCTCCGTATTTCGGAAATTTCTGTGTATGGGTCCAAACGCCAAAAATACGTGTCTCCTACTCTTTGTCTCCCGTAACACATATCCAGACCCCAGGCAAATCGGTTGTGTACAAGTAACGTCATTCGCTTCCTGGTTATAGCATGGGGGGACACTTAGGGGCCTCGTATTTCGGAAACGTTTGCGTATGAGCCCAAATGCTAAAATACGTGTCTTCTACTTTTGTCTCCCGTAACAGATATCCGGACCCTAGCCAAATCGGTTGTGTACAAGTAACGTCATTCGCTCCGTAGTTATAGCATGTGGGGACACTTTGGAGCTGCGTATTTCGGAAATTTCTGCGTATGAACCCAAACGCCAAAATACATGTCTCCTAATTTGGTCTCCCGTAACACATATCCAGACCCCAGCCAAATCAGTTGTGTACAAGTAACGTCATTCGCTTCCTAGTTATAGCGTGTATCGGCACTTCGGGGCCCCGTATTTCGGAAATTTCTGCGTATGGGCCAAAACGCCAAAATACGTTTCTTCTAATTTGGTCTCCCGTAACACATATCCAAACCGCAGCCAAATCGGTTGTGTACAAGTAACGTCACTCGTTTGCTAGTTACAGCATGTAGAAGCACTTTGGGCTCAGTATTTCTGAAATTTCTGCGTGTGGGCCCAAACGCCAAAATATGTGTCTCCTAATTTGGTCTCCCGTAACACATATCCAGACCCCAGGCAAATCGGTTGTGTACAAGTAACGTCATTCGTTTGCTAATTAGAGCATGTGGGGACACTTTGGGGCCCCGTATTTCGGAAATTTCTGCGTATGGGCCCAAACGCCAGAATACGTGTCTCCTACTTTGGTCTCCCGTAACAGATATCCGGTCCTCAGCCAAATCGGTTGTGTACAAGTAACGTCATTCGCTTCCTAGTTATAGCATGTAGGGGCACTTTGGGGCCCCGTATTTCTGAAAGTTTTGTGTATGGGCCCAAACGCCAAAATACGTGTCTCCTAATTTGGTCTCCCGTAACACATATACGGACCCCAGCCAATTCGGTTGTGTACAAGTAACGTCATTCGCTTTCTTGGTAAAGCATGTAGGGGCACTTTGGGGCCCCGTATTTCGGAAATTTCTGCGTATGGGCGCAAACGCCAGAATACGTGTCTCCTACTTTGGTCTCCCGTAACACATATCCGGACCCCAGCCAAATCGGTTGTTTACATTTGATACCGTTTCCTCGTAAGTCATATGCCTTTGAAAGCTAGGTAGAGATAGGAGAATAATCACACTAAAGTAGTGACACTTACAATTTGAAACATAAAACACTGCGTTCTGTGACAATATTGTCACTCTAGTACATAACAGAATAAGTTGCTCCATGCACAAATTTATGTATGACTAACTGGCAAGTTGCACATGTATAATAATTATGTGTCGCTTTAGGCTACCCAAAAGATGGCAAACCTACCGGTGAAGGCCATATCATCTAGTGTACATATATTTTTTTACCATACAAGACTAGATGCATGGAACATATTTCTATATATGTTCTTACTATATTAGATTCAGCTTGTTAATTACATATACAGCATGTTTCAAAACAACACTTACAACGTTTGGAAGGGTAATTCCTGACACCAAGATAAGACAAAAAGTATAGACCAGCCTAGGTGCAGAAATCCAGGACCAAAAACATGAATACATTAATTTTAAGATCCATAGCTCCAATACTATAAGACCTACCGTAGTCGGATCAAGACTTCACTTAAGAACCAATATGTGTGCTATTCAAATATTCATGTTTCAGAATCCTGTGGCTCTTTCGCAACAAACTTTATAGAGATAGTTGGTGAGTACTTCAAATTATATGCCCGTAGGCAAACTCCCTCTACAAAAATTGTTGCGTGAGTACCGCAGGATTCTGGGACATGAATTTTTGGATAGAGCACGCATTTGTTCCTGAGTGAAGCCTTGACCCGAATACGGTAGGTCCCATAGTATTGGAGCCATTAACCTTTGAATTGCATTTCTTTTCATGGTTTCAGCTGCATATAACTCCGAAATGACGGATTGTCGGTATTGTTTAGAAACACTCAGTATACGATGGTGTCAAAAATATATATATATATAAAATCTTACTGAAGTTCGTTTTTTAAAGATTAAAATTTAATCTATAGGTTTTGTGGTTCGGGGAATTATCAGCATATCATTGACCCACTACCATTGAAAGTAAACGATTTTATCTGAGACTTTACGTTTTGAAATTGAAATATTGATTTGTTGTAGTAGACAACTGGAAAAAGCAGAACAATGTTTGACCATAAACATGAATATTATAAAGAAATTGACTAAATATTTAAGGTATTTTAATTTCTCAAAATGTGAACGTGCCATGATCTTTATTTTTTGAAACTTCCATGGATGTTTGTTCGCAGAGTAGATTAAGGTCTAACACGTTGCTTTTAGAATAGAGTTCCAAGTTCTCTGCACATTCTCCCACAATTCCTTTTTGTTTGTGATTTTTGTCCTTTGGCATAGACGCCCTAGCGATTTTTCATAAGTTTTCTATGAAATTTAAATCTGGGAACTGCACTATCCACTCTATGATAGATACTTTTCTTAAACCACGTCCTCACCAAATTAGAACTGTATTTAAGGTCATTATCTTATTGGTAGACTCACTTTAATGACATGTACTCTTCAGCATCTGGAACCGTAACATTATTTAAGATATAACAGTAATTTTTCTTGTTCATGACTTCTTTAATCTTCGAACTCACGCCGTAATAGGAGAAACAACCCGAAACTATAGTATTATCTCCTTCAAACGTGATGATCTTCTTACACTTTTAGTATAAATCGGGTTAATTTAGTGTTAACTGACCTTCAAATAGTCGTCTTCCCATCCGATCCAAATTGATTCTCGTTTCCTCATTCCACAACACTCTTCATCATTGGTTTCCTTATTTTCCCCGACCAAATCTACATGCATAGTCGCGAATGTCTTGAAATCGCGAATGTTCTTCATAGATAGCAATGGTACTTCCCTACTATTCATAGCACGAAAATTAGTGTCTAGCAGTCGATTGGCATTCTTCTGTTGATCGGTGCATTTGCCGCAGCTTTCAGTTGGAAGAGGATCGCGAAAGGAAATTTCGCTTGTGAGGATCAACAAACGGTCAAATGTAACAGTTATTTTCAGCGGTTTCTCCCTTCCACCAGTCGCACAAGCTACTTGTAGAGCCGAAGATATTAATTGCTTTTTCTAGTCCTATAAATTACGCAATATATCCCATTAACTTGCCTTTCTGACGGAGAACTGTAATTAATAACTTTTTATCTTCGCTATAATGGTGCGATCTACCTATAATATACTAACTATTACCAAAATAAACAGAAAACATGTAGCTTGATGCTAAGCCCTCTTGTAATAATACTATACCTTTCGTTGCGAACAAAACACAACACAACCTGTTGTCTTAAACTGTGGAAACATTGCCCATTTGTTTTATTTTCGCAAGCGAAACTCCTATACATCTACCTACGTCCATATATGTTTGGTATTAAATTAATACTAAAGGACAACTGTTTTTACAAATGCTTTCAGACAGACAGCTTCGTCAACCTTATGCTTGTTTTCGCAAACACTTAATTCAATATAGTTTAAATATTGTGAAAATGGCTATCGTTTCAATTTTTTCTGCCTCTATATGTTGTTAAGGGTTTAAAATAAGAATATATATTTTTACGAAACATTTATGAACTACAACTTAGAAAGACACAAATTAATTACCTTAAAATAATATAAAATTTCGCTACCTATAATAGAATATCATTTCATTCTAAGAAACTAAATTTTGTTTACTTTCAGTATTCTTATCAATTCAATTACGTTCCTACGATGTTATTTTTTCTCCTGGAAACGTATTCCCATTAGTACACAACTTTGTATAAAATACAAATTGTGAGTTGAAGCAGAAAAACATTGTTTCCCAAGCAACGTTTCCCGTGGTCATAGAAATGCACTCTAATGAATAAGGAAAGCTCACTTACTTGGAAGCAATCTCTGAAGGTAAACAACTGAAGCATTTCGATATTTTCTTCAACATTTGAAACGTTTTCCTTGCGTACTTGCCGTTGCTCAGGATATATAAAACTGAACTATAAGGAATAACTTTTGAACAAAATTTTAGTTCGATATTATATAAGAGGAGGAAAACACTAATTTTAAAGTGAAAAAGGGACGTAGTAAATTATAACATTTACTAATGAAATTTCAAAACCATTTCTAAGAACCAACTATATTTAGAGAGTTTAGGATATGATGATGGGTATATTCAACAGATAAGAAATTTTCAAAACGAAAAATGTACTTTCTAAAACTGATAGCATTATTAGCCAACGAAACTTGAGAGAAATCAACAGCTTATGATAGTTCAATGATAAAGGGCTCAGTTCTTTTGCGAGGTGTCCCTGGTGCGATCCCAGACTATGTTAGTTTGTAGTACACAACGTCGAGCTCATGGGTTTCCTCGAGGTTCTTCCCCTTTCTCTCCCATACGGTTTTATTCTATCAATTATTTCAAACTAATATGTTTTAATTTATCTTCTGTAGCTTACAGTGCATAATTGTAGAACGTGAAAACTCCAGCTACGATAGTGATAAACCGAAATCTCAAATAATTCAACAATAAGGATGATTTTGAGGATAGTGTTCAACACTCCTGTCGTAGGAGTTTCAACAAATACTGGTATCTTGGACCCAGTTGCATGAATAAAACCACAACATTTAAAAATAGAGGAAATATATGTTATGTTTAAAAGGGCGGAAGATCAGATATAATTAATTAAAAGGATAGTCAATTCAAATAAAGTACCTGCGATTGTAGAAATAGTCCTCCTGGTGCCTCTCTTGTATGTTTGATAATTAACTGAAATTATAACTGAAGATAGTAAGGCACAAGTTGACAGATGGTCAACAGCTTTCCAATATAAATCCGACGCTTCTTGTGAATGGACTTCAAAGGTGGTAATCTCTACTGCTTAGAACGAAGAAAGAGAAGGGCTGAACCGTTGGTCTTACTCGGCTAAGTTCTTCTCAATTATAACATTATAGAAATTTTTCTGCAGCTACATACTTCACCAATGCTTACTCAAAACATGTATCAAGTATTGAATTAGCCTTCAACAGAGTAATTCACATCTGCCGAGATGTAAATTTTGGCTGGCTTTTACGTATTTTACACGCCAACGGAGCATACTTAGGCTCTTGGAAAATTTGTTTTATGACCTCTTCCTCCTATTACCAAATCGTCACTCCCTCTCTCGAAAATCTTGACTCTTAGTTTTCAATCACCTGGAGGACAAACCATAGTGCAGACAATGAATTAAATAGTCATTGTACTTGAATAGTTAAATGGCCAGATTATACGCCAAAGGAATGCGGTAGTCAGGATAGCCGGCTGTAGTTTATTTCCATTAGTTTCAAATTTATAAAAGGAAACAGTTATAAAAAGAGAATTTTACGAATGATTAAAAACATGGATTAAAAGATTGCTATTTTGGCCATTAATTAGTTTTTGGATCAGGGGCCACAAAATTTGTGAACTAACTCTAAATCGAGGTTTCATATTTTCAACGAAGTAACACACCATACTGAGTTAAGTGATAATTTGGATTTGGTTACACTATATGTAGTTCTTTGGATATAAGGCGTACAAGAAAATTTTTGATTGAAATGTATTGGATTTTTAATCCACAAAATGCATGAACATATTTCTCTGTTTCGGGATTCACCATTACAAGGCGTTTTTTTCTAAAATATGATAATTAGCCTATTTAATTCTGCTGTCCTATTTCCGTTTACTATTCGCGTATAATGTTAGAATCAATATGATTCATTATTGAGTTTTAGTCGAAAAGTACCTAATTCCGAAACAATTACTAGTTTATTTAATAGGGCATTATGAAGAAAATGATTTAATATTTTATTTCTTAAGTTTTAATGCATTACCTGTGCGAGTTCTTAAAGCAACAACTATGTTGCAAATTTTGATTTAGCCCTAAATGTATTAGAAACTTTCAAATGATTTTGCTATATTTTACCTTCAATTGTGGATTATTTTCAAACATCTAAAAACAAGATAAAATTGCTTTTAACCAAATAACGCAAGTTTTTGTTTTATTGTACAGCTTAAATCCACATGTTACTAGTGTTTCAATGAAACTTTGCCTTCACAAGACTTTCGCTCAAGATTGATAATTAATAAAGGAGAACATAACACATGTGACACACAAAAAAACTTTTTAAAATTTGGTAAGCGTTACATGTGACAATAGAAGTATTTATTTACAGCATGAACAGTAATAAACTACATGGCATTTACAGAAATGTTTGTTTGCAAATAGTGTAGGTTTTTGTTATAGTGGTTAGATGATGGTCCATATTGTATCTTACATGTTTGAAAACAGTACCTGTTTCTGTGGTTACTATTGTAGACTCTAATTCTTCTGATTCACCACTTCTTTGTGTTCTGTTCACCATCCTTCGTTTCTCGATGTGCAGTGTCTAAATTGTATGTCACCTAAGATGAAAAACTACGAGATGCTTCATTTCTCGACGTACACTGTCTAAATTGTATGTCAGCTAAGATGAAAGACTACGAGATTCTTCATTTCTCGACGTACACTGTCTAAATTGTGTCACCTAAGATGAAAGACTACGAGATTCTTCATTTCTCGACGTAGACTGTCTAGATTCTATGTCACCTAAGATGGGAGACTACGAAATTCTTCATTTCTCGATGTACACTATCTAGATTGTATGTCACCTAAGATGAAAGACTACGAGATTCTTCATTTCTCGACGTACACTCTCTAGATTGTATGTCACCTAAGACGAGAGAGTCTTCAAGTACTTCAAAACCGAACTCCATTTGAAGAACTTTCCTTGTTGCTAGCTTTCATGGAATGAAGTCCACAATACAAATCCATTGCAAGCTGTTACATCGGTCAGAATATACAACACTATCATCGCCCATCTTTTGGCTTTACGGTTTGCTGTTCATGCGTTTTCAAGTTGACCTAAGGATCCTTTTTGTTTAAATTATAATGCAATATCAATCTGAATTTCTGTGTCAACTCGGGTACTGATTTATTTTCCTGTGTAAAGAATACGAATGAGTACAACGCTTTTATTTTTCTCCGGAATATAATTTACAACGTTTATATAGTTAGCAAAATAAAATAATGATGAATGCACTTGCTTGTTTTTGACAAATTCTTCGGAAGTTCAGGTTTGTTCTTCCTTATAATCCCAACCATACTTATTTTTCCCAAGAAGATGAAATCGTAATTTAAATGAGGTTAAAAACAAATTACAGATAATATTATGACTTCCGATTTCGAATGAGATTATGAACGAAAATTCCGACAACCGTTAATATTTAAAATCCAAAATTATCGGAAAACATAAACTGAACTACTTGATCTTTACAATTCAAGGGAAGATGTGTCTTGTTGTAAAGCACAAACATTTTCCATATCGTAAAGATTTACAACGGTCGCATCAAAATGTAAATTAAAGCAATTTTGTTTTATGCTAAGCATTTTTAAAATATTGGTAACGTATTTCATACTTTTTAATTGCACGTGTATTTCTCGAAATATTTAGGTTATCATCAATCCCAGGTAAAGTACATGATACTTCTTTTTTTTGTGATTACAGCGCCACCTAGGTAGATAACGAAAAGTACTTTAAATAAAATTTGCGTACTTTCGGTCGCAAAATCAAAATCTACAATAAAAATAGCGGGTTTCCATCTGAAATTTTCAAGTTGACCTCAGGGCCCTCTGACGGGACCTCTGGGGGCAAATGTTCATAAAATGTTATAGGCCTGTGACATGGGTACGGTCTTGCGTCACTAAATTTGTAATTTTTTTTCTCATTTCGGAAATATTTTAGGTCTCAAAGTTAGGCGACGTCGCGTCGGTATGATGATATTAATTTTTTGTGATTACAGCGCCATCTAGTAGAATAACGAAAAGATGCTTCAAGCAAAATTTACTTAGTTTCAGTCCCGGAATCAGAATCTGCAATAAAAAAGCGGGTTTCCATCTGAAATTTCAAGTTGGCCCCTGGGGGTACTTGTTGTTTACAGAATTGTATAGTGTATAGGCCCTTGACATGGGGTACACAGTTGCGTAATTAGATTTGTCACATTTTTTTTTTGTTTGTCATTTCAGAAATATTTGAGATCGCAAAGCTAGTGGACGTCGGTACGATGATATTCATTTTTTGCTATTACAGCGCCATCCAGAAAGATAACGAAAAAGTCCTTCCAGCAAAAGTTGCTTATTTTTTTTTCGTAGAATCTGAATCTGCAATAAAAATAAGGGATTTCCATTTGAAATTTTTAAGTTGACCCCTGGGGCCCTATGATAGGACTCCTGGGGCACTTGTTGTTCACAGAATTTTATAGGCCTCGACATGGGTACGTTCTTTCGTAACCAAATTTGTCACATTTTTTGTCATTTCGGAAATATTTCAGATCGCAAAGCTAGGGGAAATCGGTACGATATTCATTTTTTGCGATTACAGCGCCATCTAGAAAGATAACGAAAAAACACTTCCAGCAAAAGTTCGCAGAATCCGAATCGGCAATAAAAATAGGGGGTTTCTATTTCAAATTTTAAAGTTGTCCCTACCTCCCCTCGTTAGGGAGGGGGAGGGCAACTTCATTTTACGTTAGTTGAATAGACCTTTTTAAAATATTGGATATGTGTTTCGCGGTTTTTGGATCTCAAGTGTATTTCTCGAGATATTCCACTGTCTCGACCTTTTTGTTACACTATATATACAGGGTGGGCCATTTTAATTAATCCACGGAAATATCTGAAAAATGATAAAACATAGAAGAAATTTTAGAAGTACACGTTATATGTTGCTAAGGGGGAAAACCAATTCCGCCAAAAGTACCCCTCTCCGCCCCCCGTAAATGGGGGTAACGGGGGGTAACTTTGAAATGTCAAATGGGAACATGGGTCGAGTAATACCTCGTTCGAAAGGTCTTGGAAAACTAAGTAACGCTGTACCAAAAGATGTTTCATATTGTGCACCAGTTTCAAAATGGCCGCCATAATATGGTTCGGAAACTCCAGTACCCGTAGTATGAAAACCATGGAAGGTAAATGAATGGAACAAAATTGAAATACGTAAATATCATAGGGCATATCGAATGATGTAATCCCTGTGATCCCAGTGGCCTCCCTGAAGCGGTCTTGTGGGCTAACTTCAAAATTTCAATGTACGACCGGACATCGGTTCGGGCGTACGCTTGACCAACCCAACGCTGTTTGGAAGGCAGACTTCATGCATAGAGAATTGGTGCACTAAGTTAACGCGGATGGCCACAGTTACATTTTGATTAACTATTAGCATTCATGTCATATCGTGAGCTTGAGGGACGAAACGGTGTGTACGTATATCCCCGAAATGCTTTCTGAATAACCAGCACGCATTGCGTAAAAGTTTCTCTTTTTTTAGTCACTACAGCTTCATCCTTACAAACAAATGTTTCAACCACACCATACCTATTTGTAAGGTTAGCCTTAATTTACGAATTAAAGTAGAGTTCTCGTTTGAACTTTCACTTTACTTTCCACCCCACTCACATACAGAGCGCAGGGAGAGATTATTTTGCAGGACTTGGATTTCTCTCTATACATTATGGCAATTTTACTCTAATATTTTTATCTCTGTTGTATTATTCTCGATCCTTGGAACGCCTCCGTGGTTTTTCTATTTAATTTTCGTTATTTTCATTTATGTCTAACCGTATTCATACTATGGGCACTAGACGTTTTCTTAGACACAGTCACCATGTCTTTGCGATCATTTTGAAAACGGTGTCTCATGTCGAAAATTTTCTTACAGAAGCTGTTTGATATTAATTTGTCTATGTAACGTGATGTTACTCGCTTCAAGCTGCTATTTGAAATTTTCAAGTTGGCCCCGGATACCTTTCAGTTGGCCCTTGGAGTCACTCCGACAACACCTCTCGATGTGCCTTACGTCAGTTAGCTACTCCAGTTTTTCTTTTGTTGATTTATCTCCAATCGCTTTTATACTACGGGTACTAAACCTTTTCTCTGACACGGATACTATGTTTCGGCAGCCTTTTGAGAACACTGCCATTTCACATCAATCGTTTTCTCCTGCAATATGTTAGATTTTGCAAGATTTATCGAACGAGGTACCACTCGACTCATGTTACTATTTGAAATTTTGAAGTTAGCCCCCAAGACCCCTTTAGGGAGGCCACTGGGATCACAGGGACCACACCGTTCGATATGACCTATGATATTTACGTATTTCAATTTTGTTCCATTCATTTACCTTCCATGGTTTTCACACTACGGGTACTGGAGTTTCCGAACCATATTATGGCGGCCATTTTGAAACCGGTGCACAATATGGAACATCTTTTGGTACAGCGTTATTTAGTTTTCCAAGACCTTTCGAACGAGGTATTACTCGACCCATGTTCCCATTTGACATTTCAAAGTTACCCCCCGTTACCCCCATTTACGGGGGGCGGAGAGGGGTACTTTTGGCGGAATTGGGTTTCCCCCGTAGCAATATATAACGTGTACTTGAAACATTTCTTCTATGTTTTATCATTTTTCAGATATTTCCGTGGATTAATTAAAATGGCCCACCCTGTATATATATATATATATATATATATCCCTTAGTCGGTAATATCCGTCTCTCAGGCGGATGTACGATATTCTTTTCTTCAGAGTTGGTACCCATATTCAAGGTATGATCTGGTATTTCACCTATGCTTCAGTCTAGGGTTGACTGTACTATTTTGAGCAGGTGGTCGCGTGTCTAGCTCATTGTTGCAAACTTCGATGTTTATAAAGTTATTCCACCCCGTCTCGCAAGCGGATATTACTGTAAAGGAAATATATTTTGTCCGTCTAAGGGACGGATATTACGTTATACTGACAACTATTAATATTTGGGTGTTTCTTTCGTTTGGAAAATTTAAATATTTTAAGATATTCAGTAGCAAATATATATCACAAAGGAGTAGAACTATACTACAAAAGACTATATAGCACTTAGAGATGGCTATAAATCAGAAACTGATTATGAATAGGGGTCCGATAATTCGTATGTTCCTGAACAAGATCATTTATCCAAACCAGGTCATGACAGCAATCCAGAAATAGAGTTTAATGATGCCAATAACATAGCTGACGAAGGATACAACAATGATCAGAATAATGATCAGAATAATACACAGGTACAACAGAAACAGATAGCGTTTATTGCAAAAAAAAAAAAAATAGTTGTATCAGAAGGAGTTGCAAGAAGCCAAATTTGGGTACTAAACCACCTAAGGAAAACGTGATAAAAATTAAATTGTCATCATGGTTACGAACCCCGAATCAGCTACGGAATTTTCCAAATCTAGAGAACATCTGCCATTTATTTTTATAAAAATTTGGACCGCATTAGTGTAAAATGGAAGTGATTAAAAGGAAGTTACTTCTCCTCAAGTTATAAGAATACTGACAAGACCAAAATTGAAGCGATTATTGCTTTGATGACTGTGCTCCATTTTCAAGTTGGGGCGTGAGAGCTTGGTGTCACTTTTATCAACTGACTGCATTGGACTTCATCCTTTTTGTGTAACCATGTCTCTCAAAAGGTGTGAAAATTTGCTGGCGGTTCTTATGTTTGATGATTCATCTATTCGTGAACGAAGGAAATGAAAGAATCCTCCAGTAGTACTCATTTCTAATTGCCAAACGACATATTCCATTGGGATGCATTTATGTGTTGGTAAAACTCTATAAGTTATATGTTTAGAAATGGACTCTCAGCGGTGAAGTACGTTGTAATGAACTCATGGGTACATCCATAAATGAAATACGACGTATTTCATATTCAGTTTATGGATTTTGATACTTAGAATCAATTCTCTGGGTGTAACTAAACCTAATTGAAAACTGACTTCCACCACTTTGGCTTGAAGCGTCTCAATTGTGTGTCCGTCTCTCAGGCGGATGTTACTGTTAAAGCTTATCTTTTGGATGTTACCAACTAAGGGATATATGTATATATAGTAGTTTCGAAAATAAGATTACGTTGGTTCGGTAAATAAAGCATTATGCTCCACTTTTAAGAAAGAAAAAAAAATTTAAATTACAAGACTGAAAATCTATATATATTTATCTATTAGTAGATTTTCAGTATTATAAATTAAAAATTTTGATTTATTTCTTGAAAATGGAAAATGATGCTTTATTCAGCAGATGAACGAACGTATTCCTTTTATCAAAGCTACTGTTTATATAATTTGTTACAACTATAGAATAATTAATAAGATTTATTGGCAGTAGCCCCTGTGGACACTTTTAATATTGTATATCAAAGAGATCCTTAGTTTCCTTTATCATTTCTGGAATTCCTGTTTTTAACCACAAAGAATTATATTTTAAATAAATTTAATTCTGTTTAATTTTGTAATACAATGTTTTATGTTTTTCTTAAGTTTTGCCATAAACTTTCCTTTCTGAAAACGTAGGGATGGTCCTTGCATTGTATATCATTTGAAGATAATTTTAGTTGGTTTTCTCTTTTTCTTCACACTCTTTTCTACTCGTCTTTTATTTGTTGGTGTCCTTCTTTCTTCCTATATTATCACCAATTTTCCCTTCATTTCTGAAAGCTAATACGTGAATTTCTTGTTTTCTCATAGTAAATCTAACTTGAGTTTTCCCCCCTGGTGTTGAAGAATTCTTCAATATAAGACGAGGAACCAGAACTTCCTATAAGCACAAAATAATTATTAAACTTCATTCTGTTTACCGCAAGGTAAAGCAAACAATCGACTATTGCATGTCAACAATCAATATTACGGTTCTAGGAGTGAGTCCACGTGACCAAAATCCGCAGAAAATTTTCCGCTACACTACAAAGTTTTCGTGGTTTCTTGCTTCATTCTTTGCGAAGGGTAAGAAAGTTTAGTTGGTTGCCTCATGGAAAATACGGTATTCTAATTCAACAAAAGAATACAGAAAACTTTGCTGCCTCCGTCAGCATGATATTGGTATACAGAATATTCTTTTAAAAGAGCAAAAGTTTATTTTGTTTAGAAAGTTTAAGAGCAATTTAGCGAAACGTAGACGTAATATTAAAGAACGGGAAAATTGAAGACAGGAAATCGTAATCCTAGTAAATATCAAGATATCCTTTGTTCAGGGATTGATCTCCAGGAATATAATGTGTGGTGAGAGACGAAAGGCGCAAAACGAAAAGTGACATTATAATAGAATTTGCGATTGTGGTCTGTATTGTTGATTGCGTGCAGTTTGAGCAACGTATTTTCCTAATGGCATATTACAGTTTTAAAGAAAATTATTTGGGTTTCCGTGAAAACGTGTATGGCTTTTCTTATGAATAGTTATGGAAGAAAAGCACCCACAAGAGTAGCTCCTATACAGTTCAGTCTTCCTGACTGCTCCAGTCAGTTTCTGATTGTTTCTATAACACTTGCTACGTTTATATTCAATATTACATTAAGTTTTAGTTCAAGTGTTCGACAACAGGAATGGAAAGGAAGTTTGTTACCACCAAACTAAAGTTAAATGCACTCTGAAGAATATGGAGAGGCAAAACAATGAAAATGACTCCTGTAGATTGTAAGTGAAGTAACCGTATGAGACTGTTATTGAATACGAAGAAATGAGAGCTGATCTAAGCAGTTACGGTTATTCCCTCTTCTCTCCGAAATAAAGATTGCTTCTCATTATCTATTTCTGTTTTTGCTCAATGGTGATTAACGTTAAAGCAGAAAATGGTTAATTTACACCACTTCCGGTTTGAAGAATGGAGTGTAATGAAATATTTCCCACAGTTATGCCCTTTGGGCTAATAGACGATGATTAATCCATACACTTATGCCCTTATCTTTTTTGCTTTGTATTTTGATGTATTTTGGAAAATAGATAATTTTCGACCTATTCTTGGTGAATTTATTGTCATTTCGTTTTGCTAATCTCCCATTGGCTAATTACGATAGTGGGTCGAAAACGATTCGGGGAGCAAATAGATATATAACAAAATACGTAGGTGGGTCGTTTTCCACTTGGGGACTTAAATGGGTTAAGGCAAGTGAATGACTATGGAGGAATTAGTGGAATGAGAAAGTGGGAGGAAACGGGAGTACTCAGAAAAAAGCACGGACGCGATATTGTCCACCAAAAACTTATTTGGCTGGAGATCAAACCAAGGACCTCATGCACAAGAGATAAGAGCTGAGCCACCTTGCTCCCACTTCCGGTTTGAGTATGGCATTAACAGAAAGAGATGGAACCTATTATTTCCCACTGAAAATAATCCAAGAAAGAAACCTTTTTTTTCTACCTCTTACCGTCTTTACTATATGGAAATCAATATTGAAACTGCAAGTAATGAAAAATTTTCACCACTTTTGGTTGTAGTGAAGAGACGCGGCTAAAGATGGTATATTTCTTGAGACGTAAAGTCGATTCTGAAGAACTACTCGTCACTATGTATTACCAGTTTTATTTTACAGTGATGAACTTTGAAACCGGAAACTGTTAATTTCTACTATTTCCGGTTTGAATGAAGGGTTAAAGGTTGACATGGAACAAATTCTTGTGATGTTGATTACATTCAAAAATACCGTTTCTCAATATCCCTTACCGTCTTCGTTCTGAATTCTATCTACATGCATAAAGAAAGAATTTTTTAATAGCACTGAGATTTTTTGGAAGTCTAATATAAGTAAGTAATAAAATAAATTCGATACTTTCTGAGTTTTTAAAAAAATAATTTCACAATCTTTTTAGTTTTAGTATCGTTTGAACACTTGGTCTTTCACGCTTTTCAGAGGGAGTATCCAGTTGTGAGACTACTGGTATGTTGGATCTGTTAAAGATATTTATATACGAGGCATTGTGACGTATATAATTTAGAAGCACCTGCACGTGAGCACCCATTGAAATGTCTAAAACAGTAGAATGACATTTACAAAAGAAAATACAAAAAGATATAATAAAATAAAATAAATAAATAAAGAGTGTTTAATGAAACAAGAAAATCCTTTTGCATACAAGTTAGTGTGAAGATGTCGATAAAAAATTGATGTGGAGACGCCCAAATTTCACACTAGAAATCCAATATGGCCTCCGTTTGTAAAATGGCCTCTTTCCACGTTTTCCTTTACACATTTTTTGAATAAAACTTGCATGATCATTTTGTAAAATTTTTCTTTCGGCATTAGTAGTATATAAAATAAGCTTCCCAACGAATACAACCACACACACACATGATTGTGTAACAAATATCACCACTATTTCTCAATATGGTCATTCCTGAATCTCTTGGTTTCACATTTTTGATGGCAATTTAACTTTTATTCTGGTTTGGTAAAATTTTTCCTTTCATTATTGTTAGATCATCAAATGAACTTTTCAGCGAATTAAGAAGAAACATATTTGTTCAGTTAATCAATATTATCATCATGTTCCAGTATGACTACTATTTCCCAATATGACACCTTGCTACTTCACTTTTCTGCACATTTTGTAGAAAAAAGAAACAATCTGTATTAACTGCTTTTGACAATTCTACTTCGTTTGGTTTCCATTCACAGAGAAAGTTCTATTATAAGAGTAACTAATAATTTGATTGGTTAGGATAGAAAAACTACGTACATGCCGTATAAATTAAGAAAAACAAAAAAAAGTATGTAGAAAATACAATACAATTATTGATACAGTCGTTATAGTAATTTACAATTGATATGTTTGTGAAGAATATAAAATTAAAAAGACCAATAAACTTAAAAGAATTTGTATATAATCATCAAATAATTTAAACGGATTGGGGTATAAAATGTATTAATTTTATAAAATTACTAGCTGAAATACCCATTCTTCATATGGATCAGATAAAATATCTTTGTAAACAAGCTGAACAACGAAAGAAAAAAATATCGGTCATTTTCTACTAAGTTTACATATCCCAGCAACGCCCCGGAGACCCCCTGCTTCGAATTAAAAGAACGCCTCTGGACCCAGCCAATGGGAACTGTATTTGGAAGGCAACGCCTGAGTCACCATTGATCTCAGCGACCGCGAAAACTATGGATTTGAAACTAATGTCCGTTATATATATATATCGGTATCCCCCGGTGACCAGCGGCGATCCCCGGCCCGCAGTCGAATGGGATAAATTTGGAAGTTAATGAGATCGGAATTCACCATTGACCTCAGCGACCGCAAAAACTATGAATTTGACACTAATATTGGTCATTTTGAATTATGTTTCATGTCTCGGTATTTTTCATGTCTATATTCCTGAGACTCCCAGGTTCATATTTTGAATAAAACGCTTTGTCTGTCTGGGACGTGTACCAAGGTACACGTGATCAAAATTTGGCAACTCTCGGTCCACTCGTCTGGCTCTCAGGCCTCACACAGACACAAACAAACTCTTTATTTTATTTAGATAAAATGATAATAGATTACTCTCAGTTGCCCATACTTGTGTTTCTTTCTTCAGAACTTCCGGTTCTCTCCGGTCCGGTTCCGGGAGAAATTCTGTAGCTCCGGGGGATCCTACAAGAATCATGACTTCGTCATGTTAACCCTTTAGTACATTAGTGTAAGATATTTTTGCTAAATTACCCAGAATCATTGCAATTTTTCTAACGTAAGTCTTGTTTTACTTCGTCTTATTTCTTACTGGTTCTTTATTTCCTTCTCATTTTATAGCATTATTATTTATTTTTGTTTCGGACTTTTTGTTTTGTAATGTTTAGTTAAAATTTTATTCCCTTTGGCTCAGTTCAAGCGAAGTGAATTGAACGAAACAAGTAGAGAAAAAACCTCCCTTAACGGGCAGATCTATAATTAGATGGATAAACTAATGTTTTTATTACGAAAAAAATACTTAAAGCTCTATATGTGTAGTTACAAGATATAACACTCCGTTCTGCAGACATTTTCAGATTCAGAAATGAACAGTCTTCCTTTTCTCCCCAATGTTTTAGTTATCTCTTTATAACGGACAGAAATTATTTCCACTTAGTTCATTCATATTTAGCACTGAAAATACGTTCTTAAATCTGAAAATAAATCTACGATGTAACTACAATAGACAAAAGATTCTTTTCCCCTACAAAGTGTTTTTGGCATAAATCAATGCCATAGTCAATAATCTATTACAGAAATTCTGTAATTTGTGTAATTTCTGATAACTGACTGAAAACGATTTTTCGACGAAGCAATTGTGACCATATTATGGAAATTATTTTACAGAAAGACATTTGTATACAATTGTATAAGTATATTGGAATGAGTAAGCCTAAATTTAAATGTAAATGTGAGAAATAATTAAAACATTAAAGAAACAGAAGATATGAAACCATGATTTCACATTGTCTCAAAAATATTTCTTTTAAATAAGTATATGCATAATGGGTAATCGTTTTATCTTGCACATCATGATAGTATGAGCTATAAGATAGAAATACTCAAAATTGATCTGATTCTTGGAACGTAGTTACGCACAACTACTAATGTCTTATATACACCTTTTGTAAGACATCAAAGTTAATGGAATTCGTCTCCAAAGCATTGGCTTGCTCTAGATCTTGTAATGTACTTTGATTTTTTTTTCGTACATATGCACGTCCATTCGAAAAAATAAAAACAGAGAGGAAGAAATCTGGTGACGATAAGTCAGGATAACGAGGGGCCACAGATCGTCTGAGATCAAGTGATCATCAAACATGGCTTCCGAAAATACGATGGTGTTGTTGCATATGTGGCACATTGTTCCGTCTTTGTGTAGACAACAGTGGTGGTAACCAGGCTGGAGAAGAGTTATAATATGATCACACATTAGTAAACATTTTAGATATGTCAAATAGATTGAACACAATCATATTATAAACATGTAGAATCATAGTTTGAACATAATCATGTCAAATTATAAATTGAACATAATAATATAATCGTGTCAAATTTTAGATTGAATATAATGATAATATAATTATGACAAATCATAGATTAAACTTAACATCATAAATTTAACATAATAGAATCATAACAATAAAAATTGCCTTTCAATCAGATGTTGGAAACCTAAATTCTACATTTATTACCGTTTAACAAACAAAAGTTGAAAGTTGAGGCTTACCAGTTAATTAAACTGAACAGAATGATATCATATGACCTAAAATTATAATTAACTTTTACATTTTTAATTTGTGTTTAGCTAAAAAAAATGTTCTAACATAAAACTATATAATTTGAAAGATAACTTTGAATTGAACGATATAAAAATGCTTGAATGCAAATTCTTAATTCTAATTTCGGAGATAATCGAAAAAATCGAGCACTTTGTTCACGCTAAAAAAAAATGTCTTCCATTGGCAACAATGATTACAAATTGTTCTTTTGATGGAAAAAAAATATTTATTCATCATTGTACTATGTATGTTGTAAAACATAGTTAGGTTTGTAGTTTGTCAATTCTTAACGGAAACACATATACTCTTTATGCATATATTACTTATAACTCGTAGAAGAATACTATATAAATATACTTTCAGAAGGTAAAGGAAACAGTAGATTTTTAAAGGTTAATAACATAACGTAATAAGATTTCCATCTGGATGCACTGACACATAAATACTTACACAATACACTATGCTTAAGCTAAAACAAAAATATTATGCCTGTGTAATATGATAAATATAATTTTTAATGCCACTTTAGATTCAGAATAGTCTTAATACGTTTTCCTTGTTTGTCTACATATATTGTCTGATGAAATTCTGAGAATTCTATTTTACTGCTTTCATTTTGAGAGAGAACGATATACTTTTACTAATAAAGCAGAAACAGTTTACATTAAAGAATGAAAACTTTGTGATCTTTTTGTGTGTGTTTGTAAACATAGCATACGCTCCTGGAAAATACAAAAAACCTCATCGCATTTTTCGTTATCAAAGAGGTTATTTTGAAACGTCAGCCAGTAGTGGTGATGAAACTTCATTTCCGCACTTTGTTTCCTGCAACGTTCGGGTGAAAACCGTGACAACCGCAACATCGCAGGTTACCAAGGTAACTAACTCTACAAACCCTTTCATTTCAATCTTGCTTTGAAAGAAAGAGTACAAGATAGAAGTGAATGGGAACCACAAACAATTTGGGTAAACTAATAATATAATATCATGTGCAATTTGTTTTAATTTATCTTTATGCTACTTAAAGATACTCAACATTCATTGGGTTATTTCCAGAAATGCCCTTCTGGTGTCAAATATTTTATTTATTTATTTATTTATTTGATTAATTAATTAATTTTCAAACTTTGTTTTTTGGAATATGTTCTATCTATGTTTTACTGTATTTGTCCCACAATAGTTTCTTGTTAAAGCCATGTCAGTAGCTCAGATAATTTAAATTTGTTTCTCTGTTCTTTGAATTACAGGAGAACCCTCTCCTCCACCCTCAGCTGGTCCGCCACTCCGGTTGATCCGACCGTCCTTTAGCCGAATGTGTCCCGACTTGTCGGTGACTCATGAGGCCCATTGTCATTTACTGCCTTCGTGGAGTTGTTGTTTACTTGATTACTGCTTGTCCGCTTTAGTGCTCGTTTCTTTCGTTGTGCGTGTTTTCTGTATTGTACTATACAGTTTTTAATGCTTACTGTTCGATGGTTTTACGACAGTGTCCTTCTGTGTTTCTGTAAATCCGTATTTTTCTGTATTTTCTGATCATCCGACCTTTTCTAAGGTTCGACCATACTCTCAGTTCTAAAGGTGACTGATTAGAGGGGTTTAACTGTATTGTTGAAGTGACTGATGCAAACCTCACACTATCAAAACATCTGCAAGTCCGTTTTGAACAGACTTTACTTGTTTTGAAAAAAATCTGTAAAATACAATACTCCCAAAACAAACCGTAAACACTGTTTCAAATCCCATGTTGAGCTGCACATCTATTTTCAGTAACATCATTGTTTATGTATGCTAAAGCGTTTCAGAGTTCGTCTCGAGAGCCTCTTAAGCTTTGACAAGCATAATCTTTTACTGAACAACGACCTTGGACATACTTTCTTTTCAGTTTTCGTTTTAAACATTTATTTCATCAAATACTTCCATTTCTTAGTAGACTTTGTGAAACATATACCAGCAGTATGAGACGTTTGCAAGTTTCTGGGCATGCTTCTGCAGCGACAGTTCAAATAAGATTCAAGGAATGCACCGTACATTATATGAATAAATCAGAATTGCTATTCTAGCCTGCAGACCGTTGTATATTCCTACCATATTCGAAGCATTATCATAGGACTGTCGTCTACAGTCTACAGGGCTAATGCCTATTTTCAGTTCATCAAGCTCATTTGTCATGGTTTGAAATGTTTGTTCCGCTTTGTGTCTTGCCAATGCATTATAAGTAAAGAAACGTTCACAAGGCAAACCATCTACAGTCTATTTAGCAATTACGACTAACTGGTGCACATTGACACATCCGGGTTTGAGTCAACTATTAAAGAAACTTGGACAATTTAGTTTCCTACTTTTTGAGCCACCAAATCAATTAATTCATTATATGTTAAAAAAGGAAAGGTTCTATTATAGTGGTACCACTACGGTTACCTTACTGTCGAATTTAGGTGTATCGAACTTGCTATACCTTTTAAATTCATAAAAAGTTACCATTCGTATTTTAACCCACAATGGCATTGTTACCTCTAAAGCATATTATGCATGATCAAATATTCAATCATGTATTGTATAAAACGTTTCACCATAGTGTAATTGTACGTGTACGGTACCAAGCTGTATAGAATTACTGAGTTTCTTACAATTGTTCTAAATTAAAACTTGTTCTGTATCTATCTAACATTACTTTAAAGAAAATCAGTCTGTGTTGGCGCTAAAATAGTTATGGTATGGACACGGAGAACTGTTGAAATTCTTATTCATGCATACAACCAACATCCTGTTTTGTATTAATATAAAACTGAAGAATACTAGTACTAAGTACCGCAGATGACCTTCCAATTTTTTAAAAAAAATAATAGAGAAAATTAACAGAATTGGACAGAATTTAAGCATCAGAGTAACAACTGTAATATACAGGGGATGGGACAAAAAGTCTAAAAACACTTCATACAAGACACGTAAGTTTGGCCCTGCACTGTACAACACGTGTTGCTGTTGCCGATCGTTTTTTGTTTTCAATATGTTACGTGTAACGTACCTTGTCCGTAACAGATGATTATATTATAGGCTCGTAATAAGTTGATTTACTTCTATTTCTTGTAATTAATATTTGAGGTACACTCACATTTAGTGTCTTTACAAGTTCAGTGTTAATCACACTTTAATATCATTATTTGCGCTGAGTTATATAAATTGGCTCGCCTATTCTTCTTTTTATTTGGTGTGAACCTGTTATTTTATTATTATCTCATCAAGAAGTAAACACATATATATCGCATTTATCCATTGTAATTCATGTATACTTTAAAATTTAAGATTTAAGAGGTAACACTCCTTAATAGATGTTCTCTTAGATCGAAGTCCAGGAATGAGGCTTTGTCTGATGCCGTTTCTTAAATGTCTTTTCCTTTTCTTCTACGAGTTGAGAAGAGTCACAGTCTGAGAATTTTCCGTGGAACGGGGAAAGAAAGAGAGGTCTGGTAAAGGTTGTCTATGCAGTGTTTAGACTGCGTGAGTATACTGTGTACTGAAAAGCAGCGTGAAAGAACTCAAGTTAATCGAATGGTGTGTTTGTCATAAATTTTCTATATTATTTATGTGCATCCCAACTGATTTAAGTGAGTTCTATTGAGGACTGGAGCTAAGGAAGGTGAAGAAATACAAACAGTTAATTTGAGATGCGGAGAAAGAAGTGGCCTAAGTCAAATAGTAAATGCACGTTGCTATTCTTGGTTTAAGGAAAGGTTTGCCATGAATGGAGAGGTTGGTTTGTAGCTGCTTTAAAGGTAAAATTATGTAGTATATTTCAGATTGAAATCCAGGAACTCTTGAGATGTAGATAAAAGTTATGTGGAAACGATAGTGTCGTTTGGATAATGGATTATCGAAATCGGTATTGAGTGAACTTTAAGCACATGTTCGTGAAAAGTGATTGCATCATTAGTTAACAATTTAGATTCAAAATTGGAAGACATAATTCACGACGAATAACTTAAATTGTTGGTTGCATATGATTACATGTAATAATAGTAAGATATTGAACATTTAAATCGTTTGCAGAAAATGATGCTTTAGAGAGTGTTAAATTTTGTGTTGTACTCTAAGTACTACAATATGTCAGAGTAAAATTTATTTCGATGGGGGAACCTTTTCCTTGGATGCCTAGCTAGTGCCCGGCCCCGTAATTATTCAGTTCCATTCTCTCATTATGTAGATCATATAGAATTAAGTAAAATCTCTCTCTCTTTCACTCTCTGCGTTCCAACGGATGTTTACAATCAAGTATTACATGACTTTCGTGTCTTAGTTATTCCCGTACTTGTTTGTAGATAAAGTTTGTGTTAACTAGTCTCTTTATAATAATGGGTAAGTTATGTAGATATGTCGCTTATACACTGAAAATAGCATGCAGTCGTATAGCAGTATACGCATTGAAACTAGCGGTTATTCAATTAAAGTCTACTCCGTCAAATATTGTCAGCATTAATAATTAATACAACTCATTGAGCGTTCATGTAAATCGATTTATGACTACTGGGTTACTCCATATATATAAATATACACATCCACATTTTTCCACGTCGTTTGTCTACTTTGTCCTGTCCGCCCGTAAGGGATTGTCGTTAGTGATTACTAACTTAAATGATTGTGGCTATCGTCATCTCGTCGAGTGCTTTAATGGTTTACTACGTCACTGGAGTTTGGTCTCGGAGTTTTCTTCCGACGTTGGTAAGCATGACTTTACCATGCAGAAGTTACTTTTAAGATTTCAGGTGTGGCTCTAATTTGACGTTAAGGTAACAACAGTGATATTAGAGTGCGCTCAATTATATTGAAGCTGCTGAACGGAGATGAGTAAATAAATAATTCCTCTCTTTCTTTTTTTCTTTTCTCTTGTGTAGTGTTGTGGCACCTGAGTTAAATTAGGAATAGGTTGCACTTCTGCCGACGGACGTTTGCTCAGGTGAGAGTCAGGTTCGTCCGTTTAAGGCGTAATGACTGTGTGCAAGGCCAAAAGTGTTACCAGGTTTACCAATGTTTGTCTATTTTATACCTCGACGCTTTCAAATTGTTAATGGCCTATTGTCATCAGGAAGATTGAAAGTTTCTCTTCTGTGTTATAAGGTGGGACAGTGAAAGAATATGTACTAAATTCTTGCTTAAAGTCATCTTACATTAATTAAGAATCCTTAGGTTGTAACCTGTAGTCTGCTATGAGTAAATTGTTGTAAATGTGTAGATGCTGACAAAGAACTAATGTAAGCTAATTCGTATGCTATTGAACTTGATTTTTTCTTCCTTTCTTCGTTTCTTTAGTGCTATTGTAATGTGTGAAAGATCGATAAAGAACTAATACGCTGAATAACATTTAACTTGTGGGTTTTGAAACTATGATACTAAGCTATTTTGTTAGTAAATTTATACTTTTGAGGAATTGACAGAATCATTGAAAATTCTACATCCGATCCAACATAAGGTAATTTGAATTAAGTAAATAAGTATCAAAGTTTTGCTGTGATTGGTATATGTACTCTTTTGTCCCGCTGCATTTTCCTGGGGCAAGATCCTGGTTCTCTAAATTATTTCCGTTGCGCAAATCGTCTCTTCTTGGCTTCTTTCAGGGTTGCCAGGACCCTGAGTCGAGTTGAAAAGCTGAGTTAAGAAGCTGGTCGTTACGTATTTAGACTGTAGTAAAAAGGTGGTAATACTCACGTGGGCCTTCCTTCTTCCGTCAGCAGTAACCAGTTCACGTATGAGTATCGTGGTGTAAAAATAGTGCGGTAAAATGGGCGACCTGACAGACTTCCAAAGAGGCATGATGGTTGATGCTCGTCTGATTGGAGCTTCAGTGGCAACAGTGGCGAACATTGTGTGGGTATCGAAAGGCACTGTGTCCAATGTCATGAGAGCATACACAATTCATGGGCAAACGAAATCTGCAAAGCACAACAGTGGTCGAAAGATTATTCGGTCAGATAGGGACCGGAGGGCATTAAAACGGATTGTAGCAGCTAAAAAGAATACCACTGCAATGAAAAGTACGTCTGAACTCAATTCCGGCCTACAGAATCCGGTTTCATCGAAAACAGCGTGACAGGAACTTCATAAAATGAAACTTCATGGCAGGGCCGCTATCGCCAAACCACTGGTCACAACAGTAAATGCGAAGAGGCGTATCCAGTGGTGCAAGGACCACAAGGCGTAGACTCATGAGCAGTGGAAACACGCCGTCCGATAAATCACCTTGTTTCCGACCTTCACCTTGTTTCCAACAACCGGTCATGTTTACCTATGGAGAACACCGTTGCAGGCCTATGATACAGACTGTTTGCTCCCAACTGTAAAGCATGGGGTGGTTATGATACAGTATGGACAGTGGTTTTCTGCAGGTCCCATTTTAGTCCTACATGGAATGATGAATGCTAAGGCGTATGAGGCCAGTTTGGGGGACAGGTTCTACCTATGGCCCAAATATTGTTCTCTGATGGTGATAGCATCTCCCAAGATGATTTGGCACCCTGTCACGCTGCAAAATCGGTGAAATGATAGTTTGAGGAGCATGACCAGGAGCTATCATACCTCCCCTGGGTTCCACAATCACCAGACATAAACATGATTCAGCCATTGTGGTCTGAGTTAGAAAGGCGTGTTGGATCTCATTACCCCCCCCCCCCCGCAATAGCATCCGTTAAGGAACTGGAGCATGTTTTGGAGGAACAATTTTACAAAATTCCACAAACCACCTATTCAGGAGCTGTATACCTCCATTCTACGTCGGATCCAAGCTTTTTGTCACGCAAAAATATGCTCCTCACCATACTAGGTATGATTTTCACATTTTTGCACACGTTTTACATTTTTTTGTTTAACCCCTGTAGATTTGTACGTATTTACCTTAGTTCATTCCAGCTCACGCCAAGTGAACTTTGTTGTGGACAAACACCGTGTGCGTTTGGAAATTCGGAGTTCTCCTTCTTCCTCTCACTTTCTTCATTCCACCATTTCGTCCATTTTTCATCATCACCGTCTTATTTACCCTACATGGCATAACCGTGGAACGTAAAACTTAAAGATTTCATTTCATTTCATTTTTTGTACGTGTTTATTGAACGAGAAAGAAGATATGGAAATAACAAGAATTTGCGAACAATAATTAGGGTCTAGTAGTAAAGAAGGGGAAATGGCACAAAAATAAGTTGAGAGCAAGTTATATTAACATAACCACAATTAATGAGGAATATAATTTTTAAAACAGATTCATGTCCCTGTGATTAGGGTAGGTCATTAGTACAATCTTAGCCAGTCATTCCATTCATTTCTGCAACTTCATTCTTATTCATTGTAATTACAACATGTGCAACAATAAAACTACAGACGTCTAACTATTAAATGAAGAAATATAAACAAATGAGCAAAGAAATTCATTTATATATTTGATCGTTTACAGTGCGTACAAAAGTGATTTGACCAAATTATAATTAAGGGAAAGTACGTTACAAAGTTCGATGGAAAATTATGATCATGTATAGTGGGCTTAAGAGAAAGTCCCCTTGATGTTAAAGTTTTAATTACAAACCATGTTGAGATTTCTGCAGTAGTAGCTTTTGTTACCCAATTGTTAGGTAAGCATTTTATCAACAGGATTGAGAGCAATATCTCTTAATTTTAATGTGATTATTGAAAACCTTTGTACAGGCCAATTGTCATGACGACATGCACGCATTTACCCATTTTTCCAATCAGTGAAAACATTTTTATCGTCAAATCAAGACTTATGACTCGTATTAAAGGCCAAACTGATCCACAAAATACTGAATCTTTACTTTCAGAGAAAATAATACAATTTCCGTGACTAACTTCACTATTTTTTATTTTCTTTTTGTTCTAGTAGTGATTTGGACAGAGATTTGTTCTGATCAATGTATATCCTTTGTACGTTTAGCAAAATCAGATGTGATATTCTGATCAAAACCATGTTTTATAATAAAATCCCTAATGATATTGTTTGAAATCCATAAAATCGGATCCTTGTGCAAATATAAAAGTCTTTCTTTCGTATCTTCTAATAATCTACTGTTTTCTAAAGACTTACTATCAGGCCAGTAGCCAGCCCAAAAATGTAGGGGGGCCGGTAGAAATTAGGGGGGGGGGCGACCCAACCATATTATAGTTCGTCACTATATTATAGTTTATTTGCAAGCCAACCGTGAAAGTTTTAGGGGGCTAGTGAAAATTTAGGGGGGCCCGGACCCCCTAGCCCCCCGTGGATACGGGCCTGCTTACCATTCGTATTATCATTATTTACCTCGGTCTCAATGGAATGGAGCTAGCAATGGAAATGTCAATCAATGCGTCACCTACATCAGATTGAATTTTGTATTCTCCAGAATTTTGTCTTTCTCTTTGGTTAGTAAAAGATTACCTTTAAAAATACGTATATTGTAATTTTGGAGTTTAATTTAGAACAAGTTCTTATTCTTTAACATTTAATTTGGTTTGCCTTTTTGTATTCAGACCACTGAACCTTTTCCCATTGCCACTCATACTGCTTTTCGAAGTATACTGCGCTGCATACAAACTATTTTTTTTTAAATCAAATTCTGTATAATATAATATCTTTTAAAATATTATATTACGCACGTAATCTACAAACTCACACGTAGTCTTAATTTGCAATTTCTCAAATAAACGCGACCCAATTTCTCTAATCATTGTACTCCTCTTTTTACTTATATGAAACCCTGAAACGTTAAACAAAGTTAACAAGTTCAACCCTTGACAGACTTTGCCAGCGTGGGTGGTAACAGCGATATTTCCAGCTCGAACCGTAGTTGACACATCGGTTAAATTCTTAATGTCAACAAACATATGAGTTCATTTCCGCTCAACTTGCATCACATTTTACCCGAGTCCTGAGAGACCGAAACCAAAACGTATAGTGGTCTATCAAATAAATATCCACATCTTTCGTTTAGTAATGTTTTAGTACTCAATAAAAGAAATACACAGATAGTTTGTTATTTATAAAGACCGAAATAATATACTAATATTTTTAGTCTTGAGAGGATAAACAAGTACACAAGTTTTGTTTTACAAAATATTTTGCTTCAAAATATGTTAAAATTTGCTGTTTCAAGCTACAACCTACTTAGCCTATTTAAAAATTCGGCCCTACCTGTGCCATTAATCATGCAACATGGACATAAGAGATTGGGTTGTAGCAAGAAACGGCTGATAGTGGACCATAACGCTTTTGATGAATCCATAGTCCAGGAGCACACTAGATTAACCCACTGATGACTGAAAACATGTGATATGATAGGATGAAGCATTGTTCATCTTACTTCAAACCATTGGCCTCGTTTATGTGTGGCTGACGCTCAAAGAAGCGTCTTATTGGCAGTGTTTCCGGCTAACAGAGAAACATATGGCGGTTCTGTGACGCTATTGTGCAGCAAGGTCTTGCGAAGCTTAAATTAACAAAAGTAAAATTAAGTCATAGGGGATTTAGAACTGACTAGCCGTCCCATAATTTTGTAAACTAAAACTTGTAGAGCAGAGGGAATGAAATCTGAACTCCGGCTGCTTTGTAAATGAAACAAGACACTTCGATTTGGAAACAGATTGCAATGTAAAGGGATGGACAAAAGGGTTAAAGAAGATAAGGATTAGTTTGAGATAGGAATAATCTATACAACACTTACCTGATGTTCTCGGGGATTCTCCATCGACGACTACTTCAATGAAATGTTGTTCTCTCCCTCATACATGCCCTTTTTATAATCGGTGGCTAGATGCCTAGTATACAAATCGGATCGGCACGGATGTAGAGAAAAACTATTGTTTCAAGGACGTTATTGAATCAAAAAGTTTGATCAATCGGGGTAAAGTTGAACACCTTTTGGGATCTGGACCATCACGGGACCTGAACATTATTGAACATGTGTAGTTGTTTTTGAGACACGAATCCTGTTCAGATTTCTGACTCTATCCTCTCCCTGCATTTCACTTCGAATGATGTGATATTCCACGACCTCTATGACTCAATTCTACGTCATATTAGAGCTGTTCTAAGGGATAATGGTGTCCCAACGCATTATGAATATGAAAAATTGCATTTTCCTCACGTGCTCTCATTACATTGAAATGAACCTGAATATTTTAACGAAAGCAATTCAAATCATAAATGGATAACTAGCACCATTTGACCAACTGATATGGCTAACAGTGATTTGATATTGAAATAGACACTCGTATAATGTGTTTTTCTCTTTTTTCTTTTACACTTGGCCATTCAAGATTGGGATAATAGATTCCTCCAGTTTATTCGGATGTTTCTTGAAGGAGAACACCTTACTGATATTACAGTATACAAACTTCAGCACTAATTTAAACTGTTTGTAAAATGAAAGTCGAAAGTACATAAATTATTTTGTATGACAAAATGATACTGGATTATTCTGTACATTAAACTCTACAATATGATTCGATTGACCCTGCCACATGCCGACTTACTCTCGTCTGTTGTCATGCGGTAATAAATATTCTTTCGACAGGCAGTATAAACAGATGTAGTGAGTCCAGTGGGAAGTGGAGAAAGTTAAAGGAAATCAAAATATAAACTAGATGAACCTCTTTCAAGACACCTCATTTTAAAAACAAAAGGTAGGAAAAAGATAACAAAAATGTCGATGTTGTCGACTTGGAAATTATTTCTACATAAGAAATAAAATCTTTTTACGCTATTCGCCAATTATTAAAAAATGGATTTATTAAAGATATTTAGCATCTTCTCTCCAGGGACTGAATGTCTTGATCACTGAAAAAACAGAGGTGGTATGCCTTCATCACTGAAAAACCAGAGGCGGTATGGCATACTACCGCATACGGTCTCGCTTGGACCACTGGTGTAGTGTTATATAAAATTAAGCTATAAAATGTGACAGACAAACTCTACACGACATCTTTTGTGTTTCTCATATTTTTCTTATGGAATAATGAGCGATAACATGAAACATATCGATATTAGTTTTGTTTTTTCGTTCTTGTGTATTATTAATGTTGCGCAGTCTAGAAGCGTTCCTTCGAATCGCTCAACTCCTGCTAGGCTATACAAAAGAGCAGAACCCTTACAATGTATACTATTATGTTGTGGGACTTTCAGAAAACAGTTGAGAAAGAGACTCATAAAATGCTTCGTGAGGATTATTGCGCTAAATGGATTGCCAACATTATTTAATATCTATCTAAAAGAAACAGTTGAAAAGAATCTAAAAAATGAAGACGGCATTTCAATAGGAAAAGTATACGGTTTGCAGATGCTAGGAAACTCGAGGAAGGGCTATGGATATGGGGAAAAAATAAACGTTAGAAAGACAAAAGCCATGGTGATTGGAACGAAGGGTCTGTGTCAAATGTAGAAGTAGGAAGGAAGAAAATAGAACAGGTAACTATCTTCTACACCTGATTAATATTATTATGTAATGATATGAAGTATGAATGTGAAATAAAAGAAAGGATATTAATTATTAAAAGAAGCCTTTAGGATAAAGAAAATACAATTTTATGGGACGTTGAATAAAGAGCTGCGAAAACGACTCAAACATGCTTCGTGTGAGTGTTGTACTGTATGGCTTAGAAACATGCACATTACGCAAAAAAAAAAAAGTGGAAAACGACTAGAAGCTTTCGAAATGTGAGTGTGGAGAAGAATAGAGCGAATTAGCTATAGTAAGCGGGAAACGAATGAGAATATGTTAGAAATGGTAGCGAGAAAAGAACAATTTTAGATATTATTGAGAAGAGGGAAAGAAACTATACGTTATTCGGCGTAAGCTCTAAACTGCAATAAACAAAGCCACGTGAAATTAAATCTCGCTGATTTGCTGTTGTCCTACCGACGCTTGTACTCCTCCGCAAAATAGTTCATGTGATTGCATTATTACTTTCACTATGAAGCTCATATAAAACTGGTATATTATTATAAATGACAAAAATATAATACGGATTATCTAATAATACTCCAATCGAGTGTGGCTAATGAAACAATAGAAATAAACACTAAGCATGCGCAGTAATTATGGCGCCAACTCAACTGTAGACGGGTGTTCTGTTTTTAAAGTCTGAATGATGACTGGCATGAATCCCGGTTCCGCGAGTGTTGTGGTGAAACACCAACAAGGCAAACCTTTACTCACTAAGCAACAATTGTTTACGAGCGAAATTAATTTTTTTTTAATCTTTCGAGTTACTTTTCTTTCTTTTCTGCTGCTGCTGTAAGTATCTGGACAACAAGAGACAGTATAATTTGCTCCTCCCCGTGGGGAGTGGGAGTGATACATCGCTAGCCAATCGTATTTGTGACAAGCGGAAGGATACAAATATTTTGTTTATCGCAGTTTAGAGCCTACGCTGAACAATGTGTAGTTGGGACATGGGCTAACAAGGAACTGTATTATGAGAGACGTGCTAGAGGGTATGTTGGCAGGAAAGAGAGGGAGGGAGCGAAGAAGACCACAATTAATGAACGATATCAAAACAGAAAAATCGTACATGACGTTGAAGAGGTTTGCGTAATATCATGGAATGTGGAAGCTTCTCAGGTGCAGCAAGTGACCTGCCAATAATGGCAGAATACTTATTAGGCTATTATTCTAAAGCAAAAATACGTATATGAGTCTGTGAGTAACTCTAATAGAAACCTACAAAACACTTATGAGTTATGGGTTGTATAAGCATCTAGGAGACTATATTCACATATTATTAACATTTATTATAAACGCACGACTTCTCAGTCTCAGTAATGCTAATTTACAATACTTCACAATCAGGTTAATAGTTGTTGCTTGCTTCAATGCCTTCTACCTGACACCAAGAGATGTAGCTAGCGAAGGCTTATGAGGAATAATGACTATTTCATAAAAGCTGGACAATTTCTCCGAAATCTTTGCGCAACTTTCTTTTTGAAAGCGAAAATTCATGCATTCATTCTTGAAGACTTGAACTCTAAGCACGTAGGATGAATAGCAAAAGACGGATATCGAAGTTACGGGACTCAATTTGGGACGATTTGTATTTCAATGAAAGTATAATTACATATATAAAGAAAACATAATATAGTCTAATATTGGCATAAGTTTTGAACCCCTCTACTCCTTTAGAATTTGCCCGTTAATCAGCGTGGCATAATAAAATGCCTTGAGCTAGGTACACTGAGGAAAAACTTGTAGGTGGCGTACTTAAAAAGGTAGGTTACATGCGTAACTCCTGTAGTTTTTGCACTTAACGTACAGCAGACGTATAACTGAAAACGCATGTTGTATAATATTTTCTGTATAAGTGTTCCATTAGGCCTACATACTTTCCGCATAGGCAATCATTATCTCACATACAAATGGACGTATATAACAAATAGCTGAGGAATGTAACGTAAATATATGAATCTGATATACGGAAAATTGTTAGATGTAAGACATTTTGTAACGGCATGATATAACAACTAAGGGCAGTGCGTATGTAGCATATGGATAACGTATACACCATACTGTTTTCTGTAGTAAGCAAGAGGGTTCCGTATATTTGTGCAATATATCACTGTCCGGAGAGTGGACTTTTCTCAATGTACTACCAGAAACTAAGATCCAAATTTCATTTCAAACGAATAAGTCGGAAACACTGAAACATATTTTCTCTTATTTTGATTTAAAAGTTTGTATATGAAATCTTCAAGTTAAGCTAATCTTCACATTGAGGAATTTCTTACTAAAGAAAGATACGTTTCATTGTTATAGAAATGACATCTTAGAAGAGAAATTTTCGAAAAAGTTGACACACGTGCTCTTTTATTTTTATGGAATGTTTTATACAGAATTTCATATCTCCAACCTGCGAAATTCACTACATTCAGCACTTTGTGAATAAATAAAGGAAAAATTTCAGTATTATAAAAATTATCCGCTTTTATAACCCCATTAGGAGCAGTATTTTCCAAAACGATGAACCTTCAAAGTTTCCGACTTATGGACTCTTATTAAAAACATTGTAATCCCCTCCCCTTCCCTTCTAAATGAAGTAAAAAAATAACACTGAAATTCATATTTAATTATTTTAAATGAGAATACCAAATCCACCTTATAAAATTTCGTACCTCTAGCATTTAAAGTTTCCGAGTTATAGGATCTTAATATAATAATAGTAATCTATCCCTTTTTCTTCTTTTTTACTTTTTTTATTCAAACGTAGAAAAGACTGAAGCTTGCATCTATTTATTTCTAAAGAAAAGTCCAAATTCCGAATTTCAAGGATATTTTAATGTAATAATTTCCAATTTTTCTGTTTTCAAATGCTGAATACTTCCTTTATTCAGTGATAATCCCTCACTCTTATTACCGCTGCTACCAAGTAGTGATCAATGTCATACTCAGATCTTCTGAAGGACCGAACAATCAATTATGCTAGACTGTCTTCTTCTATTTACTAAAACGTGATTAATTGGATTTTTTTCATCTGGCGAGTTCCAAGTACATTTACGAACGTCACGTCACGAATTGTGTACTCTTCACGATAATGTTATTGGATGTTGCAAAATTCGCAAGTGTAACGCCGTTGTCATTACTTTCCTTATGAAGACTTTCATACCCTATAACCAGTTTGAAAGTACCCTCTCGTCCTACCTTCGCAATGGAATCCGTAATAGAATTTTCATGTGATATCGCAGCATTTAGTCAAATACCCATTTTACCTTTTCATATAAATAGTCTTTTATTTCGTCATCTTTATCTTCTATTGGGGCATGCATATTTAGAACAATAATATCAAACCACCGACCCATAAGAATAATATTAAGAAGTCTATCATTAATAAAATCAACTCGTTTAATCGCTCATATTATTTGTTTTATTTTTTTAAAGAAAAAACATCGTTCCTAGATGGTCATTATTATTTCCTTCCCTGTAAAAGAATGTACTGCTCCCTTGCCTTTCGATCTGACTTTTCGAACTTCTACTAGTCCATCTTACATTTATCTAACTAACAAGTTACTGATTTTAACGCCCCTGCCGTATACGAATTTCTTATATTCTGTGTTTTAGATCTCATGACATTTTACTTAGCTGAGGTCGTGTCGAGTTATCACTCCTTGTTCAAGAATTCTGTCAATGTTTCTGAACAAGTACAGACTCTGTACTGTCTACAGTTCAAGTTTCTAGCTTAGGCGGTTTGGTTTGTGCGTTGATTAATCACTCACACAGGATTTCATTCTTTTACGTACAATGAGAAGTTTAAATACTAATTTTAATGTCTCTAATCTTAAGAGATTTCGATATATGTACATTTCTTTATAACTCTAATTTTATTCGCATCCAGGTCGAATTCCTGTTATATGGTGTCATTCTCTTGGAATACTTCATGTTTAGACACACAAAATTTTATTACAATTTTCCATTTAAATTCATTAAACATACATTTTAGCGTTTTTAAATATTGGACCGAGATAAGTGAACCACCCCACCCCTTTGTCTTTCCTTCTTATTAAAATCATACAGGGTGGTCTGGAAGAGGAAGAGATTGTGCATCTTCACCATCTGCCTCTGCCAGACCTGCAAGAAGTTCCGATCTGCTCACTGAGGTTTCATAAAGCAACAAGTAAGAAACACTCGATATCACAGAACGCAGGAATTACGAGCAGCTGTGGAACACGCCTTCACCCTGTGAATCTGGAGTATATCCGCATAACATACGACAACTTGGCGCAGAATTCAACTGTATTATGACATGGATGGTGATCATGCCGAAGTTTAAGACTTCAAGGTAACTCTGTACAGACATTCAACCATAACTAACACTGTACTGTTGAAACTAAAGGGGGGTACGCCCACTTCCGGACCACCCTGTATAAGAACGCTAAAGAAAAGCATGCCATTATGTAATTTTAAATCAAGAGTATAAACACGAAATTCCATTTCGCTAAACCTAAGGTACTTTAAGATATGACTGTCTTATTATAACAATCGCAAATTCACCTTTTTATTCCGGCCCGTTTTCTGTCCTTTATTAGAGAAATATCAAAAGGTGCTGAAACATTACTTTAATTACTTTAAATGAAAAATTTAATTACCAAATTGCATGTCCCTAACCACAAGGGGTTTCGAGATAGGGCCATTTTATTATAACCATTACAGCCCCACTCTTTTTTCTTTCCGCTCTTTTTATTCCATTCTAGATAATATATATATATATATATATATATATATATATATATATATATATATATATATATATATATATATATATATATATATATATATATAATCCTACTGAAAAGTCTAAATACCAAATTTTACATATCGAACTTTAAGGGATTCCAAAGTTATATACATCTTATCATAACAATTATAATTCTTTTGCCTTTTCCCCATCGAATTCTCAAAGTCCTTTCCTATTGATACCGTAAGTTTATTAGCGTATGCCCTCTTGAAATTTCAAGTTTCTAGATAGGGCGGTTGATCTGTCAGTAAATCACTCTGTACTTTTCTTATACTGTAAATAGACAAACATTGACTTTATATATCTGTTGTAGAATAGAAAGCAACCAAACTTTGTGCCTAAAGGTACCTACGAGTTAATAGATCAAACACATGTCAGCTACATCTTCATTTGTAAAAGAAGCCCTGACTGACTGATCAACGGCCTACGCCAAACTTATCTGGAGACTTGACTTTTTTTTTTTTAACAGTACAATACATTTTCATGATGTAAAGTATCACAGGAGGAAGGAATTTTGTATATTCAACTTGGAAGAGAATAAATGAGTTTCATTTATTATAAGATGTTCATAGCTTGGAATATGCTTTCTCCTTCATATTTGAGGAAGGTCAGTCAGTTACAAAGACAGAGGTAAATCTAGGGCTTCTGATCGGCTTTTAGAGACATAAAATTTGGTATTTAGTTTTCCATTTTAAATAATTAAGCATACGTTTCGATGCTTTTTGATATTAGACTCAAAAATGTTGTAAAGGAGTAAGAGTAAGGGCTGCAATTGTTATACTGAGATGCTCATATCTCAAAATCTTTTAAGGTTAGAAACTTAAAGTTTAGTATTTAGAATTTTCATTTAAAATAATTAAACGTTTATTACGGAGTTCTTTCTGTTTTCAAAATTGACTGGAATGGAAGGAAACAGTCTTGAGGTTTCCCCTAAGATTCTCAAATTATGTGTTCAAATTTAGTGTGAGTCTTGAACTTGACGGAACTTTTACAAGGACAAACGTGAAAATGGTAACGCAAAGTAATGCTTATGGAGCATATAGGCATACTAGTTTTAATATAAAATTGAATGCATTTATTAAGCAAACAAGAAAGAAAAAAAAGCAAATTTGTAAAGGTCTGCATCAAGGTATTTTTAATGATTTTTTTTCTCAACGGCTTTTCCAATTATAATTTAGAAAGCGTTCGTACTTCTTTCGTTCTGCCTACATTACCTACTCACCTGAGCCTCCTAGACTTAGAGACCCTAGTTATGTTAGATAAGCAGTATAAGTTATGGAGGTCTTCGTTATAAAGTTTCCACCATTCTCCATTCCCATCCCTCTTAGTGTTGGATATTGGGAGTGGCACAAAGTGCTTTTAAATGCTACACATACTGTTAAGAAGTTGAAGATAGCTTATAATATGTGCAAAGAAAGATGGATAGATTGGAGTTATGTTAAGACAAGATTAGAGGAATGTTAGGAGTTCCGCTGTGATAGTGAAAGTATGAACATCTCAGATAGTGAGCTGTTGAAGAGGAAGGGGTTAAAGTGAAAAATATTCATCATCATCATCTACACTCATCACATTTAAACACGAAAATATTTATACACATTTACAATTACTTTACATGCATTCATTTCATCTATATTTCATTTTTCCAATATTTTTACCCCGATCATCTGGGTAACTGGCCCTCTTCTTCCCGCTGGAACTCCTTCCCGATTTTGACTATTTACATACCTAACTAAGATATTACAATTATTACCTGGATTTGACAAATTATTTCTCTATACTTCATAACCTACTTGACTAATAATTTATACTTTAAAACATATTTAATACTATATGTAACAGGGAATACGACTTGGAAGTCGACCAGAAAAAAATGCAAATGGCGGCTCACGCCATTTGCAAAAATATTTACAATAACAATAAAAACATTTCAATTTACATACATTTTTAGCATACTTGGCTAATAAAGCTGATGCTTCTATTAAAAAAGTGAAGAAGACAAGACAAGACAAGAGGAATGTTATGAATGTTAAATAAGATTTATATTATGATGTAAGTAAAGATAGTGGGTTTACGAAACACGATTGATTTAAGGAATTGAGATTAAAATGTAGGCATAAATATATAATAAAGAGGTTAAATAAAATATTGTGTGTAGTTGAGATATCTAACACTTAGGTAGGAATATTCACGTCAGGATTTTATTTTCAGGTATTTTCAGTTTGCGTTTTCCCATCAAAGTTCAATAAGTGATCATGTTTCGGAGCTTACAGCACAACAGACACAATTATTCTTTTATATATTTTAAGTTTCATGGACAAAATTGACAAAGGCAAAAGACTTTAGACTAAATAACTTGAATTCCCTGTTTTCAGTCGACGTTTAATATCTTTGTGGATATGGTTTTGTTTCATAACATTGATCCCAAATACTTGGAAGTGTCCACTTTATCAAAACTTTTACTTGATATTTCAACATATCCGTATAGTTTGCAGTATTACGGTCACGGAAAATTTACATTAGAGTTTCCCCATTTACCTCTAAACCCATGACCCTGTAGACGTTTAATAAAACCTGTACATTTCTTTCTATTGTCCTCATATCATTTCCTATCAGATTGATATCACTAGCGTAAATCATGACATTTCAGTCCTAGATCCTCAATTTTCCTTGCAGTACTTTGCAGTATATAATTGAATGATAATTGTGGCAACGTATATCCTTATTTTAATTATTCTCGATACAAGAGCGCCTGCACAAGTATTTGCATACTGATAACTTTATTTTGTATTTCGTTTTAACACATCTTATTTAATCTAATTAGATTGTTTTGGCATACTATATGCTATAGAAATGTTGTACAATGTTTTCTTCCTAAAGAATCGTAGACTTTTCTGAAATCAATAATTGATGTATTAGTTTGTTTTATTCCTATTTCATTTGCGTTGTTAGGAGAATGAGAAATATCTTGTCGATAGTTGGCCGATTTCACCAAAATCGCACTGATAATCTTCAAACAGTCTTTGTGTGTTTATGGTCAATCTTGCTATCCGAATGCTTCAGAAGATTTTACAGGATGTTGATAAGCGAAAGCGGTTTCTATAGTTATTATAAAATCAGGTTTGTCACCTTTCTTGTGTATTGGAACAAAATGAAATGAAATGAAACTTTTAAGTTTTACGTCCCACGGTTATGCCGGTCAGGCTAAAGGAGACGGTGATGATGAGAGATGAGTGAAATGAAGAAAGTGGGAGGAAACGGGAGAACCCCGAGAAAATCCACGAACACGATGTTTGTCCACCACAAAGTCCACACGGCGCTAGCTGGGGATCGAACCAGGGACCCCAAGCACCGGAAGTGAACGCTCTACCACTGAGCCACCGCGCCCCCTGTATTGGAACAATAATTGATTCTTCTCAGTCTTGTGACATATTCTTTCTGTTTCATGTGTGGAAATTGACTTTGTGTACTTTATTCCACAATGTTTTGCCTTTAGTTCAAATTAACTCAGCAGGAATTTCGTTTACGTTCCTTTAATTTCTTTCTAGGAATTTTGATGTATATAATTTTAGTACTTAATAAAAAAATGATTTAAGTAATATTAAAATGCATATAACGCAAATTTAGTTTGAAAATATAAGGAGCGTTTGAGAACATATTTCCTTTCATTTTAAAGATATTAGAAAAATAACTTTCCATACAAATTAACGTGTTAAGCAAGTGATGATTTTGTTGGTAGTCAGCGCCATTAAATAAAATCTATTAATCAGACTAAGGGCCCCTCACACTAGGCGAGTACTAATTAACATTTTGTCTCGAACTGTTAATATTTAAATGAAATTGCATAATTGGTATTAGCATGCGATACAGGTTTGTCAGAAATTCATATGTTCTATATCATGGATTGACGACTTCTTGTTATTGTAATTAATATTGCTTTTTTGACAGTCGAAGAAGGAACTGTATCATGATGGACGTGCTAGAGGGTATGGTGGTAGGAAATGCAAGGAGAGGGCGAAGAAGACTACAATTAATGGATTATATCAAAACTTAAAAAAAAAACATACTTGAAGAAGATTTTAGCGGAAAACCGTGAAGCATGGAAACTCTCACCTGCGGCCAGAGATTTTCCAATAATGTAATAATAAATATGATGATGATGCTGACTGTGATTATGATGATTTCTTCCAGTAATAGAGATAACTAACCATGGCTTGCGTTAAATGAGTTTTTAAATGAAAATATTTCACACTCGAAGGAACTAGAAATGACTTTTTTAATTTTTCCATTGTCTGCCTTTTAAAGAAAAAGAGGGAGAATGCTATTATTTTCAGAGTTGTCTAAACAATAGTTTCCCGTTGACCTGAATTCAACGTACGGGAAACTGGAATGTAAGAAATATTTGAGGCTGCATTCTCATCCTATAAAACACAATTCCAGAGTTTTCTTTTAACATTTCAAATATCGTTTTTGTGGAAATGAGAAGGAACAAAACTTCATCACTCTTCCCTTTCCAGATAAGAAGAGCTGGAGAATGAGAAAAAAATATCATGTTATGCAGTCCGTGAGATAGCAGAGAATTGTGCTTGATCTTAGAGATAGGATGTTTACGTCAGCACAGAGCACAAGGAAAGGAAATAGAAAATGCCATTACAGACACACACATACACATACACACACACATACAAACACGAATACAAATTCTTTGAGGCTTTTCTCTGACATTGACTAGTAGACAGAGTATACTGGTTGCTGATGATGGTATTCACGCTCAACTGGAATGGAAAATGATCTGGAATTCTCTGTAGGATTTACTCCCGCTTGAGATCAACTGAATGCGAGACAGTTGGGCTTGTATAGACAATGAGAACAAGTGAAATCTAATGTTAATGAAGGCATGCCTCAAACGCTTTAAGTTACAGTTCTTTCTGACCTCTGATTTTCCTAATAACAACAGACTACGTTTAGAATGCGGCGAAAGCAAGCAGAATGGAAAGGATCTATTATTCAGTCACTGCAAGATATAACATTCGTTCCTAATGAACTGATTCTTCGGAGTTGATTCATTTAGAGGATCAAAGCGTGCAGTTTCTTCATAAAAGCAAGGATAGTGGAGTGTTGTAAGGTAATCTTAAAGTAGAAGGCTGATATTAAATCCTCTACATAGGGACATTTTTAACATTTTTACCACTTCGGGCTATTAAAAATTCCACTCCTTCGATATTTATGCTTAGGTGTTATTAACGGTCAATCTCCTAGCTCGCAATACTTCTGGCTTACAGAAGGAATATCATCTTTATCTTACACTCAGGATCCAGTAGGAGATTTTACCACGCTTTCCTCTGATACAGGATGTTAGATTTGAGTAAAATGTTTCCAGAGAGAGAGAGAGAGATCCGCCGATAACATCGTGTTATATCTATGCGCATGCATAATACATTTCTGAAATTTCCAGAGCTGAAGTGTTTGAAGAAAGTTTTTTTTTTAAATAGAAAATATGAATTAACATCAAATGAGAGCTAAAAAGCAGAAAATAATAAAAGCGCTAAAAACAGAAAATATGTACTAGAGGCAGTCAAAAAGTTCCAGAATTTTTTTTGTAGCTCTCTATTACCACAATATAAGTACATATTTATTAAATCATCAGCACCTGCTATAGCTGGAAACACCGACAAAAGGCCTCTTTAGGTGTCTTCATAGTTTATGGTTTTGATCTCTTCTACGTTGGCGAAACAGGAAAGGGCCATTTTTAGCTTTGGGAAGAGCCAAACATCCAATGCTGCTAAACAGTTTTTAATTCTATCAAACTGTCTGAAGCAAATCTTCCCCACTTTGCACATGAACTTGTACGTTGGTCGATTTGTGACATTGTGTCAACTGATCACCACACACACTCCTCTGTTCAGATACGCTACTTGTACACTGCCTGTTAGGAACCTATTCACATTTGTCAATTTGATAATTAGGCAACTTAAGGATTGTACAGTACACAATCCATTGAGATTGCGTCACAAATGCCAAAACTACAAGATTCCTGGAAGTTTTTGACTACTCCTCGCATAAGCGTTTTAAAACCAGAAAATAATTTATTACTATTATCACTAACCTTGCGTAATCGTGTTAAGCCGAGAAAAATAATGTCTAAAGTAAAATTGTAATTATGATGATTTTATAAACCATTCATATTAACGTATGCCAACTATTTGGATCGAAATTCAGACGCTGCCATACACGTGTATACCCACACGTAGCTAAGAAAATAATAAACATAATTAGTATGGGGTCTAAGATCTATATTTGAGATACTACTATATTACTTTTCATTCCAAAAGTTTTTATTCTCTCCATGCTGTGAGTTTTTGAAGTCAGTTAGTTTTCTTTTAATATATAGTTTCAATATCCAAGAAGGTTTTTGCAGTGGGTTACAATCACAGAAAAAGTGGATGATATTCTGGCAAAAGTCGAGTAAGATCGGCAATGAAGGTAGTCGTGATATCGACAATGACTATGACTTTAACGTCCTACATCGAGTACCGGTAGTATTAAATAAGATGGAGAATCCTGTACACAAAAAATGTTCTTAACTCCTTAATTATATGCAACCCACCTTACTTTTTTGATTATCTAATTGCTGCATACTTTGGAATAAGTTTTTTATTTTTATAAGGTTTTACAGTCATTAATTTTTAATGATTAATTACAGGGGCGGACCAAGGTAAAATTTTCACCCGGGCAAAGTAACATTTTAGTGCCCCCCTTAGTTCTAGCCTATATTTTACGTTTTATTACAGTGATTTTAATATTTTAAACCCATTTTTTAAAGAGAAAAATTAATACTCAAATACATGATGTAGGTATATTTAATACTTAAAAATATACATCTGGTATCAATTACGTTGTGTTATTATTATTATTATTTATGTACCGATATGTATAAACTAAAACAATATCGAACAGCATTTATTGAATGCTACTAATGGTGGCATGAATACTGCTATATTGTAAATTGCTTTGTTATATTAACAACATCACGAATCATTCTATCATGTATCCGACTACATAATAATCTATTCTAATAATGTGAAATACCAATAAATACATTTCACATGTTCAACATGTTTTACGCACAGCAATATAAACCCATTTTTATGTACATCCTAGTAATTGAAGTCCATAGCATTCATAAAACGTATCAGATGAATATATACAAAAGCTGAACACTCTTACAAGACTAAAGCTTAATAACAAGTTTTATCAAGTATCAGAAATCCTCTAACTTCGTAAGTTTGATAAGTAAGTAAACCACATCAAAGTCAAATTAGGAAACGGTATGAGAAAGCGTCCGTATCTTTTTCTTCCTTAAAATCTAGAATAATTTACACAAATTGTTTTCCTAATTTTGCAACCTTTGGCCTCAGGCGTTATAATTAATAGCATAACAGAACTTAGAAAAATTAAATAAAAAGTTAAATTCCACCACTACTGAAAATTAGCAACAAATTTAACAATTTTAAATATATAGCACCTCACAACAATTACAATATAATCTTCCAAGTTTTTTTGTCTGCAAAATCTCTGACAATGACTTCTATTTCAAAGTCTTGAACAATGTCGAACTCATCGACATCCTGGCGAGTCCCATGAGGTGTTCCTGGCATATGGTATATATCAAATAATTTTTAATTAATTTTAAGAAGATCCTTTCGCCATACTGACAGGAAGAGTGAGGGTAATTCTGAGTGCAATTGACACATCAGGGAAATTTTCAGTCAGCTGTTTACTCTTCAAGGAGGCTTTTAGCAGCATTTTCATCTGGTAGTAGGGAGAGTAAAACCAACAGTTTCTCTTGAAGTTGGAAATCCTCAATATCACAATGCTCTTCATCTATTAAAGCAAGCTGAAGGTCAAAATATTTCTTCATCACGAAATCCTTGTCTTCATTATTGTTCCTGTATAAAAACCCAAATATGTCATGATGATGGTTGAGTTGAGAAGACCGTTCTTCTGGTGAGCTTATGGCTTGATCCAAACCATGAAAATAAAAGCTACTTTTGAAAGAAATTTTGGGATCTGCAATGCGCTAATCAGGGGCCTCATATTCAAACTGACGTTTGGTTTTCCGTGGTCATAGTTGTAACTTACTTAGAAATAGGGAGGTCGATTTCGAGAGTCTCTGCAATTTCTCTTGCATCCATTTGTAGTTCTTCAAATCCTTTATCGGTTCACATTGCTTCAAAATGACTTTTCACTTTTGTGATCATTTCAACTGTTTTTGAAATCTCTGTTTCTTCTTTTTGAAGCATTTTACTTACAAGAATGATTCTGAAAAACTGGAAACAACATGTGCTGGCCGGATGAAGGATTCAAATTTAATCGCTGATTTTTTGTTTCTTGTGTGTGTGTGTGTGTAGTGTCGCTTCTAACCCCTTCCTAGATACTAATATCGACAAAGGGCAAAAGTTTGGTACGACGATGCCGTTTCTAAGGAATAAAAAATAAGTGCTGTATATACTGTTCCCCCTCCACTACCACTTTAAAAGAGTGAAAGAACATAAAATTCAATAACATGCATTGTCTGCGAAAAGTTCTCAAAGAACATAGCCCGCTATGAACAATACTAACTCGCCCTCCACTCTTTCTTCTAATGCCATGTCTCTGTTTATCGATACCCCCCCCCCCTTAGTACTACGAAACTCGCTTCTTCCATTGTGGAATGGAAAAATATGATATTATTGACGCTACTTTACAAGAATATAAACCAAAAAGTCAGTAGAAAACACGTTATAAAATTTACTTTTTGAGGCTTGTTTTGGTGCCTTCTGACTGTGGCGCCCAGGCAGTTGCCCGGGTTGCCCGACCCTTGGTCCGCCCCTGATTAATGTTTTGATTGTTTTCTAATATTTTATGTGGGAGAACCTTCAATGGGAACAACTTATTTTATTTGTGAAAACCACATCGAAATATGTCTAACGGTCCTCGATATAATATCGAACATACGTACCTACAAGTACATACATGTACACACACAGGCCTACATACATATATCCATACATACAGGAGAAACTGAGATCCCCTTTTTAAATCGATTTTTAAAAAATAGAGAAAAAATTCTGCTCCCGAATACTTGTCTCCGAGGTGATAAGCCATGTCGTCTCATGTATAAATACGACGACCCTGGCTTTACAGATACTTCTTGAGCTTACATGCTCTGTCCGAAAAGAGGGGCGACCTTTACTTATTTTGCTACTTTTTTTTCTTACAACATCATTGCTAAGTGACCAATAGGTCTGGTACCAAGTTCCATTTTCTACGGGGATAATTGCCTAAGTTTCAAATCCAAGTCGTATTTCAGATCACATGTTAAGGACTAGAGTATATCTCGTACTTAAGGAAGGTTGCGGGTTTACAGCGGCTCAGTGAAAGATATTTGTTCGGCATCAAGCCATTTGAGTTTGTAATGACAACATCTTGTTCCTATGATTTCTCGGGTTTCCCCATTTCTTTACACCCTGCCAATTTATTCATGATCGTTCATTTTTCTTAATCATCCATCTCCTAGTCTAGAAGGCATAAACTTGGGAGGTAAGACTAGAAAGTTCATTACATTTTTCAGGATTTTTATTCCGATTCCAAGTTGAAGCTCATGTGTTTATGTTTGTTGAATCACGCTGTTATCGTAGAAGGTTCTTTTTCTTCTGAGTGTTCTTGTCATATTTTTAGAGTATGTATTTTGAGTTATATACTTTTGAATTAATCAAAATGGTGGGCATTATTGAGTTATACTAGTCGTATGTACGTATCTATCTTATCTTTTCTGATTAATTTGTAAATTTTATCCAAAGTTTCAAATTTTGGAAAAGATACAAGAGCGATAGTGAAAATCAAATTAATATAATCAAATGTTGCAAGGCATTAAAGTGGTATGTTAGTAACTGTTAAGAGTATTATAATCACCGATAGAAGTGCCTGTATCACTGTTGGAAGAAGATACTATTTGATATTTAACATTGCGTTTTTTTCTACATATACAACATATATGTGTACCAGCATAAATAATATACTACAGACAATCTGTTCCAGTACTATAGAACTTACTATTATTACCAATGAACAAAGTATTTTTAGCGTCATAGAAATTCGTTTCTGTTGACATTTTTAAGACTCTATGCATCTGAATTTACCCACCGATCTATAATCTAATATAGCCTTATCTTTGGACAATGTTCTAGTTAAATAGAAACTGAAGTTTTAAGGGTGAAATATAATTTTAGGCTATATCTCATTCAGCTAACTATATATTGTTATCTTGCTCGGGCTATAATAATGAGCTTTATGAGGGAAAAGATTAGTTTCAGTCTCACTTTAATAGTTGATGTGGTTTGTGTTCAGCAGCAATTTTTAGATTTACAAATTTTCTTCAATATTCTCAAAAATTATTCTTGAGCTTTTATAATGATGCACATAATTTTATTCTCCTCTGTGATCTTTGGACATATTTATTTCCGTTAATAATATTGTAGATTTAAAAAAAATCCTCGTGGGCAAGTTACAAGAAAGTATGAAGAAAGAGAAGAACGAATGATAATACAAAAACACGCGTCATAAAATAATAATAATAATAATGAATAAAAACAAAATATAAATACAAATACAAAATAAGAAATAAACTTGTCATGGTGGTGCATATAATTGAATTCTTACGAAGTACTATTTTCAATCTTTGGAATCAAATTGAAGTCGTTTCTTCCATAACCACACAAGTCTACCTAAAGAAATATTCAGAAACTAAAAAGAAAAAAAAACTGAATATTTCTTGTAAATGTGAACTTGTAAATCAGATTTTGTTTAAATACTTGCTGACATTTGTTATTCAGCAAAGTATAAGTATAAAAAAAGTCTGATTTCAAAGTTCACATTTCCAACAAATATTCAGTTTTTATTGAGTTTCTCAATATCTCTTCAGCTCGATATCTGTGGTTATGGAAGTCACGGCTTCAAGTTTTATTCTCCTATGGAAAGTTAAATACCACGTATTGTTATGTTGTTTTATTGTGCTTGGAGAACAATGCAAATGTGTGTGTGTGATAACGCTTTAAATTTTAATTTCAGTACGTAACTGAATCCGATTTGTCCATAAAACTCTATTTTCGGTACAATGGAAATAACGTTGCATTTTCGCTACGTTGCATTCCGACGTTTAGATAATGTGAATCTTTGAATAAGAGGCTATTAGAATCTTTTGATTAGAGTAAATACTTTTTTCGTTTCTAATTCACAATTTTCTGTTTTTTAAAAAAAGACTAGACAGGTTTCTCTTGATCATAACGAAACTAAGTCTCCAGAAATAAAGTTTTATATTATATTAGGAGATATGTCACGGCGAATTAAAGTTTAAAATTAAAATAAACAATCTTTTGAATTTATACGTGACTTTATTAAATATGAAAGATCAAAATATGACTCAAAATTGTTATACAATTCTAACTAATATAAGAAGGTATCAGTCAATTTCTCTCATCTTAGTTCTCTTCACTTATGAATTTTGGAATTTCATCAGAAGTCACAGACCAAGAGAAAAAACTCCCAGAATTGTTGCACAGGCTTTGTCGGCCGTAAATACTATTTTCTCTTCTGCAAATCTTCCATTTTCTTAATGTTAATTAGAATCTGACCAGATGCGGTTATTGGAATGATTGCATTTGCCAGACCATTAGTATTCTTAACGTTGGAAGTTGGTACCTGGAGTCTATCAACGTGCGGCTTCGCTGTATTGATTCCCATTGAGGAAGATAAATATTGGAACTTCATAAATTTTGAAACACTTGATGTAGTTTCTTTTTAAACATTGCACCCTTTTGTCCCGATGGAAATTACGTTCCTCTTGTATAGAGAAGGTCATCACTTTTTAAAATCAAGTACCATGTTGGAAGTTACCATCATAACTTGGAATCTATTCACATAACCACTTGAAGACAATATGACCTAAAAGTATTTTTTTAGAGATAACTCTATCTATTTGCTGAAATCTTCTCTTCAGAACTGAGAAATCACGATCTCATGCATTAAATTAATATCCTCTGGTTAGGTAGTAATGAGTAATTGAATTAAATCTGCTGAGAGATATGCGGCTAATAAAGAATCGTAAAACAGTATGGTTTTTATTTTGTAGAGAGTATCCGTGAGAAAAAATATACAATTTTGTTACTGATTTAGGAATAAAGTTGTCCACGAAATGCTTAATGCAAGAATATATTCCATTAAGTCCTTTTGTGCCAGACCCTCATGGTACACACACAAAAAATACTGCCCTCTTACTTTTGAGATAATATATACAGAACACATTAAAAACAAATTATAGAAAATAGAACATATCTTGTTATACATCCGTGAGGTATCATCATTAGTGTTTGAAAGCTAGTGAACTCACATAATATAGCGTAGATTTCTTTTGGCTCTGCGCAAGTGAACTATTTTTCTGAACTACTCTGCTATTGCTGCGCTGTATGTATATTCATTCCAGTTTTTACTTTTTTTTATCCTTACTGCAAGAGTCTCATATTCACAACATGTAGTAACATGTAATCTTTCAAAACAAAGAGTAAAATTATGACGTAAACATCGTACATAAAATGATTTAGAAGTTTTCATGTCCGGGTGTTCATTCTTAAATAGGGCCTATTTCATACATAAATTTTAAATTTAATCTTTCTGAGGAGGTAAAAGTACTGCCTCCAAGATATTGTATAATATGCTTGACGATATTTAGTGTGCAGATATAATTTAAACAGTTTCCACAACTTGAGTAGGTTTAGCATTTCCTGGTTTATTCAGACCTCTTAAATCACGCGGTACTTGTCCTGAAGAAGAATCTAACAAAAACGTGCTACTCCATCTATCGTAATTAAATGTTGCGGACTGAAAAGCTTTCTTGCAAATTGTATACAGTTTCCAGATGAGGTATATTTAATAGCTAAAATTACTTTCTTCTGGCTTTCCTGATTTAGTGATGAATGAATGGAAGACCATCTGACACGCCCAATCTTGGTCTTCCATGCAAGTCTTTTAAGAAATCTTAGGTCTTTCGGAGCTAAATTTTACAATGGATAAAGAAGACAATGGAGCTACACATATTGTTGCCTGTCTTAATGCGTCAACAGTAACGGAAATATTTTTAAGTGTAATATTATTCACTTTCATGTAGTTTAATATGCTAGTGTACAGAATTACCGAATTTCAATACTACATTTTGCATTAGTTTTGTTTATTTTTAGTTTACTCCCTGTCTTAGGCACACAAATGTTTTTCGTAGGAGTTTATAGAATCCAATTGTGAGTTATTATAAATCTATTCTAATGATGGTGAAAGTAAATCAGACACTGAAGTTCTTATCTTGTAAAAGTACGTAGAATAATGCTCTGTGTCCCCCTCTACACACCGTTCCAATTCATTGCTATTCTCCGTACTCGAAGTAAGTTCAAAAAGAATATTAAAGATATACGGAGACTGTACTTGACTAACAATACTCTTGTGGCTTGTTTCTACTAAGGAGAACTTGTGCCCATAACTTCAGATAACTAATGGTAATAAGATTAGTCGTCACTCAAGAGAGTTCGGCAGCAGAAGCAAGTGATCGAAAGTAAAATCACTTTCGAGATTGTCGAGCAATATTTTGCTGAGGAACGAATATATCAATGTAAGCCTTCTGCATTTGAAGCCTTTTCGTGGTCAATATATCCATATGTTGCATTTTATTCAATACATTGTTACATCTTATTCACTTTAAAGAAACTTTTACTTTTAGTGTAAGTTTAATGTAAGTATTTAAATAAAAGCGTAGCAACGATCAACCATGGCATTCAATTTCCAAGAGATGTATTAAACGAAACGTAAAATCTGGAGAATAATATGTATATTGTACAGAACAAAAGAAAAGCATTGTGCAATTCCATGAGATCTTCATATTTTATGCTTAGATTAGATAGGTACAGTATATAAATTTGTACTTCTCGTGGACTTTCTAAAGTGACTAATAACAGTAAATATACAAATATTTCCTATAACGAAACATAATTTCTGTACATATTTTACTAGTTTCTAGTTTGTAAGAACACATTTTAAACATACTAAAGTTTTATGCATGTACACAGACGGAACCTAAGACTGGATTCGTGTTGAAAGCCTGAAGATGTTTTTCGCAATAAGATAGACAGAAAAGTACAGATAACCGTACGCAGAAAACGGCTTGGTTCCGAGATACGTAAGATTAAAAATATGGAAGAATGGAATGCGATGCCAAACATTATAAAATCGTAAAAGTATTAATCGCAGGGCTGATGTGCACAAGAGGTAACATAAGCAGTGCATTACTGTATACAAATCTCCAATTTGCGTCCGTGTACAAGAGAGGGAAGAGGGTTTCTGAAGAGAAAAAAATTGCTTCATGGAATTTTTGAGTTTGCATTACAACGGTATGTTGTAGATTTTTACTTGTAACGATTATTAACTTGTAATTTTGGGCCGTAAGGTATTTTCAATATGTACTAGGCTGATTCTACTATTAGAGAAAGAAAAAGAAATAAGTTAGATATAATGTCTATAAAAAGATATTCAAATGTTCTTAAACAATAGGATTTTGGAATGTCGTTGTCAGGACAAACAAAAAAATAAATAGTTATTATTGAGTGAGTTAGGTAGATATATTAGAAAGTTGTGTAAAAGGTATATGTACGCTTCCTCATTATATTTATTAAAGATAAGTACATAAAGGATACATTGATGTATTATGTATTTTAGTGGGCTCAACAAATTAATTTGATAAACGAACCGTTCTAAAATTGGTGCCGGAATCTCGGGAAAGTGGAAAAAGATAGTGCATCGTTAGAAGTATAGTAAAACGAGCACCATTGAGCCCAACGTCAATCTCATTATTTTAAGAAGTGGGAAAATAATAATCGGAAGATCATAAGTACTGATAGCCAAACTGTTCAGACGGAAAGGAATTATCCAGAGAACCTAATGGATGTCTTAAGAGAGATATTACACCAAATTAAGGACCACGCTCAACAAATTGAGAAGTTAAACCAAAAAATGGATCTACAAGCACAGAAGATGGATCTACAAAAAATGGAATATCTTGATGAAAAGCTAGAGCAGTTACAGCAACGCAATGACGACAAATGGGACCAAATACAGCAGCAATTGATCCAGACAAATCATCAAGTGTATACAAAAGTTGAGCAATATGATAATAAAATGGAACGAAAGGATCAGCAGATGAAACAGGTTAAAGATATCTCACCCCAGTTTAATATGAGTAATGAAAATCAACCTGAACATTCTACAGAAACAACGGAAAATGTAGATTTTGAGTTTACATTAGTGAAAGGTACTAAGTTCTCGCAAACACTTACTGCCGTATTGGTTGGATCAGACTATCTTAACTTTTCTTTTCAATCGAATGTTTTTGATTGTCTTATGGATGCTATGTGTAGTGAAGATTTTGGTATGCATCAAAGTGTGGTATCCAAAGACAAGACTAATATGATAATAGCGAACAATCCGATGATACCTTTACGGAACATGATGCAGTGCGTTGATTTCAACCATCCAAGCATGACATCGCGATATTTTGAAAATCCTTCAATGGTCCAATTCAGTTATAACTTGAACCAAACCAACCCTAATCGAAACCAATTTCGATACATTCGTGTAAGATTAGAGTAATCCCAGTGTACAAGATAATGTTAAATACATGAGTACCGGTAATGTAACCAAACCTAACAACAGAGATGGAAGTAAAGATGATTGGCAAAGAGAAGAGTGGATCTACAAAAGGAGAAAGAAGTCAGACAGAAAGTATCCGCCTGACAACAATGCGGCTACATCTAAGAAGCACAACAAAGATCCATCGGATGCTCCCAGGAAGTCTTCGCCGAACAGAAAGCATGGCAGGACAGACTACCGTGGATGTCATGTAAAGAACAAGAACAGATCCATTAGGAGACACGATATTTCATCACCAGTGAAACGAATGAGAACCGAACCTAATTTTACCGGTAATGTAAACGAATCTAATTCTAGTAGCGACAGTGGTAGGTTGTGTAACCGAACCTAGTCTTAGTAGTAATAGCAATAGCAATCGCACTACATGTAGAGAGCATGTGGTCATTAGATCTGATTTTCTTCAAATTAGATTTCGTAGAAAAATCATAGATTGCAAGAATTCTCAAAGTAAGAAACGAAGAATTGTAGAAATAAATAACGCGCAATACTATATTCCTATTTACGACTTTCAATGTAACTTATATGAAGTCGTTGGACATGTAACTTAAGCTAAAGTTACGGTGTGAGCTAATGTAAAGGGGAAACTTAGTATTCAAAAGAGAAAAACGAAAATATTTTATGGATATGTGAGTTGGTTTAATGCGTTTTACTTTATGTTATTAAATCTTTGAGTTTATATCTATAACAGTAAATACTCAATTTATGTCAACATATGCCTTAATGTTATGTGTTTTATTCAATATTTGTATTTTATACTATTCATGTGTTTTCATATGATGGCAAAACGCAATATTAATCGCATTATTCATGTTTCATATTACAAAGTATATTTGAAAGCATCTTTGTAATGCGAGAATATATATTGAAGTTAATAATTTTTATTTTCTCTAAGAAACTCGTATTTAAGCAATTCTTGCTTTTATGTTATTGTTCTATTCGAAGTTTACGCAAATAATATAAATGTTAAAGAATAAAAGATGATATTTTTAATGTAAATGTATGAAAGTAATGACCATTATGTAAAATTTATGTCAGGTATTTCATGGAAAGAAGTACGAGTAATGAAAATAAAAATTTATACGTTTTTCAAAGAACTTCGAAATTAAATGTTATTATGGATTCAGTTTTGATTTGCCTAGAATAAATGTATATCAACATCTTTAGTTATTGGCCTAAAGTCAAAGATTTAAATTTGTTAACAATTAACCTTTTTATGGCCCATAACGGACTTAAATTAAGTGTAATTTTTTGTGTGCCTTGTAATCAACGATTATAATTAAATATAATTAACAATAATATTTTAATGTAAAAATAAGAAAATGCATGTGTATTATGATATGGTATATTTTGTATGTACGAGGAGCACTTAAAAAGTATGTTAAGGGTAACGGTCCAGAGTTCTTTTACGTTTATTAAATAAAATATATAAAAGTCCGTCGAGCGCCATAATATACAACGGTATGTTGTATATTTTTACTTGTAACGATTATTAACTTGTAATTTTGGGCCGTAAGGTATTTTCAATATGTACTAGGCTGATTCTACTATTAGAAAAAGAGAAAGAAAAAGAAATAAGTTAGATATAATATCTATAAAAAGATATTCAAATATTCTTAAATAATAGGATTTTGGAATGTCATTGTCAGGGCAAACAAAAAAAAATAGTTATTGTTGAGTGAGTTAGGTAGACATATTAGAAAGTTGTGTAAAAGGTATATGTACGCTTCCTCATTATATTTGTTAAAGATAAGTACATAAAGGATACATTGATGTATTATGTATTTTAATGGGGTCAACAATTAATTTGATAAACGAACCGTTCTAGCATGACATTTTGGGATTTGCGTTAGAATGACGTCTGTGTGGCTTTAAAACGAGCAATAACAACTGTGAAGAAAACACCAACAGCCGAATAGAAAATGATGTATATCTTACAATGATAGATCGACTCACGCGGATTGCAGAACTACTGCTATTACATTTACTCTAACGGCATTTTACTGAAGCCAAGAAATTCATGGGGAATACGATTTTTCTCTTCCCATTCTACCTTGTAAAGATATGCAGGAGGACTGTGCTTCTTGCAACGCGAGCGTTATAGTTGAGTCTTGGTCTTGATTTTACGCCTCTAGGTCTTGATGTCGGTCTTGCATCGAAATCCTTGAACTTAAAATCATGTGTAACTTGGTATTTTGCTCATTCCTCTTCCTGGACATTGGAAGTATTTTCTTACTTACATATGGCAAAATAATGAATCTTATTTGTATTACTTTCCCTTACTTGTCACTGCCTCAGGCAAATCAGGATTGTGGAATATACCTCCCTTCTCATAGTTAATTTGAACGGACAGTTATTTCGTACATGAGTATTTCTTCGATTACTATTTAGCGTTGTAATACATTAACTAGTACAGCCCATGTGAAGTGCCATCCAAACAGAGTAGTGGAAATGGCATAATAAGAAATTCAGGAGATATTTGATACCTATGGTCAGTGATAGCATCAAAACATACTGTAGATATTTTATGTATGAATTATCAGTGAAAGGTGAAGGCTACTGACTTGATAAAATCACAAAAAATTACTATTTTAAATATTACTATTTACTATTTGTTGATACAGTTAAAATAAAAAAGGAAGTTTTGCTTGTTTTCATATACAATTGTGTTACTTATAAATTTTAGAAAAGTTGAGGCATATTTAGATAATTAGATTCTATTAGTAACTCTGGCCATAGATCAAATTGATGAAAGATTAAACGATTCTCGTAGTCAAAATGGTGAGGTTTAGGTGAATCGCAGGAAATGTATTTCTTTTAAAAGGAAACAGAAGTATGTAAGTTTATACACTGGCCTCATACAAGTAAATTGGCACCCGAAAGTTGACCAACTAGTAACCATTACTACATCCAATGCACAGACAAAACATCTCCGAATGCTGGGCTTAAAAGTTGATAAAGCCCCTCTTGGCTACAAATTTATTTAGCAATGATATCCGATAAATTATAGAGGAAATTGTTTGAAAGATCAGTATAGGAACTGTTATTAATTTGAGAATCTGTGTGGCCGTTTGTATGATTTTAATTGCAGAAGACACCTAACCTTTTTTTATCGGATGTATATCTGGGAAGTTTTCAGCCCATGACAGAATTTGATTCCCATTTTACCTCCTCTAGTGGGTTGTTTACTGGGTGTCTCGCGACATTTTTTTGTTTGAAAGAAGAGTGATAATCTATTTTGAAGTATGTCGATGTATTGATGTATTAGTAAGCAAAATTAGAGTGACCACCCTTCCAAATTTTAACTGAGACAATGACATCTTTCCTGCCATATTTTACAGTGGAGTAATGGAATTATGTTGACCTGTGGACTGTCAGTCACTTCCATACCCACTGTCGGTCGATATTCAGGAATTGGTAAAAATAGACTTTTCTTGGAGAATGCAGTATGGTTCCAAAAGTGTTTTGGCTCTGTACACATGTAGATGATTAATTGAAGGTATACATCGATTGCAGTTTTTACATTTCAGACGTAGAGTTAGTTTCAGTCGATCCGAATTTTTGTCTAAACATGCACTTTTGCCTTGTTTCAGCTGCATTATGGTATTATTCATAGTTGCTAACATACACGTGAAATAGTTCTAATTGTATGACGGACGCTGTAACTGTCACACTGGCAAATTCTAATTATCCGACCTTAGGTATATTACGTTGGCTTCTCTCAGTCCATGTCCGATCTATGGCGTCAATTGTTGTAAAACATGTTCACAACACCGTCTACATACCGGTATGTCATACTCGTTGGCCGTTCGCATTCCTTAGGTTTCCATGATATCGCGTTACATTGTCCTGTGAAGGTAGATTCTGATTTGGTTTCCGGTATGAGCTCGTGTGATTCGGATCCCACGTTAAAATTGTAGGTCCATGCCTCCTGTAGATTCGGTGCTGAAAGTGACGTAAAAGTTAACTAAACAACCAATATCCTTCAAATAAGCTTTAAAAATGCGGCGACATTTTGGTCACGAGTTGACGTAATTGTGTAAACATTCGTAGTAATATGTGACCTGACCAAAAACATGAAAATTATTCCAGAAAAGCTTCCTTTTCAGTGGTGGTGGACTTTAGGACGGAAAAGGAGAAAATTACAATATTTATCAACGCAGAAATTATGATGAATATTCAGTATCTTTGTGAAATTTAAACCATAAATTTAAAAATGAATACAAGTGAACAAGATGATCTTTATTCAACGATTGGTTAATTTAAAATACTGTTTTGAAGCAAAAAGTTTAAATTTTGTTCTTTGTTTCCCTCATCCTTCATAGTCTTCTTCCTTTCCTCAAACTTTATTTCTTTTGTATTGTTTCACAATTGCTTGGTGTGCTATCAATTTTCTCCTTTGCATGTACCTTGAGATATCTCCTTTGCGATAATAGTTTGATAATAACTATACACGATAAGAATTTGATATATTACAAATACTGGAAAGAGAAGAAAATCTATTTATTAATGTTTTGCTAATATGTACAGAATTGAAAGCGTTCCATATTCACTATCCTATAAATGGGCAGATGAAATTATATATATATATATAAATATATGGTTTAAATTTATATTGCATTACGTATTCAGTTTACAGTATCTTCCTGTCAATTAGGATAGTTTCTAAAATTTTCAACGAACTTGAAAGTTCATTGCTGAATTCTCTATGCTTGCGTATGTGTGTCTGTGTGTATGTGTTTTATTTGCGAATTACTCAATTGAGTTCAGCAAAAGCTATCTGAAAGAAGTGATGAAATTTTTCGCGTCACACTTACTTTTTCCGAGATATTCCGATTTCAGAGATTTAAGGAGACATATCTCTGGAATCTTAAATCTTACAAAGATCACATTAGTGTTGATCAATACCTAAGAGGATGGAAAACATTTTGGTACCAAATAATAACCTTTGGAAACTGATCACTATTTACCATTGCCAAGATATTGGCGAAAAGTTAGGTTTTTGGGAAATTTAAGGAGCCGTATCTCGGGAACTGTAAGTCATAGAGAGATGATATTTTGCTTTTTTTTAAAAAAAAAAAATTGAGCCCTCGATTTTGAGCATGTGTCTTCGTATGAGAACAAGTCGTAGAACATTTTAACAGAACTCTTAAATAAAACACCTTGAAAAAATTTAGTACTGAAAGAAATTATAAATGGATAGATATATTACAAGAATTGTTTGGCAGAACCAATTCACGAGACACTGTATTCACACTATCAAGCCGTAAAGTAATAGTGAGGAAATGTGAGTTACGTGGCCCTCACACCTTAGAAACAAAGGTCAAGTTCTGGCAGCAACATCTTGCCAGGACCGTGACGTGTGAGTTACATGTTTCTCATACATGGCCACAACAAAAGTCAGGCTCCGACAAACAATTTCCATCCTGAGCCTTCTTCCCTCTCATTACCTGACCTTGTCGTGGCGATAGGGCTCAAACCCTGAATGGTAACCAGTCTGGTCTATATAGCTACAAAGAAATGGCTTTCCGGATCAAGTAAGGATGCTCAAATTAGCACCACGACTAGTTTGCACTTAATTAGTAATTCAAAATCGACTGAACGTTTTTGTACCGTGTGACTTATCAAACAACTGGTTTGGATGAGCAATTGACGAATATATAATGAACTTACTCATATGATAATGTATATAGGTGAAATCTAGGATAATATAGAAACTGAAATACAACGAATGTGTCACATCTAGCCGTAACAATGAGTTACATTAATTCTAGTACAAAATGACATGTTGTAGAGTGGACAATATAGATATGCCTTTTAGCTTTATAGGTCTACTATAATATAGGATATTTATAGTAAAATAACCAATTTTTTGTTTTGTTACTTTCATATAGGATATAATTGGGTAGTGCATACTATATTATTAATCTACTAGTAACGCGGGGCACTTTGATATATAGGACATGTAGGTTATGCTGTTCTATAGATTTCAAGCTGAAGGGGCGGGGTTACTTCCGGGCAAGGAATTGAAACCTGTTTTGGGACTTGCTCGACAAACTCTTTCAGGAAAGATATAGATAGTCCCCATATTCAAGATTCAACTTTGAAATCATGTCAAGTTAGAACGAATTAATAAAAACGGAGATGGAAGTGCTGACAATATCATAACTATAAATAAACTACAAATGAATAACTGTCTACCTCACGAGATATTTTTTAACTAATTTCGCTGCGAGTTCGAATGCCAGCATAATATATCTTTCTCCAGTCACCTTAATTTGAAGCCAAAACTAATTAGCAATCTATGAGAAACCCATCGAAATCAGCAGAGTAAAAGCAAGAATTTATGAAAACATTCTCCTGTTTTCTGCTAACATGAGTTTCATACTAATCATCTTTTGCAAAGAAGCGTGAGAAGAAACTGGCTTTTGTATGTGAAAGGGCTGGTTATTTCAAGAAATTTTTATTTACGATGCTAGTATTGCAACCTTTACGAAACAGCAAAGTTACCTTATGTTAAAATATAGTAGACCAGAAAAGAAACATAAACACTGTTATATGTTAATATATTTTGCTGCGCATAAGGAAGTTATCATTTTTCTTTTCTGTAAAGCAAAATTCTTAAAATAGTATTATTTTCAAGAAGCAGACAAAGACTTTTGCAACTTATTTTCTGTATAGTTCTTCAGTAAATAAGTCTGTAATTAAGTTCAAAATAAACAAACAAGCCCAATGGGAAGAATTCGTAAAATTATAGATTTTTTTTTTTTGTAAATATAATGATTTAATTGTTACTACTATCTCTGCCATGTAGAGTCTCTTGTTTAATTCTAGATCCCAAAAACTGTACTTCGTGGTAGTGAGCGTGGGTTCTTTTGGAGGTCTTTCGTTTCCTCTCTTTGTTCTTCTGTCATTATCATCAGTGCCGGATTAAAGTTTGGTGGGGCCCTAAGCTATTGAAAGGGGTCTTTTATACGTCAAGCTTTGTTTTTCAGCAACAAATTGGCCATTTTTAAGTTTGAATATGTTAGTTTACGGACCTAATGGATATCTAAGTAGAAACAAGAACCTATTACAAGCAGGGCTGGAAAACGGAGGCTCCATTATAAGCGGGGTTGAATAACAGGGACCTCATTACAAGTGCTGCTGAGAAAATAGAACCCTAGTACTTGCTTCATAAAAGCCTAGTACATAACAATACAAAACACCATAGCTGTATGTGCGTTTTATCTTATTTGCTTTTTTTGTTATTTCGAAATTATTTTAGAATCATTTTTTTCTTTAAAAGTTTTGGATCCCAAGCTAGTGGAACCCTAAACTATAGCTTGTTTAGCTTATACGTTAATCTGGCACTGATTTATCACCCATCTTCTTTAGCCTCGGCACATAATCATCTGACTTTAAAAGAGGAAAAATGTTCCTATATTTTTAAATTATACTTTTAAAAAAAACTTTTCAAGCTAAATTTCATAGTAACTCTATTTTTCTCAGGAAGAGAAATTTACATTTTTAAAGTCCTAGAACAATGTTGATAGCCCTCACGTATTATAAAATAATTGTACCCGATCTGACTCTGAAAAAGAAAGCTACACTTCTTTAAAAAAATACTTAGAAGTTTAGTAAACAACTTACACAATAATTGTATGCCTAAACATATCTTTGCATATATCTTGAGTAAACCTTTGAATAAAGTTTTCTAAAGCAAAATGCACTTTGCCGTTCCTTCTACATGAACTATCAAGGCATCAGTACAATTCACTAATAAAATGTAACCGTGAGCTCCTTCGTGGATAAGCGGTTAGCACACGCGCCTTTGGCGTGGGAGACCCAGGTTGGATTCCCGGCGGGAGCTCATGTGGTTAGGATTCCACGTTAATCACTAGGTCCATGTCTCATATAGCCTCGCTGCTGAACGGGAAGTTAAAATCAACTTAACTCAAAATGTCCCCTGATAAGTTTCATGGAAAATATGAAACTGTTAAGCCCAACATCAGTTGTCGTAATCCACCCTAGAAACCAAAAATTTTTAAGTAAAACTATGAAAAAGTAAGAGAATAGATTGATAGTATAATTAAGAAAAAGATTCATAATGAAGTAATCTGCATCAAAAAAACACCTGCTTCATGTAAAAAGAATCGCCTACATGAGGAACAAACAAATTTGAGTACTTCCTAGATTTGATTGTTCTATCAAGTAAACGTTCTTACCAAACAATCGGGTATGGTGTACATACTAACAGATATTAGTATAAATGAGCGGAAAATATTAAAGAGTATAGCAGATAGGAGGGTCTAAACCTAACATTGTAATCTATAGAATATTTTAGTTGCACATTGGTCTTGAACCTCTACATGTTCTTCTCACTGGTGTAGTTGGGGAGTGCAACGCAACACAAAACACACAAAGGGTAATTACTAGAGAGAATCAAATGAAAACTGCGCTTTTTCTTACTGGAGGGAGAATGTTTGTTTCTATATTATTTTTCTACATAGTCTCTCCCAGTTCAATGTACTTATGCCATTGGATATGAAATGATTCGATACCGCGTAAGAAATATTATTTTGGTTAATGGTGTAGCCACTAGTGCACCATTAATTGCCTGTTTTAATCAGATTTGAACTTCTGCCCTCCAAGGTGTTTTTTTAATGGATCAAAAATGTGGAAATCTGATAGTGCCAAATCTGGCGAGCATGACGGATGTGAGAGGCACTTGAAGCTTACGTCGCCGATTTTTTTAGATTTTTTTTTATGGTTGCACGAGAAGAATGAGTCTGGGCTTTATCATGTTGAAGCAAAGCATTTGCACGCAGCAATCTTCTGTGCTTTCTGTGTATTGTTGGCTTCAAATGGTTCTTGAGAAGATCGGTGTAGATGGCACTAGTCACTGTAGTAAGTATGGGCATGTATTGTTCCACATTAAGACCATTCTTATCCAAGAATAACGTCAACATGACCTTCCTTCCAAAGGGCTGGCTGTGAAACTTTTTTGATTTAAGTGAAGACGAATGTCGTTGCTATTCTTTGCTAACACGTTTCTTCTCTGGTTGCAAATAGTGCATCCAACTTTCATTTCCGGTGACAATGTGAGATAGAAAATCATCATCATGTTCTTCATAAAGCTTCAACACGTCAATCAGACGACCTTTCAGTTGCGTGAGCTGTCGAGGAACAACCGATCTGGCGGATCCTCTTCTGTAGCGGAGTTCGTCATACTCTATGTGTTGTACTGAATGAAAGCTCATATTGAGCAAGTAGGACATTTCAGTCAATATAATACAGTCCAGTTTTCCTGAATAAGCTTATCTGCTACTACCATGTATTCCTTTATCATAACTCGATGAGTCTAAACCGGACGGGGAGCACTATACAACAAAGTCGTACATTCTGTGAATTTTTTTCACCACTCGTAGACTTGCTGCTGTGACAGACAGGCATCCTTATACTTCATCTTCATTCTACGATTAATGTCAACCAGTTTCTCACCAACCTCCACAAAAATTGAAAAACTCCACGCTGCTTTCCTTGCTGAATCAGCTGTCATTCAGCTTCAACCCCATTTACCAGTTTGGAAGCTTGTTTGCAAGCATGGCCTCGTACTACCAGCTCAGAAATACGTCAAGGATTATGACTACAAATTCCCGTTGCCTAGGAAACAAAACAGATTTTAATGATATTTTTGAGCAGTTTTTATTCGATTTCTTTTTTTGATAACTGCTATGTTGATAATCATAAACTAAAATACAAATTTTGCGTTTACATATATAATACAAAAGAGTTGCTAGCGCTCTGGCCTTTTGTATACTGGCTCCACATTTGTTTCCTGGTGGCAGAGAACAAAATTATTAATTCATAACACACCCATACACAAAAAATAATAGTTCTGTGCACCGGACCCCAGGTATGGATTTGATGTATTTTGCTACACAGAATCCAAATTTCGAAACCCCAGGAAGATCGAACGCGTCAATTTTTTTTATGGGCGAAAAACGTATCTGCAGCCTTACATACCAAAATTATCACCAAAATTCTCTGAAGTTTTTCGCCTCCCCCCCCAAAAGAAAAAGCAATTGACATGGTCAATTGTCTTAGGGTTTCGAAATTTGGATTCTGTGTACCAAAATACATCGAATTCATATCCTGGGGTCTACTGCACACAGCTTTTTTTTTTTTTTTTGTATGGCTGTCTTTCATGTATTCTCCCTATGCAAATTAGCTCAAGTTTTTCGCCCATAAAAAATTGACATGGTCAATTTTCTTGGGGTTTCGAAATTTGGATTCTGTGTAACAAAATACATCGATTCCAAACCCTGGGGTTCTGTGCATAGAACTTTTGTGTGTGTGTGTGTGTGTGGCTGTGTAATCATTCACTTTCATTAGCCATCCGACTCCATTTGGCTCAAGAACATATCTATGGGACCTTAAGCTAAAGACTCATTTTTCTACTACTTCTACTATGTAAAATGTCCATATGCAGAACATTTTATGTAATATGGTAAAAGTTCTTTCCAGGGATGGAAAATGAACCGGTTCTTGCGAAAACGCTCCGAACAGGTTTCTATCTTTAACATGGGTTCTAGATGCCTGAACCAGTTCAAAAGTGGGTCAGAACCGGTTCTTTTTTCATCCCAGTTTTTTTTTTCACAACAGCCCGGGAACTGGGAACTGCGCGTATATTTACAAGAGGGGGGAGAAGAAATATGGGCAGATAGGAAAGGGTTGCGGAGCAGAAGACCTCTAAACCTGCGACCAGAAAATTGGTGAGAGAGGCATAAAAGAGGAGATAGGTCCCAGGGTCATTGAAGGAAAGACAGAATTTGCACGATGCACACACGCATGTCTGTGTATATATGTATATGCATATCCGCTGCTCTTTTTCTCTAGTTATCTCTTTGTTGGCCTAACGAATACTATCTGCACTTTTCCGCAGATCATTCGCTTTTCTTCCCTCATTCTCTCTCTTTCTTATACCCTGGAAAGGTATAACTTCATGTATCAATGTTTGTGATCGTCTCTCTCATTTCATCTCTGAAACTCTTGTCTCATAGGGCTTTGTGAGCATATATATATATAATATTAGTAATTCGAGAAAACTTTTAGTTTAACGTGACACGATTGTACCATTTAGGTTAGAGGACACGGATGATTCATAAAACTAAATGGCTGTGAAAATAAATTTTGTGGTCTCATACCGGTAATCGAACTCATGAAAGGCACATTTTCTAGGTACTAAACAAGCAAGAAACACTTGTAGGAAACTAAATAATGTGCACGTATTTCCCAAAGATTGCATCATTAGCTTTACACTATTATTACAACTCTTATATCCTATTTTGTTTGTACATATTCGAGAACATTACCAGTATCTATATCCTTAAGCCCATTACGTATGCAGAGGGGGTGACGTCTCTCGCCAAAAACCCTATTGGAGGAAGAGGAAGGAAGGATGCGGTGTGAGACCTGTATGTTATGTACCATTCCAGCATTTTCCTGGTATGAATGAAGGAAAATTAGGAAAAACATCACGCAAGATGGTTGGCCTTGAAAAGCTGTTGAATCTTTTCGACTGACAGTGAGTGGTCAGAACGGGAATCGAGCACTCGTACCAATGGCGAAAGTGTTAGTGACTACGTCCTATACTTTTTGATATATATATATATATATATATATATATATATATATATATATATACAATATCTAGATCCACGTTTTTTGGGTGAGAACGTTTATTTTTGAGTTGAAGAAACAAGACCACAAGGCAAAGTAATGCAGATTGAATTATTAACACTGTCGAACAAGAAACATGCTAAATCCCAAAGAGTGTGTCCATACAAGAGAAGGAAAAATATGTTTTTAATAACTTTGCTTAATGATCTTTCCTTTTCTGATAAAATATACAGAGGCTCTTCAGCCGAGGTATATATATAAACGAAAGGATGCCTAACAGGTCTAAATTTATTATTTAGTAGACGCACTTTATTTCTAAATGTTTATAGAGAAATACAAAGAATACGTAGCAACTATTAATAGGAAGAGACAGGTACTTTACATACACAAACCAAAATCTATACAAATTTCTACGGAAACGGCAATTGTGGTTTTTCTCACTTGTATCTACTGAATGAGTTTCTCTGATGATAAGCGAGCAATATTCAGTTAACATACTGCTGTTCCACTTATGTGCTAGTAAGTTTCAATCATTTCCTGTTAGGGTAGAGTGGTGGGAGTGGGGATGGTATGTTCTCTTCAGACGTTGAATCCACTAAAAACACAGATTATCGCTATCTATTACCGTTTTCTTTAAAACAGACATCTATATTGAAACCGAAAGGGATACATTTCTACCACTTTCCGTTTGAGTAGAGGGTTAGCTGAGGAGATTTAACACTTTTGGAATGCTGACTCGGTTGCAAAACCCCGCATCTCGATCTATCTTATCTATCAATTTTCACCCTACGAAAATCAATATTGAGACCGAAAATACTCTTAAATTTCAACTGCTTCCGGTTGAGGAAGATTGTAGATTGTCATAGATGGTAACATATTGCCTTGAGACACTGAATCGGTTACACAAAGCAGTTTGTCACTATTTGTTACCACGTTTGATCCATAGCAATGAGCATTGAAATCGGAAGTTCTTGAACTCTGCCACTACCAGTTTGAATAGAGAATTAACGAAGAAGATAGATCCTATTCTTGCTATGCTGAATTGATCGCTAAAAAAGAAAACATTTTCGATATCTCTTACCGCTTCTACGCTTGTAACTGTCAACAGACAGACGGACAGACGTTCATAGGCGTTCTATAAAACTTCCGATAATAATAATAATTAGGGCCCGGAAGTTGAGGAAAAATCCTCTTTTTTTCGTGTGTCCGACTACGAAGTTTAACATAATATATGCTCATTTTGGGTCATTGTGGGCCCGAAAATGGTGGATTTTATTTGTCCTTTTTTTGTCTGTTTCGGTGTTTTTATTTTATTGGTCTTTTTTAAAGCTTTTTATAGGTCTTAACGTCTTTTTTCACTTCATCTTTCGACAATAAATTTATTGGCCATTAACTTAAATTACCGCCACCTCTTAAACATATTTTCTTTAGTAAAGAAAATTCGAATGATAAGACATTCTTCAACGATTGGACTGATAAGACCAGACCTGCAACAATCACAAGTCAGATAAGGATGCGTAACAATGTCCTCCAGCAAAGGGGTGGGGAAGTTTTTTTTTTTTAATTTTAGTTTGTACTTCAGTTTGTGGAAGAAGGACAGACCGTTATCCTACCAGAAGCTTGCATTTCTCGAGCATTATATTCATTAAACATGTAATTCTAATTAGATTAGGTATTGTTTTTACGCCCCAATTTTTAGATCAACTTCCGAACTCTAATATTATTATTATTATTATTATTATTATTATTATTATTATTATTATTATTATTATTATTATTATTATTATTATTATTAATAATAATAATAATAATAATAATAATAATAATAATAATAAAGATAATGATAGTCTATGGATTGGGTTGGTTTACATACTAGCAAATAGAGATATGTCTTTTAAATATGGGTATAAAGAACAGTTTGTACACATAACCCATTTTCAGGACTCACTTACACAGTTAAATAGCGATACATAGATTGGAAACATCTTTATTTAAAATGAGGTGAAATATTGAATGACTTTTATAATAAAAAAGAGGCAAATTCCTGAACTAATATCGTGCATGTATAATTGACAGAGTTTATAGAGATCGAGCAAATCCCAATTCAATAGTTTCCATTCTGTTTCTGTGTCAGACATAATGGGTAATCAAAGTTTGAAGCGCAGGTGGTTAAAGGGAATCTTGAGGTTCACAAGTGGGCGAGGAGAGGTGATCAAATGCATCTATTGGTTCTAACGAGCTGTCTTGTTAACGGGTTGAAAGTTCGATTGAAACAGGATAATGATGGACTGTGACGTCAACTCCTCGAAATTCATAAAAAAATAAAAACTTCTATCTAGTGTCCCTTCTTACGGAAGTGAAAAACTTCATACTTCTAATTACTTTTGGACGTTAACTTTTCAGCATATTTTCTTCGAACAAAAATTGATCAAACAGTAACTTTGAATTCTCTATGACTAAAATAAATATAAACATAAACATATAAATAAAATAAAATAAATAAAAATCTGTAGTGATAAGAGGGAGAAACTATATTAGTTTATCTATATAAAAGAAATTCTGAAAGACTGATCAATACCAAGGACAAACTTCTTAAACTTGAAACTTGAAATTTTCATAGGATAGTATGACGTAAGGTACTAGTAAGAAAAGTTTTTATTTTATTTTTAATTGACGCGGAAGATTGATACCCATCCCCCAAACAGGAAGAGCTAGGGGGCCTGGACACTAAATTTTCTCTAGCTTCCCTATACCATAATGAGTCAATGTAGCTATGTTAATACTATAATGTAATTTAGATATTTATAAGCTATGCTTCATTTATTTTAATGTATTTTCAAAAATACAAGCTGAGCTAATATGGAAAATAGCTAAGAAGGAATGATAAATAAGGGAAATGTATATTTTTTCAACGAAATATTTACACACATTTCTTTGTAATTTCTTCATTGTATATAAACTGTAAAGAGTATAGTGAATGAGGTAATCGAAAAACGTTCGATATTCTATCATATGCTATTCTATTTCTGTGTTTCTTTTTCTTTTTTCTTTCTAGTGATGATAAGAGAAAAACATATGGTTGTCTTTTAAAATAAATCGAATTCGAGATTTCAATAGTTTCATTCCCCTACATGCCTAAAAAATGATTTTCGGATACCCGATTGCCTGTCCATTCATCCGTCCGTCCATCTCGTTGTATATCAACTCGCTCAGAAGCCACACCGTTTAATCCATACAGACAGCATATTTTTAAATTTAAGGTTTTATAAGATTATTTAAAGATGTTTGCTTAATTTTCTTCCGAACTTCGAAAATAAGGCCAGTTTATTGGAGGACAAAATGAAAATGCTATTTTCTCGAAAACGACTCTAACGATTTTGTTTAAACTTCGTAAATTAATAAACCATTTACAACCCTATAAATTAATATACGTTTGGACGTTATCTCAAAAACAACTCAAGCGATTTTGTTTATATTTCATAAATAGATATTTCATTAATAACCATATAATACGGCGTTAGTCATTTGGCCTCAAAAAATTCATTTCAAAATCATTTCCAAGTACAAGAGTCTTGCTGATGATTTTAACAACCATCACTCAGATAGGGCATCCATTAGCCATACAATAGTAAGCAAGTTGACCAGTAAATTCAGCGAAATTAGGTCCGTGGCCAACAAACCAAAATCACGGCTATGCACAGTGACTGACGAAATAACGTGAATAGCAGTGTTGACAGCATTTAGTAAGATTCCGACTCGAAGTACTCAGTAATCGTCGTTTTTCCCAGGAAAGTGATGTTAGTGGCACATCCATTATGCGTGTTTTGTCCCTCTATAAGTAACACACCTATAAGCTACAAGTGCATTATCACCTGTTAGAGGATGACCCCGATCCACATTTGGAATTCGCTGAATGGGCAACACAGTAAACAAGCAGAATATTTTACACTAGTCGGACACCAATCCTCATTGCTGTGAAGCATCTGCTGGCATTCCTGGAAAAGTAATGGTATGATGTAGGTGTGGTGGCCCACTATTATGAGTGGTATGTTTGTCTATAGTACCTTAACAGCAATCGAGTATTATCGGATGTTGGAAGAAGATACATTGCCATTTCTCTCATCTGAAGATGTGGCATACCCTACCTTCTACCAACACGATGGTCCCCCTCCGCACTGTCGAAATTGTGTTCGCGAATACAGTTTCCCAACTCGTGGATTAGTGCACGTGGTGCTGTGGAGTGAGCACCATGTTCCCTGACCTCACTCCCTTAGACTTGTATCTTTGGGGACGTCTCAAGTCCATTGTATATTCAGTGAAAATTCGGGATATTGCCCACCTGAAGGAATGCATAATAATCGTGCGTAAAACAAATCTGGAAGCACTTTGAGTAAGATTTTGGATGAATGGAAGAAAAGAATGACTCTGACAATCCAACGGAATGAACACATCATCGAACACATACATTAATCGGGAGAAATGTATGATATCTGACTGACGTTGTAAAAACAAAACAAAAAAAAAGTCATATCTTCGTCATGGCAAGTGGAAAAGTAAAAGACAAACACGTCATCGAATTCCTCAGAAAATTTCTAATGAGAACAAATTATCACAAGATATGGTTTCCATTAAAGAAAATGAAAGTGAATTCAAATGAGCTGATTTCAAGAGGCAGGCATCGATATTACATAAGACAATACGCCTTAAACCTTTTGCCTCATCTGTACTACTAACGTACAGTGTTACTTTTCAATTCTTTTAAAATCTTGACTTTACTTTGGTGTTTCCTTGCTTTCGGACCACTCTGTATACATACAAGTCACGCTTGCCATGAAAGGATATAAGATTGACTATTTGAACCCACTTCTTGATGAAATTCTGCTTACGCCACTGTATATATTCATGGTTAGTAAATTATTATTTTTAGAATGAACCGAGCTTTTGAATAATATCATTCACATATGTTGTGATTAGTGTTGTAAATAGAAAAAAAACGTTCGTATTTTTTCAGAAATGTACGTTTTTTTTAGAAAAAAAAACATTGCCTCTCGTTTTTTTGTAAATTTCGTTTTTTTTAAATAGTCATTTGTAATGCATCTTACGTCTATTTAAGTATTAAATATTTTTATGTAGGTATAATCACCGTAAAATGCAACATAAATTAAACGCTAGATACTGATACGCTACAAATATTTTACAATTTACATGAATACCATACCTATTAACAATTCGGGTTTCAGCAGTTTTCATCAATATCAACTAAGAAATAAAAGTAGAAATGAAATTTTGTTTTTTCGCGAAAGCAGGCCTTTAATAAGTACGAAAATAATATCACGAACAGTATAAAATTCAAATAACTTGTCTAAAGGTAAAAACTAATAATAATTTGCCTAATAGTATTTTTCTAAATGTCATATATAAATAATTTGTCGACTAGATATATATGATATGCAGAGCCGGCTCTACCATATATGCAACACGTGCATTTGCGTGGAGCGGCAATTTGGATGGTCCGGCAAAATCTGTCATAAGTATATTATTTAAATTAAATATTTCTTGTTGGAAACAAACTTCATGATGATGGTAGTTACATTTACTAAGCTGACCTTCTATTTGAATACTACCTTCATAAATTATGTTTAGGTTGCATTAGTTTAAGGCCACATGGACAATGCTAAGCAAATGGTCGAATAAATCCGAGCACAAATTGCTTGATTGTTGCCAAATGCAAGAATTCAATTCTCGAATAGTAGTGAATATCTGTTCCATTTAGCAAGTTATCATAGGTTTGATATGACAACTAGTCTTGTTTTTGTCAGAAACAAGTTCCTTATCATTGAAGATGGAAACAAGATTTTTTAAAAATGTTAACAGATATAGAAGAGAAATCAAGAAATAAAGATAAAAGAGCTAGTTGCACTGGAATTACAAACTGATACATTGAGATTGAAGCTCGATAGTGAATTCTATAAAAAGGATTACCATCTTTCATCTGCAGGTGTGTTTGCTTTATCTTTCACTAACATAATAGATTAATATTTAGAAAAAACACACAACGGGATTGCATTTTTAGTAAGTATTTAAGCCTTTCTGAGTGCAACTACACTTACCCTCACCATTGTTGTTCATGCTGGAGTAGCATACTTAAAATCATGACTTTTAAGATTTGTTCTTTCTGGAGAAAGGGGGAGGCGGCAAATTATGCCATTGCATGGGGCGACAAATTGACTAGGACCGGCCCTGACGATATATATATAAAAGACATGAATATAGGATGACACAATTTGAAGTAATGCAGGGTGTTTTAAAATTAATATTAGGGTTTTGAAACTTTGTAGTATCTATTACAATTAACTTACGTTATAAATATTATATCAAATGAAAGAGCAACTCAAACAGTTTTGTACGCACGCATGTACATGCATTGTTTCTTCTGTCTCCCGTTAGAAAGAGCAAGCAGCAAAGATGGAGACTAGAGAGCAGAAAGTTTTTTGTGTTTTAATAAAGACTGAATCTGTACAGTGCAACGGTCTGTGTGAAGAATATTAAGGAGACGCTTGCAACTACGTCCTTATCGTTTGCAGTTGCTACAGGTCTAAAGGCTACAGACTACAGTTTACGTGCCAATTTCGCAAGTGAAAGATTGCTGCATAACAATGAAGATTTTCTGGATCGTGTCGTCTTCAGTGATAAATTGACATTTCACCTAAGAGCTAATGTGAACACTCATAATGTTTGTATCTGGCCGTCAGCAAATCCTCAGGAGATTCTACACTTGAAAAGAGACTCCTCTAAATTGAATGTGTTTTGTGCCATATGGCGGAAAGTTTTTGAGCAATAAGTCACTAACTGGAAATGTAGGAAAACGCAGAAAATGACCTGGGGCCGAAAGGAATAATCACACAATTTTGGTAGTATATAGGTACAAAGAAACAAAAAGATTTGTAAGTTACGAGGGCTTCGACTCAAGTTCTGTTGATTATTTCAATAATCTGCAAAGTAAATCAATAAATAACAGTCGCCAGAAAAAAAAACAGACATTTGAAAAAAACATGAAAAAGAACGATGTTTTTTTATTGAAAAAAACTTCACAGAAAAAAACCGTTTTTTTACAACACTAGTTGTGATCTATCTATAATTTCAGGAACATATGTTCGAGTATCCGCCCATTTGGTTGTTTTTCTATTTGTGTTAGATGAGGTTCTAGTAATATGAATGAAATGTTAACCCTATGCTATTAATGAGATTTCCTAGAGATTTTTTTCCTACTATCTAACAGAAATAAAAAATACAGTAATCTAGTAGAGGACAAGCGTTAGAAAAATCGATTCTCTTACGAACAACTCTAATGATTTCTTCATAATATGTAAATAAATACCAACTTCATAGAAAATAAATGTGACATATGTCATTTCCAACAAAAATATCCAAAAAGCATAGTTTATTGTATATGTTGTTTGTAATTGTAGATCATTATCATCTTAAACTATTACTAAATCAATTTACATAAAATACGAAAAAATATTTTCTTCGTCAACTCCATACTAAATGTTTTCAAAATCTTTTAAAAAAAATAATCTACTTACCATCTGTTACCAAGCCAATAATTACTTCATCACACCAGAATTCTTCCCCTTTAGACAGATAGTTGTTCAACACACTTTGAAAGTGATACAACACAGTTAGAGACATCCAAAACAACCAGGGCCAAAACAACTTTTTCTTTTCCTGTGAGGATTATTATTTATAATAATAATAATAATAATAATAATAATAATAATAATAATAATAATAATAATAATAATAATAATAATAATAATAATAATACAAAATATTCTATATTAGGCAACAAACTTCCACAGTTTGAAATTTATTTTTTCTTTTTCGAAGGATTATGCAATCTTGCGTATACGGAAGGCAGCAGTTTGAAAGGTTTTCTCCATTGGTATATGTTGATTGAAACGTATTGCTATACAGCACTATCTTTTGCTTCTGATTATTTTAACATGCTTGGTTTAAATAATATCAAGAAACAACGTACGGGTGACTTCATAAACTAAAACAGAACTTTTGTTTGTAATATCATTATTTCAAGATTATACCTTATAACTAGTTAAAATGATATGTGACTAGCTGAACCTGCGCTCTCTACACAGCGCATCATTTACATAGGAGCTTGAATCTTCTTGTCACTCGTCACAACATCTGTACATGTCCCTTTACAGACACTTGTGAAAGACGTCTTGATAAAAATCCTCAATGAGTACTATAAAGGTGAGATTTTTTTCGATTATCTTTTCAATATCTCGCACCGTTTGCAAGATTGAGCCTACTTACGGTTGGAGTTTCTAATTCATGTATGATCAGTGTTTTCTTTCTTTTTGCAGTATGCAATAAGCAAATTTCCATGACACACAATGAATTATAATGTCGGTGATAATGGTGTTCATTGGGCAAAACACTAAACAATAAAGATTCATCTTACCCTTGAATAAAACTGTTGTGTTGGAACGTATAACTCATAGAATAAGATGCATTAAAAAAAAAAAAAAACAACGCTTCCAGTGTACCCCTAAAAATGTAATAAAGAAATAACGGCCACTTTTTTTAAAAAAAATATTCAGTTAGAACTGGACAATCTACACAAAATTTGGAATCGACCAGCAAAAGCGGCATGTTTTCAGCACTTGTAGTTCTTGAGATCTCATTGTCGAAATAATTGGAGACAAACATATAAATTTTTCTTTGGAGACAAAGATATAAACCTAAAATTTTAATATATAGATTAAATAACAACAGAAACTATAAATCACGTTGTGTCCCGTTTCTTTGATCAGCTTGTGTGACGCCCTCCCAATATTTGTACTACCACTGTTTTCATGGAACGCGTCCACCCTTGGTCAGATAGTGCATTATTATTATTATTATTATTATTATTATTATTATTATTATTATTATTATTATTACTATTATTATTATTATTATTATTATTATTATTATTATTATTATTATTATTATTATTATTTGCTTAAGTTAATCCCATAGCAGAAAATGTGATAAACACAAAGTAATTTAAGTATGTATAATACTTAAATAATTTTAAGAATAAAATACATATTCCAAAAGAACGTAGGCTAAAGCGTCTACAATCTCAATTTTAGTTGTTAAAGCTATTTCCATAGATTGTAATTTGCTCTAGGAAATACGCTCGTTGCTTTATATGTATACTAATGAGTGACTGAAATAGTGTTTTATAGGTACTCACTAAAAGTTACTTTTAAGTATTTGGTTGAAAATATTGTGCAGTACACCTCTTACAGACAATTTCACGAGAAACCAATTAGGTATCGAAGTTGAATTTCCATGATACACACAATGAATTATAATGACGGTGATAATGGTGTTCATTGGGAAAACACTCTAAACAATAAATATTCATCTAAACAGTCTGGAGAAATGGTTATCCTTAGTTTTCATTATCACTTGGACATGAAACAAACGCCTGAGAGATATACAACCCTAGAACTGGACAATCTACACAAAATTTGGAATCGACCAGCAAAAGCGGCACATTTTCAGCACTTGTAGTTTTCGAGATCTCATTGTCGAAATAATTGGAGACAAACATATAAACTTTTCTTTGGAGACAAAGATGTAAACCTAGCATTTTAATATATAGATTAAATAACAACAGAAACTATAAATCACGTTGTGTCCTGTTTCTTTGATCAGCTTGTGTGACGCCCTCCCAATATTTGTACTACCACTGTTTTCATGGAACGCGTCCACCCTTGGTCAGATAATGCATTATTATTATTATTATTATTATTATTATTATTATTATTATTATTATTATTATTATTATTATTAATATTATTATTATTATTTGCTTAAGTTAATCCCATAGCAGAAAATGTGATAAACACAAAGTAATTTAAGTATGTATAATACTTAAATAATTTTAAGAATAAAATACATATTCCAAAAGAACGTAGGCCAAAGCGTCTACAATCTCATTTTAATAGTTAAAGCTATTTCCATAGATTGTAATTTGCTCTAGGAAATACGCTCGTTGCTTTATATGTTTACTAATGAGTGACTGAAATAGTGTTTTATAGGTACTAACTAAAAGTTACTTTTAAGTATTTGGTTGAAAATATTGTGCAGTACACCTCTTACAGACAATTTCACGAGAAACCAATTAGGTATCGAAGAACCGATTGTTTGTTAGATAATCATCATCACAGGAACTTCATTCAAACAGTTAAACTTCTTATCTGCACATTTTCGAGAAAATCGACATTAAGCTTTCTAACAAAACAGGCGAAATTGGACCATTCTGTCATCAAATATAAATTAGCAATCAGTGCTTCGATGATAATCAAAGTTGAATTTAACAAACTAATATCAACAATATTGCAAATTACTACCAACTTTACCAACTGCAAAATCCACATAAAAGTATTAGTTGTCCAGAGGAAGCAAAAGTCAGGTGACATTCTTCACATAAGAAAGGCTGTTGGGCTTGGGCCTATTTTGTCTTATCATTACTGTTTACTAATTATGGTCTGTGTTCTTCTGTTGATCTCCCTCATGACACATACTTGAAATGACCACAGTCTCAACAATCTATCCCATTCTTCGTATACAGCCGTTAGCAAAGTCTCTGGACAAACAGCAGCACATACATCCTCCGTTTTTAGTACTAATAAATTCTTGACTACGGATCTTGACGGAGTGTACCACGGATTTAAGGTAGGTAGCTACGCAAGTAGAAGTACAGTGGTATGAAATTCAGAGAATGTTGTAGCCGCTTTACCAATACTCGACGCCCAATCTATTTCCTAGGAATCCACTGATGCAGGTAGTTCAGCATATCACGTTAGCAATGACGAGTGTTGCATCCTGCCAGAAGAATGTTGGGTCGTAGGTATTGATTGGCGATCAGCGTGCTGTAGATGAAAAATGAAACATTTATTTTATTTTCCATAAGTAGAAGTTTTGCTTTGTATATACTTCAACACAAACAAACTATTTGCTCAGCAAATAGTTTGTTTGTGTTCATTTATTTTAGTTCTAAAGATACCACGCTAGACCATAGTCTCTTCGAGAAGAACTGCAAGTGTTGTATCAGTCCAATGTGAGTTGCTGTCATTCCAGTAGCTAAGGTTTGCTCGATTGCTCTTCAGTTCACGTAAAAGTACACCATTCGGTTAATAAAGAAGGAAGGCAGATCCAAATTAGTTGGCTGTTACTCAGTCGAACATTCGCTAAAATCCATCCAATAATCTGTGCTCTCTTCTGCTAGACGCTGATGCTACAACGGAAAATATCTTCTATATATGGACGTTTGACTAATTGCATAATAATAATATAAAACTTAAATAATAAAGAGGTTTTTGTTTAAGAATGCGATGAAACCGAAAGTGATTACCTCATTTAAAGACAATTTCGGACGACTAATGCGACGTTTATCGGATACAAATTCTGTCTTTGGAAGCTGCTGATTCATTTGGTAATATCATTGTGGGAAATATGTTCCCTATCGGGAGGTAGAATCTTGAACTCTGCAACTACCGCATGCGAGCTGCGACTTCCACACATCAGGGTTATATCCACACGTTCCTCAGTCATAAGCAACACGTTGTCAGTAACACCTGCAAAATAAAAACAAACCAAAATAGACAATGGTTAGTGATCGGACAAAACAGTAAGCGGCATAGCGCTCCTGTGATGAACTGCATATAAGACATGTGCCCCATCGTGAACTTCATATTAAAAACATTAAAGTAATGTTATTCAAGATGAAGGTTTCCAACGTAGTGACCGTAATGGCTTCTTGTGTTCCTGAGGTTGCCATATACCCCAAACATCATCTATGAGCGATGTGGATCTTGCACACTTACCTGTCATTTGACCTTTGGGCCGCCTGTACAACACACATTTTAGGTAGATATTGCAGTTGGTAAAGTTTAAAAGCGATTTTGTCGGAAGTGGGTTTGCTAAAATCAACTCAAGTTTGGTAGTGAATTAAGCACTTTCGGTTTTGTTATATTTTGTGTTCAGAATGGTTCACTTTTTGCTTGTCAAAAACTTCGACTTTCTCAAAACTGCACCAATAAAAGGTTTAGCTCTTTGAATGTGATAGCTAATATGAGGACTATTTAACGAGCTAATTGTTTTTCCGTATCTCATTAGTATCTCGTGAGACTAGCTTGTATAAAGTATTATCCATTAGATAACTTCCTAAAAGAATAAACTTACCAAGTCTCTCATCACTCAGTCTCTAAAACAGTAGAATACGTACACATATTTTTTTCCCCTCAAACTGTAGAATATACATAAAATGAGAATTTACGAAATCCCTTGATCTGTATAGATCTTCGAAAACGTTGAGCGCAGAGATTTGAAATTTGGTACAAGTATTTCCTCTAACTCTTTCCAAGGCCATCCACTTTCTTTTCCAGAACATGCTACAATAATTGGTATTTGGAATCAGAATGGGTGCATGAAATGAAACAAACTGGACTTTCTTTTAGGAAACATTTATTTGACATCTAGAGATTTTTTTGTGGTGGTTATTATGCTTTTTACTGTCCGTAGTACGCAAATATAAAATACTAAGCAATTTTCAATTTTTCTCTTTTTATCTCAGACATATATAACCTACATATGTGAAACTTTTATATTGTAGCCCTTCACAGGTGACATTAATGATATAATTAAACACTTTCTTTTCTTTTTGAAAGAAGTATGGATCAACGTATAGAGAGCTATTGCATACTTTGCAACTGTTTGCTTTCTCTTACGTTTTATTGAGCACCACCGATAGCATTTGCAAGCTTTGTCCAAAGCAGGCATGTGATCAACAACTTTGTCCAACCGCACCTTTGCTGGGACCGTTTTCTTGTTGCTCGGTAAATAAACGATCGTTCTTCATGTTTTCAAACTGAGAAATCTGCAATCAATAGTCTTCCTAGTTGAAAAATTACATTATTATTAAGAACACTAATCTCTTCTACTTACGCGTTTACAATTACCAGATCAATGAGAAAATACAACATATCATGCCAATATTTTCGAAAAGATCGACCAATTTGATAACGTCCTCAAAGCGAATAATACCGCTCAACTATTACCATAATTTCATTATATGCAGCAATAACTGTATGACAGGTCATCTTATCAGTTATTCCACCCTTCTTCTTCCTTGAGACAGTTGTAATATTGTATTGTCAATTTTAAAATTGGTTGGATAATATCTTGCATCTATATATTGCAATGACTTTTACTGTTCTGATGACTTATATTTCAAACTTAACATACTTTCATCTACAGTCAGCACAGTGCATACTTTCTAGACATCATCAATTGCATTGCATTGTCATTCAGGTATGTGATATGTGGACTAAACTTATGAAATTTATCATAATTTAAGCAATCTGTTGAAGGATTGCTTTTATTATCGTTGCGAATAATCGTTTCCGTTATTTTGTAGCAACGTTACATGTCATAACCTGTGATATAGCAGACCGACAGAGCGCTGGTTCAGAAATCTAATAGTTCTTGAGTTCTGGTAATACGATAATATTCACTAAGATAATAACAATACCCAGACACATTAACAAGTAAAGTATTTTGTGGGAAGTATACATCCCACGACTTGAGAAAGGGTTAAACTCCAGACCAAGTGTTCTAAACTTTTTCCACTAGCATCCACAATAATTAATTCCTTTATAAATCATACGTACACCTAATAGTGGCTGATGTACTACCAGTGAGACGCGTACCATAGTTTTAGAAACTATGCTCTAGATCAGTGATTCCGAACCTTCTTTGTTTGTAGTACTTTTAAAATTTGATTAAATGAATTGTTCGAATAATAGAATTTACGAATATTCGAACAATATTCATTATTTGAACAAGTGTTCGAACAGTTATTTGGGTAACAAATAAAAATTCGAACAGTTATTCAGATAACCAATAATTATTATAACAGTTGTTCGAATAATAAATATTTTATCAAATAATTTTTGGAATATTGAAAATGAATATTCGGATATTTGAGTCATAGCAGAAAAAAATATTCTAATAATTTTAACAACACTATTTACCTGACGTCCTCCTCCGTAAAATAAAACATGAGTACTGTGCACACACCATTCCCTTTCCCATGAAATGACACAATGACAAATATGTAACGTCTGTGAAATTTGCAAAAGTTGAATTGCAAGTGGTCATTACAAGTGGTACATTTAATCATAATTTCACAGTTTATTTCCATCAATAGTTTGCGTCCCCTTGCTTGGGAAAGTCATACACAGAGAGGATCTCTAGAGTTTGGTTTACCAAGGTTAATTAAGGGCAAACTTACACTTACTACATATGTAATATGTTTACTGGGACTATGAGTATTACCGGTTTAAACTATGAGTAAGGACTAATCTTCTTTGGTATATGGTTGCGTTTGAAGACTGGTTAATGGAATTCGATTATCCTGATCACTTACACAAATTCAAGAGAAGTGACACCCCCCCACACCAACACAGAGAGAGAGAGAGAGAGAGAGAGAGAGAGAGAGAGAGAGAGATGGTATATGAGAAAATAGTCGAAAAAATTAGCAGCTAGGCGACACGCCGTTGCATTTCGTAGTATTTATATAAAATATTTGTATATTAATATGTTGATCATTTTTAGTAACAGTCTCAATTTAATTTTATTTCCCTTGTTATTAACTTACCATAAAGATAGCATAAATTAGTATTACACACAGACAAGCTGGAATAATCATCATGGAAACTGTAAAGAGAAGGAAGTTAAAAAATAATGTGTTATGGTAACATATTTGTGTGTTTAAGACTTAATTCATTCAGTATTAGTATGGCTAAAGAAATCATAAGATTAGATTGGTAAATAAAGAAATAAGATTTCCTTTAGGGACTATTCTGTGCCAATTTTAGCCAGTCACGGCAATAAATTGGATGAGTTTGGGTAATATGGGCAGAGAAAAGAAAATGGTAAAATTTCTCATATGTATTAAAATATAAATCGAAAATAAATATTACAGAAACCCAGACTGATACCTTGTCTTTGATCTCATAGAGAATAAAATGTTTAGTTTTTATACTATGATCCATGTAACGCTAAAACAGTCTTTGAGATCTGAAATTGGGCTGAACTATCTAGTATTGCTAAGAGAATCGTGAAATTTCTGGTTTCGTCTCTCAAAAACGAGCCGAGGATTTTCATGCTTCTCTTCTAGTTTCGAATTTGTTAATATGTTTCTGGTTTCAACTCTCATAGTGCGACGAGACAAGACGAAACGAGACGTTCGGCAACCCACTATTTAGAAAGTTAAACAAGAATAAGACTTAACGAGTGAGAACATATTGTCCGCATTCCTTGTCCCTCCGAAATTGTATGTATTATTAACAGAGCTTATATCTGTTGGTTGTAAATAGTTATTGTTGAGTTGAGTTGATTTTGAGTTTAACGTCTCTTTTAGCAGCGAGGCTATATAAGACGGGACCTACTGATTAACGTGGAATCCGAACCACATGAGCTACCGCCGGGAATAGAACCCGGGTCTCCCACGCCAAAGAAGCGTACGCTAACTGCTTAGCCATATATGATTTTAGAGGAGTACGGTGGCTCGCTGGGAGAGTGCTTACTATTGGTACTTGAGATCCCTGGTTCGATTGCCATGCAAGGTAGCTTATGATAACATAAAGTTCGTGAGTTTTTTCAAAGTGCTACGTTTTATCCCATGTTTTTATTCAACCAACTCTTTCATCACCATTCATGCCTTAATCATTTGCCTTCCTTAGCCTGAACGACATAAACAAGTGACGTTAAACTGGAAGATTTCTCACCATAAAAGTAAATTTCTTTCAATTTTCTCAAAAAAAAAAAAAAAAAAAAACTACGCATGTCAATTTAACCTCAAAAACCTCATACTCTTTAGCTTGATATGATGTATCGATTAATATATACATCATGCATGCGCAATATTATTGTTTAACAAAACTTAAAGCAGTTAGTCATAATTTTGGTGGGCTGTATCTAATTAAACATGCTGTGTACTGTTTGTGTAACAGTGAAATCCTTGATCGGTGAATACTTTTACTAATACTTAACTTTAATATCAGTTTTATCCAGGCGCGTACCTCTACATTTTTGTTTAGGGGGGGGGGGAGGTGTCCAATACTACAAGCCATTACATCCATGTGATATTGAACGGGTATTATTCTGCATCCGAAAAGACGCTTAATTGTTAAAAACTTCCACCTATATTTTCAGATAGAAAAATCAAATTGGCATGCTATATTAATAATTTCCTTGTTGAAAAAGTATGATTTTATTGGGAAAGTGTACAAACGTACGTTAAGTTAGGAAGTTTCAGGAGGGGGAGGGCCGAACCCGATGGACCCTCATAGTGGCTGCGCCCCTGGTTTCATTTTATACTAGGTGTGGCTTAGTGGTTATCGTACAGCATAAGTGTTTAGGTTGCAATAAATAAATATATAACTCAATAAAGTTTTTCTTCTATTGTCTCGAAAATGACACTTCACTATTTACACCCACACACACGGACACAAACGATTGAACAAATACAATACCTCATGAAGTACAGTAGGCTGTTGTGTGTACAACGAAATGAACTGTTGTGTGTACGATGTTTATTATGGTTGTGTGAATCATCAAGCGCGGTTGATAACTAAATGACTTAATTCTTTGATGATGGACGGTTACGTCGACGGACAGTTATGACAGTGTCCACTGTACCATTTTTGTTTCCCTGGAGTAGACTCTAAATTTCAAACATTGTTACAACATTTAATGCTTTTGAGTCTTACGTTCGGTCCGGGGCTGGCTACTAGAATTGGTGCCCAAACTATTGTTGGACGCTTTACCAATACGTGTAAACTATGCAACCCGAACATTTTATAGATGCTGTGTTGCTTGCCTAACCACCGCATAAGGTACCTGAAAGCTATACATCTTGTCATGTGTGTTGTGTGGGTTGCTTAAATGTAAACTGGGAACCAAGGAAAAGATATCGTAAATCAAGTATCATTTTGTTTGGTTTTGATACAGAATTTCGAACATATGTCATTCTCCATTCTCGTAAAAAAAAAAAAAAAAAAAAAATGAACTTGAGATATTTTATTAGAACCTAATTCGAGTTCAGTTCACAGAATTAAAACCATACGTAGTAATTTTTGACATTAGATTAATAGGGTACAAAGCGTTCGTTATACATAGGATTTATAATTTCTTTACTGTTACATCATAGCAATATATTTGAAATAGGAAATTTGTGGATAACATTTTTCAATTCCCCGCTCTCGAATTTTAACGGCCTCAAAAAAGTGGGACACGTCCTCAATAAATTGTTTAAGAGCATTCGTGGGACACTGTATATGATTTTCGTTTCATACTGTGAAGTTACGAGACTTACAAATGATCAAATTCAATACTTAAACTTGAAGTAGTACATCTATAACTACCAGATGTAGTAGAGGAATAAAATCGAAGATAGAACCTGTTTCTCGGTCACTGAATATATATCAGGAAGTCATTACTCCATATCTCTCAGGGGCGCACGGTGACTCAGTGGTAGAACGTGTGGAGTTCCTGCCTTGATCTTCCTCCAATTAAGTTTGTGGTGGGCAATATGGTATTCGTCAGTTTTCTCTTGGTACTTCCGTTTCCTCCCACGTTCTCACTCCAATTCTTCCATCATCATTCACTTGGTTTAATCGCCATCTACCTTAACCTTAAGAACATAATCGTGGGAGATAAACTGAAAGATTTCGTTTTTTTTTTCATATCTGTTACCATTCTTGCACTGTGGAAATCAATATTGAAACGGAAGCACTAGCAAAATTCAATTATTTCCGGTTTTATTAGTGTTTTGGACGTTGATTTTATGTTCTCTCGAGACTCCCCTAGTAGCAGAGACAACCTACAAATTGCTTGCTGTAAACTTGCATTAGAAGTCGGCAAGCTTGCATATGGCTTGATTCGAAAGCGTGCCGCAAGCTGGATTCCAGTAACGGAGTTTCATGAGGGGCAACCTTGTAGTCATTGTTCCATTCAAGCTTGACGTAAGCGTTTTGCGCTGACCGCAAGTCGATAGCCAATGAACGGCCAGTGATGCTATGACGGTCTCCAAAGGATTGAAAGTATCGCTTGCAAGTACAATAAAAAAAAAGGAAGATTGCATGAAAGCACGCGTTGAAAAGGCAAGCGTAGAAAGGCAAAAGCCAAATTCGCATCAACATGCCAAAAGCTTTCTTGCTACTTAGGTCTGAATCGATTGCAAAAAATTGCTCGCCGCTATTCATTACCGTTTCTGTTCAATGCTGATCAATGTTGAGTAATTGGTGCAAATTTCGATTTGAACAGAGGGCTAATAGATTAGATGGAACCTATTCTTGAGGCCCTGAATCAAGTGCAAGAATCAGCTTCTTGATATTTTTCACCGTTTTTCCTCTTAGAAATTAGTATTGGAACCCATAAGTACTAGAGAAATTCAACCATTTCATGGTTTTGGAAGAATGTTGTTAGTGGTGACAATATTGTTGCTTGAGACGATTAACTGATTGCTGAAAACTGCTAGTCGCTATCTAATACCCTTTTTGTTTTATAGTGATAAACGCTAAGACTGGAAATTCTTAATTTGAACTACTTCTGGTTTGAAGTGACAGTCAACGGAGGATATAAAATATGTTATTGGGACACTGAATCGATTACAAAAAAAATTGCTTCTTGATGTGTCTTACCGTTCTTGTTCTGACACTTGTCAACAGACGGACACAGGCGTTCTGAAAGACCTACTACGCTTATGCTTAGCATAGTATGGAAGTCAGATAATTGGAACAAATAAAGTGAAGTTTTGTTTATTCATAAGCTGTAAGAGATATTTTTGGACAATGAAATCTACTACTTTCCAGAATAGTTATTGAAATATTACTAATTCTAGGAAGACGAAGCGGGGTACAATATTGTATCCCACTTATATTTTTCTATGATAGGTCTGTAAGTAATGGTTATTAAATTTCCATTTTCGTTTTAACTGACTTTAAGTAAATCAAGAATGTAGCAATGAAATAATTTGTGTGTAGAAAGTGTTATTTTGTGTAAAAAGAAAATTATTTTAGTCCGAAACGTACCACACTCGGCACTCCTTGCAAAATAATTTAAATAATTGCAATGCGCATTCTTTTTCATTTTGGCTGCGCTTCATAACATGATAAATTCTGAGAAGAATGATATAATATTACATGAGTAAACATTGAACTTGTCAATTGACATGTGAGTATCATTGTGTAACATCTAGCTAAAGCTCCAGAATGAATTGAATTCAGCTCTGACCGGACAAGAAATAGAATCTGAACTTCTTACTTATGATTTTTCATCTGATGAGGATTATGATGAGAATTTAGAAGAACTGAGTTGATTTCGAGTTTAACATCCCTTTCAGTAGCGAGGCTATATGAGACGGAACCTACTGATTAACGTGGAATCCGAACCACATGAGTTCTCGTCGGGAATCGAACTCGGGTCTTCCACGTCGCAGGCGAATTTAGAAGAAGTTGACTACATAAGTGATGTAAATGATGACTTTTATAAATTCACATGACCAAACACATTTAAAAAAAAAATACATTGGAGTCCAATTTGTACCCTGTTGACACTCCACTAGTGCTCTAAATAACTTTCGTTTTACTAGGACATTTTTGTCGTTGAACGTTACTCTGGTAATAGCTCGAATAATAATTCATCAGAACAAGAAAACCCACTGCGTCCACCGAGCTGACGCTCTTCTTTCCTATCGAATGAGCGAGTTCTGGATTTTTCTCATGCTTTATTTTTCCCTTCTATGGTAATTAAATCTTTTTGTGTGTTATAATTAAAAAGAAAAAAAGCAATGTGGAACGTACTGTTATTTCTTCATTAAAATTTTAAATGTTTTCGAAAGCCCAAAATTACCTAGGGGGAAAAAAGATAACCATGGAAAAAGAAATTCGTTTTTCTTTTCTTTCTTCAAAAAAAAAAAAAAAGGTTTTCTTTTGAGCACTTGCATCTCAGCTGTTTGAAATCTATGTGCTATCGTTAGAAGACGACTGAGAACAATAATATAAGCTGCTAGTAAATATTATTTTATTTACAAAGTAAAAAATAGGAAGCAATCTCTTCTAGTAGTACAGGGCAAATCAAAATGATGAACCCGATCTCAGAAATTCTTGCTGTGAAATCTAATAAACATCTGCTGTGAAATCTAATAAACATCTGCTGTGAAATCTAATAAACATCTGCTGTAAAGTCTAATAAACATCTGCTGTGAAATATAATAAACATTTGCTGTGAAATATAATAAACATCTGTGATACATGTGCTAAGAAAGCTAAACTTGTCAAAGTTTACTTCAAACATATCACAAGTGTTGTTGTATGTGAGCACCTCGCGTAACACTTGGTGAAAAATGAATTTCATTCAGTTTTGGGCATTGATATTTGTAATTGTAATAATAGCAATATGACTTATTACTTGGCTTTCAAGACACAACATGTGCATTTTTTTTAGAGGAGCTGAGTACTGGAAAAAATACATTTATTTTTGAATCACCTCTAATTATGAATTATATTAAAATTAAATGTAACTATGTGTGCGTGATCAGGGACAAGTGGCAAAGACAAATAATAGTAAAAAAAGCTTTTAGTATATAGTTAGCCACCAATTCCAACTAGGATGTTATCATATCGCTTTCATTATAATACCTATTCTAAAGAGGGAATGAGGATCCGAATGTTTCCGAAAAATTGAGTATCTCATGAGCCGTTCAACTTACAGAGCTGAAATTCAATATATATTTCACAGCCTTGTTTTATTTTAAGTATAATCTCTTTAGTCAGTGTAGAGGAGGACGTGGATTATGAGTCATAACTGATGACGATGGGTTTTGCTGGTTGGTGGGACATAGAGGGTCATAGTGGGTGGTGAGTTAGAGTAAGTCGCGGTGGGTTACGGTGATTTGGGTGATGAGTCAAGTTTTTATTGACCCATGCCATCTCTGAGGGTGAGATAACGGCTCATTTTTGACTTACTTCAATTCTAAGGATTGAGTAGACTATGAAAATTTCAAGAAACATATGTATCACATTGTATAATTATTCCCTCAATCCCCATTTCCATATCGTGAAACTAAACATAGCTACACATTGAAAAACGAAATGAAATGTTTGAGTTTTACGTCCCACGATTATGTCGGTTAGGCTAAAGGAGACGGTGATGATGAGTAATGAATGAAATGGTGGAACGAAGAAAGTGGGAGGAAACGGGAGAACCCCGAGGAAACCCACGCACACGGTGCTTATCCACCACAAAGTTCACTTGGCGGGGTCTGGGATCGAACCCGGGACTTCAAACACCAGAAGTAAAGGCTACACATTGAGTAAGGTATTATGTGATAAAAGTATATAAAAACATAAACACGTAACAGTTTCAATACACTAACTATGTCTTCATCAGATATCTACTACTTCTTTTACGCCCAAGTCTGATGAACACTTGGGCATATATATGAATCTCAACAAACTTACCGTAATGAACACCTTCACTATAAAGAAATTTTGGTAGATAAACGGGCCCAAAGCTGATGATCTGTAATGAAAAGTATGCGTGCATACCTTGAATTTTAGAATAGTATATTTTCACAGTTGTTCCGTAACTTATATATAAATTCTGAAGGATAAAATATTAGACGTATACTATATGTATCATTGTTACAAATGAGTCTATGTGTTTCATCATTAGAAGAAAACAGAAGAGATTGAATCTGCTATATAGCAGTTTATTTTATATATATATATATATATATATATATATATATATATATATATATATATATATATATATATATATAAACAACTGCATAGATAAATTAACAAGAAAAACTACCAATTACTTGTTGTTTCCCGCAAGCCTTCGTCACATTTGCATAGTGCCTACACAACACTGACACCTCTTTGCGTTAGCAAACACCGTGCTCGTGGGTTTTCTCGGGGTTCTCCCGTTTCCTACCACTTTCTTCATTCCACCATTTCATTCATTTCTCATCATCATCGTCTCCTTTAGCCTAACCAACATAAGCATGGGACGTAAAACTCTAAGATTTCATTTCATTTTTTTCATTTACCTCTTTGCGTCAGGTAGAAGGCAGATGAACTAGCGATATCTATAGTATTACATGAACTGTTAGAAGCGTGCCTTATGTCTTGATTTTATAACAAAGATTAGAAGTAGTGAGTGATTGTATGACTGTAACCATTATTGAAAGATAAAGAACAATATATTAGAACTAAACAAAAACGCGCAATTATTAGCTCCCGGTATAAGCATGCGGAAACTTATACTTTTACTTCATGTGTATCGGGTACATCCTTAACAGTTAGCGTCAACGAAACGGAAAATCGGCACAGCTGTTATAATGATATTTTGCATTTTTGCGTTGCGTTGCTGTATGCAGAATTTTGCAAAGATTGTTATGAATCGAATCCTTATGAGTGTATGTGTTTACCTCTCGGAAACTACTAGCCGGATCTGAACGAAATTTAGTGACCAAGTAACCCATCGTCTAAGGATAATGATCTCTATATTTGGCAGCTAAGCTCTGCTGGGATAGGCCCAGTTCGGCGATGTGGAACTTTATTTCTTGGTAACTATTAGCCGGATATGTAAGAAATATGGCAGGCAACTAGGAAACCCTTTAGAGAATAAAGATCGCAACATTTGGTGGTTGAGCTCGATCAGGGTCAGGGTCAGCTTCATTTGTATGGCAGTTTATTTCAGTGGGATATTATCCAGGGCCGGGGCCTAGGCCTCCAAGTTTTATGAATGACAAAATTATTTAAGCTATTATTTACATTTTTTTGAAAGTTTACTGTAAATTCATAGTATACCCAGCACCGTACCTTAGATGATTTTTGGGGGAGGCACGCATTAACACGCGTATTTGGACCCCTAGAAAAAGTTGTTTTTCTAATTCCTGGGACCCTTTTTTCATCTTTCTCTTACTCTTTATGGGCCTCCCGGCACCTGTGCGCCCTTCCGCATGGCAAAGTCTGCGGGGCCGTTAGTTACGTCCCTGGGTCTGTTCCATATTTTCTACATGACAAATTGGTTAAGGGGACAATATTGACAAATCTCCAAGCCATATGAATTAATATTATTTCTAGGGCCCTAATAGTAGACATTTTTTTACTGAAATGGGTCCTCGACTCATTTTTGTTTTATTTACCTTTTGTGTGCTGTTTCGTTTATGTAATGTAGTGAACCTGTTTGATGTTTCATTTATAATTTCATGTTCGTATCGAATATGGAGTAAGAAAGTTTTGTCTTAAAATGCCACCCCCCCTCGGACGGCGGAAGCTTCCCTGGGGGCAGTTACCCCTGCCCCTACAAGTTATAGCCCTGACTATAGCTATCATAGTCTGGTTTCTGGCTGACCCAATCCAGTTTTTACCGCCTAGATCCGCCTCTGCTTTATTTCTCGCCAACTACTCGCCGGATATGAGCCAAATTTTGTAAGCCAGTATCCCATAGTGCAAAGAATACAGATTGCTGTTTGATTACCTAACTCGGTCAGGGACACACTGATTGGTTTGTTTTGCCGACAGAGAGAACACATAACCTTCTACTACTTCCCATATTTTGAAAATCCGTTTCTATTTTTTAAAATCGTTCATTAGTCCTATTCCATTCAATTACTGATTTGTAGACGGATGAACTGGAGAGCACAACGTTTTGGCGAAAGTTCCGGTGTTCTGTAACTACTAACGCTAATGACAAAGAATCATTGATCATGTGAGATTAATGCTGTGATTTATGAAGATTTCGTAAAGACAGTATCAATGCTGTTATAAACATCAGCTATCGAAGACACCCAGTGTCATGAATTCTTAAATGCAACAAAGACCGAATATTAAGGTTTCATATATGCTAGAGAAATCAGCAATAGAGAGAAACTTAGGAGATGATCAGAAGTGTTTACTGGAAGAGTGTCCTATACAGTAGTCACAATTTCCGTTTATGAAGTTTTCAGTTCATGAATAGAATTACGAAACTTATTAATAACAAATAAGTTATAACACTAATTAAACACACCAGTATGAGGACTATAAAACACACAAAAATGCAATACAGCAGAAAACTAATTTTGGTTATAGCAACCTCACAGATATTTTTGCTGCAAAAACACTACTAGGCGCCTGGAATTGAGGGAACGTTCGTATTCCGAAATATTATGCTTAACCCAAGGGGAAAAAAGGTTCACAAAACTTGTTAGTAAACCAATTTATTCGCCTAGCAAACGGTTAGTAGCCCAGAAGTTCAGTGTATTTTATTTGTTTGTTTGTCAAGAATATTGGTTTCCTAATCAAAACTTCTTCATACACGTACTCTCTGTATCTATGTGTCCGTCAGTCTTTCGAGGATACATAAATTCTCAACTACTACTTGCTGGATCACCATCAATTTTGGACAGTATGTAGAGAATCAAAGGATAGGAATTGAGTTCGTTGATAAAGATTATATTGTAATGATTTATAGGTAGAGGCTAAATAATGGCCCGGGCGAAATTTGATCCCTTCACCAATTGTATTACAAAATTAATTTTTTTGTTTCTACAATAGTTCTAATAACAAAGTTTCTCTATAATGATTAAGGTTTGTAGATTATAATGTTCTGTACGGGTAACCCCTTACCTTCATAGTAGCCTCCATGGTTCTCAAGAATTCTGTTCTAGGAAACCTCAGCTCATAGCAGCCTTCACGAGGTATGGTGCTGTTTAAGGTGATCCCCTTAGCTTCATAGCAGCTTCCAGGAATTAGTTGTGGTTAGGATAATCCCTTAGCTTCATAGCAGCCTCCAGGGTTTAGGATAGGTTATGATCAATTGATGGACTGATGCCAAATTCCTCGGTGTTTCCTCTTTTATTTGTCCTCTTCGGGTCTTTTTGTGAGGTCCGTTTCCTTTCGGTTTCCTCCCGTGTCGACTTCTTGTCTGCTTCGTTGTTTGTAATCAATAACACGTGTTGTATTAACATGTGCTTTTGTCGTGATGTGGGGATCCTTACAATATTCAGAACGGAAGTGTTGGAGATCCACCATTTACAATTTTCATGTTGATCACTATAGAGTAAAAACTGCAATAAGTAACGAAATATACCTTTCTACCATCTATTAGGCGTCCCAGGAATGTATTTCATCTTCATAGTTACCGTAAATGTTAACTGAAACCGAAAATGACAGAAATCCACTACATCTTATTTCAACATTGATCTACATATAACAAAAATGATAAGATATAGGGAGAAGCAATGCTCTTGGAATCGATTTAACGTTCTAACATGAAGTACAATCTTTTTCCTTAACCTTCAATTTAACCATACAATTCATGATTTTTTGTTCTGTGAAAAAAAAATAATAATTTTGCAAGAGAAAACAAAAATGATTAACGGAAGTATCAGTAAGCTTAATAGTGCCACCTATGCGGAAACTGTGGAATTATAACTACGTTCGAACGTTTCAAATCTCGTTCAACATACAATAGCAACTACATACCGTTATATAGCAAAGCACAAATCTTTTACTACTTGGTGTCTGAAGCGATTCACAAATAATGGTTATACCAAAATAAAACCTTGTTCATTCATATATTTTAAACTAGGAAGCAACCATTGAAGTATACTAGGAACCACACAGTATTGCCAGATGTAACCAAAAGTTTTTTTTTTTTTTTTTTTTGCAAAACATGTAAATTGACACAACTCATACATGTGAATGTTCTGTCATTAATTTTCAGTTTGTTTAGTTGGAGAAGCTTGGAAACTATGGAGAAGAAAAAACATTTTTTTCATTTCCACCGATAACTAATCGGATGGGGCCTCTGTATGGGGCAACTAGAGAAATCGTAGTTTTCATGAATTAACACTCTGAATTGGCAACTTTGCTGACATTTCAGTTCATCGAAAGGTGTGTTGAGGGTCTGTCTACATTATGCAATTTCTGAAAAGAACGAAAAAGAAACTTTAAAATTATTATGATAAAACTGTTACTTACATACACCCGGCAACACTGCTACTACCACGAAATGAGTTATCTGCTCTACAACAGATGCTGCAAGTACCCCACGTTTTGATTCAAACACAGGTTCACACGTTTCATCATGTTCGCAGCAACTTTACGAAGAGTAGAAGTGTTAATTTCCTCAATGGTACTGCGAATGCTCGTTTCTAGGTCTTGTATAGTTCGAGGATTGTTCCTGTACACCTCTTGCTTTAAGTAGCCCCATAGAAATGAATAGCAGCGTCGCCGGGTGTATGAAAGTAAAAGTTTTTTTCATGATAATTTCAAAGTGTAGGCAGATCCTTAACACACCTTTTGATGCACTGAAACATCAGCAAAGTTGCCAATTCAGAGTGTTAATTCACGAAAACTACGATTTTCCTAGTCCTCCCTTACATAGACCCCATCCGATTAGTTATCGGTGGAAATGAAAAATTCTTTTTTCTGCTCCGTAGTTTCCAGGCTACTCCAACTAAACAAACAACATTAATGGCAGAATATCCATACGTATGAGTTATGAGTCAATTTACATGTTTTGAAAAAATATATATTTACACCTTTGGTTACATCTGGCAACACTGTGTGGTTCCTAGTGTACTTCAATCGTTGCTTCCTAGTTTACAAATATATGAATGAACAAGGTTTTATTTTGGTATAACCATTATTTGTGTATCACTTCAGATTCAAAAGTTCTACTATCCCAAACTCCGGGTTGCATTGTACATTGAACACCCTGTACTATGACCTGTGCCGGATTTACGTATAAGCTATGCAAGCTATAGCTTAGGGCCCCACTATCTTGGGGGCCCCAAAAACTAAAGAAAAACAGAATACACATTTCCAAATAATAAGAAAATAATTAATAAATAAAATAAAATTTACATATACCTAGCAACAGTGCTTAATGTTGTGTAGTATACTATGATGTAAGTAATGGGGCCCCTTCTGCTAGGTTGCTTTCTAAAATATCCCTAGCTTATCCATTTCTATATATAGGCTGCCTATGTTCACCTGGACACATAAAGGGCCCCATTATCTTCAACAGCTTAGGGCCACACTAAACCTAAATCCGACTCTGACTATGACCCATAGCCATATCTGTCCCACCATTCATTGTACGGTTAAACCGGAAGTGGCAAAATCTACCACTTTCAGTTTTAATGTTCATCGCTATAGAGTGAAAACTGTGATAGATAGCCAAAAAAAAAAAAAAAAAAAAACTTTCTTGCAATTAATTAAGCGTTCCAAAATTCTGTTCCTCTCCACTGTAATTTCTCTACTAAATCTGGAAATGGTTTGGTTTGATTTAGTTTAACGCCCCATGGTTATGCTTTCTAGGATAAAGGAGACGTGGACCTACTAATTTCAGTGGATTCCAAACCACTTTGGTCTTTCAATTGTACCACCACCAGGAATCGAACCCGGGACCATGAGAACCGAAGTCAAGCGTACTAGCCACTAGACCAAGCAGGGATTCTAAATCTGGAAATGGTAGAATTCTATGACCACTTAACAATTTTAATATGGGAAAAATATCATGATATACAAATCAAATTTCTTAACTTACTTAATTACTTAACAAGGTAGTTCCAGGCACAGCTATCAACCAACTTTACACTAGAAATAGGGTTTATTGTAATAACGTTACATCATCATCATCATCATTATTAGTATTTTGTATTACTATTGGTAGGTGGGCATACAAATTTTTTAAAACGTTCCATGGAGTTCTTTAGTGATTATGTGGTTAGCGTACATGCTTCCGGTACAGGAGATCCAGATTAGATTCCCGCTGGGAGCTCACGTGGATTGGATCCCACATTAACCTGTAGTTTCATGTGTCGTATAGCCTTGATACTCTGGGAGAAATTAACTTCCAACCAATCAACCAAATTTAAATGACACACATCACTTATTACTACGTACTTTTTAATAATAAATTGAGATCAATTTTAGGACAGGCTGCAATAGTCAGCGTCTGCAGCGCAGAAATAAATGCTTAATTCTAACCTACCTCAGTGGTTCTCAACCGATGTGTCGCGACAAGCTGGTGTGTCACGAAGCCCGCTACGGTGTGTTATGAAAGTTTAGAATTTAAAAATCAGGAAGAATTTAATAGTAATTAGTTAAAATGGAGACAGACTGTACCAGTCAATACCTCTAGCGATAGTGATAAGCTCTCAGTGGTATATGAAGTCATTATAAAAACTAATGGTTTTGCCTATTATAACATTCACTGCCAGAGCGAAATCGGGTAAAGTACACCGTGGAGAAAGTTTTATGGAGGAAAATATGTATCATAATGATCGAACGATTTCTGGGAAAAAGAAACCGGAAGCCGGAAACAAGAATACCGGACGTCTTTCTGAGGCCGGAGAATATATTTCATCATTTAAAAGTTATATGTTTGTGCATCACCGGTGATTCACACGGATTCAAAAACAAGGATGCAAAGCCTGTGAATCACATATGATGCACATAGCTTGCCAAAGTACACCCACTGTGAATCATGCACTATCACTATCACTTGACAAATACAATACATTTTTGTTGCAAATATCAAAAACGGACTTCCTGGAAAGACATCATAAACATATACAGTACAACCCCTCAAATCCGAACTAATTGGGGTTGAAGCCTGTTCGGATTTCGGGGGGTTCGGATTACCCGGGAAATAATATTACGTACTTATTTCGTCACTGAATTGGCGGTAAACAACGACTGAGGTTAGACAGGGTGGCCCAGTGGTCGAAAGGGCAGTAACCTTGACTGGCGGGTGTACACTCATGTCCAAAATGATTGGAACAACACTCGTCAGCCACTCCAAACGACGTGATGTTCATGCGACACTGGCTTGGAATTGCCTCCGTGGGAAGATTTTCTAATCTTCGACAGTTAAAGATAACTGACTTCAAGTGAAAAATCAGTGTTTGTTTAATCTTGTGTTGTTATTTTTCGTGTGAATCGTAAACCAGTTAACCTAAAATGATTTCATTGTTTTGGATTTTTTGAAATACGTAAGCAAACGTAAACTATTTCCTATTTTATCTAAACTTAACTGTATTTTATAACGCTTTGAATAAGCATTAAGTCTAAATGTGTTAAAACCTTAAAAAAAAACTAAATTTGTGTGATTAAATCTATTTTTTTCATTTTCCAGCTGTAGTTAATTTTTTCCCACTGAGAACGTATTCGGATTTGCCAGGTTTTCGGATTTCCGGGGTTCGGATTTGAGGGGTTGTACTGTAACTTTTTTTGGTCTTGGAGAGTCCAGGAAGAAAGGACAAGAAATTGAAAATAGTAAACAAGAGGTGTATAAAATAACGCGTGTTTCAAAAGCAGTGATTAGTTCAGTCATTGTTATTCACCATTCACTATGAGTCGAATTCGATTCGAGTCAAGTCAGTCACGCGCTGTATCGCGACTTTGGTATTGGCTGTTGCAGTATGGATCCTAAAATGTAAGTAACTATCTAGACTATGTTTATAGATTTCTATTTTATTGTACTAAGTAACAATCAGTAGCACTACAGTTTCATTAAACGCTTCTCAGAACGTTAGACTAATACGTCAGGACTATATCATTTAATACGACACAACGATACTTGTGTTTTTTACATCTTTATTATATCTTTTTATGGGCAAAATATACTTTAAAATTATGCACAAGCTATTCTGAAAAGGTAGAAGAAGAATGTGGAAAGAAAAAAAAAAGATGTAATTACTTTTCTGTTGTTATGTGATGATATTTTCATATAATAGTGATTCGACGATGTGAGTTTAGTTGTCATAGCAACGAGAAATAAATAATATCATAACGGCGGATCCATCTTGTGAAGACTGTATGCACGACGTTTAAAGAGTGTAAACGATTAACTTGTTTCGTACTACAATAAAAGGTAATATCATAACGCAGTGTTTAAAATGAATTTTGTTAAATCAGTAGCCTTTAGTTATATATAAATAATACAAACTGAGGACCTTTTACGACGTTATATATAAAATTGGCGTTTACCGCCTCAGGATTTTAGGAGATTCGTGTGAAGCTAAGTAGACAATCTCCAAGGTTATTAATCCCAGTAGTGCAGATTAATTTTAAGGCTACGTAGTGATTTTGCTAAAGACATCAAAAACGGAGTATACTTTATTAAGGAGTGGATGAAAAAATGTCAGAATGAGTCTTCCCGGTATTGAAAATGTAACGGAATCAAATGGTAACAGGGAGAACTCCCTTGATTTAGCAGATCTAATTAAATAGCAGATTGGACAAGTGAGGCAAGATTTTGGTGATCAAATAAATCAACAAATGGAGCGAATGAATCAACAAATGGAATAAATTGGTGAACGAATGAATCATCAAGTGGAACAAATGAAGCAACAAATGGAACAAATGAATCAACAAATGGAACAAATAAAACAACTCGACAGTAAAATAGACATTAACAGTCAACATTTATCAGAACAGATTAATCAGACAACTCAACGAATTGAACAAAGTGACCTTAAAATGGAACAAATTCTAAGTAGGTTCACCGAAATTCAAAATTCTACAGAAGTTGCGGAAACTGTAATTACTGATTCCACAGAAACTATAGAGAATACAGATGTTAAATTTGTATCAACGCAGAAATGTGACATTCTTGATTTAAATGTGTGGATGAAATTTGATGTGATGCTAATTATTGTGTAAATGTAAATCAGTAGCCTTTAGTTATGTATAAATAATACAAACTGAGGGCCTTTTATGACGTTATAATGATAGGTTTTCAAACTTGTAACTTCGTTATTAATATTTACAGGCTCATAAAATTTTTCAACCTGTACACAGGACAATGAGTCAAGATGAGCTTGAATGAAGGAGAAACCAATAGTGTGGAGACTGGAAGAGGAGTCAGAGAAGGATGTAGTATGTCGCCTCAATTATTCAACATTTACAGTGAAGGTTAATGAAGGAAGCATTAATGGGAATCGGACATTTCAAGATCGGAGGGCAGATCATTAACAAGGTTATGTATGCAGATGACACCGTTATTACAGCTAGAACCGAAGAAGAACTACACAAGATGATTGACAAAGTAGTCGACACTCGGAAACTATACGAAATGGAAATTAACATCGGAAAATCGAAAGCCATGAGAATATCTCGTGGAAATGCGCCCTTACGGGTCAGAGTAGAACACAGAGTACTTGAAGAAGTCGACAATTTCAAATATCTGGGAAGTATTTTGACGAGAGACACGTACTGCACCAGAGAGATCAGACTGAGAATTGTCGTGGACAAAGAAGCATTCGACAAGAAAAGGTACTCTTAACTAGCAGTCTTAATATTGGACTAAGGAAGAAATTGGTCAAGTGCTATATATGGAGCATTCGACTTTCTGGTTCAGAGACTTGGGCGTTACGGAAGTTAGTGAAAAAATATTTAGAGAGCTTCGGAATGTGGTGTGGGAGAAGATGGAGAAGATAAAATGGACAGAAAGAGTAACAAACGAAGACATTTTAAAACGAATAACAGAGAAGAAGACGCTTCTAGCCACCAACCTTCGTAGAAAGGTCAATTGGATTGGACACATCTTGCGAAGAAATTGTCTTATTCATACCGCCATAGAAGGAAAGATGGAAGGAAAGCGAGGAGTAGGGAGAAGAAAAACGCAACTGAGCGATGATTTGAAAAATATAAGAAAATATTGGGAGTTACAAGAGGAAGCCGAAAATCGAGAAACATGGAAGAAACACTTACAGTCCCAAACTGAAAATTAAAAAGAGAAAGAAAAAACTGATTAGTCTTAGGACCTGCCAACAGGCAGAATACTTAATAATAATAATAATAATAATAATAATAATAATAATAATAATAATAATAATAATAATAATAATAATAATAAAGCCTTAAAAATCTTGTTATTTATTTCAATGTTATGATGCTATGTCCTCATGTTCATTTGAGACTGGTTGGTCCAGTAATTACTCAGACACTTGTGTCTGTTTGTTGTATCCAGTTTAAGTTGCTGTAAGAACCACCCAGTAGAATTCCTAATTCATAATAAAGAATGGACTAGGAATAATTGCTTAATTATTGAACTTTACGGTAAGAGTGAACTTTATGTAGAACATTCATAGGAACCGATACAATAAATAGCAATACAAGCAATTACACTCTATTAATTTTAACAAAACGGGTACAAACTTTTCTAACCATAAGCTAACCCGACCCTATCCTACTTATTCCTACCTTACGTCATGTCAACAACATGGCAAAATCACTAGTTCTACATAAAGTGATCTCTTGTCAACTTTACAATAGAATTAAGTATTTTATCCCATTTATTTCGAATAAAAGGTGACAGATTTTGATACTATAAGTTATTCAATAACATATAGTATCAAAATCTGTCACCTTTTACATATTAAAATATTTAAGTAGAATAAATCTCATAATTAATTATAAGTATCAACGATATTTAACCTATAGTATACTACCACACACAAATAAACTGTGACTGCATACAAATAAAGGTAAGAACTATATTCAAATATGTTCATTGGTAATATATCGTTATATTATATTATTGACATCACTATTATCTTTATTTAATGATTTACAATGTCCTAAATTCCGTTGTATGCATAATGTATATGTAATTATATTTTACAATACGAAACACATTGAGTACCAAAATAGATTGCAAACATCAGTGGCTGCAACAATGATTAATTAATTTTGTGTTTGCCCTTTGTGAGTAATTTCTCCTCCCCAACACAGCAAGACTAACCTACTAAGCCAATATTATTTATTGATGGCAAGATAGATCGGTTTCATGTAATCTCTCTGGAGTTAGAAACATCGCTCTTTATTGCATAGTAATAAACGGCTGCTTAATTGTGTGGCGAATGCTACCTCCCAAACTAACCTATTAAAGGTTGTTTATTACTGTTAATGTTACATTATTTGTAAGCCAAATCACGGAAGGTATGAAGTTGAATTTATTACTTTTAAATAATCGTGGTTTGTTCGTTATGATCATCTGATGCGGTCAGCCAATAGCTTAAAATTAACACATGTATTTAATTAAAACTAGTTCTCCTTTTTCGCAGACCGGAGTCTGTTAAAAATTTAATATCTGCTTGGCCAGTGTTGTCAATAAAGGGTTATGTCGAGAGGAGAATCAGGGATTGATTTTCTCATACACATGGTTTAATTTCATGACTAAATTTCGACTCATGTTTTGTATAGCTTTATTGTGTAAAAAATTCGTACATGGATAATAATTTGCGGAATATTACATTATGAAGACAATGCATTTCGTACATAGTAATCTACCTGCTTTATAGTAGCTGCTAAAAATATTTTCGAATATCATTACAATTTAACGAAAAAAAAAAGAATTGACGTCCTCATGAATACTCAATCAATCAATCAATAACAGAAAATACAAAAAAAGTAAATTTCTAAAGACTAAGCCTGTGCCAATTAATAGATCAAACTGAACTCATCAGAATAATATAGAAGATTGTAAACCGTCATGCGTAGTTTTCGAGATTCTTTTTGCAAACCTCGAAACTTATAGTGGACGATAACCATGCCATCTATTAAGATGGAACTGGTACTGAATCATATTCTAACCAAGAGCTAGTCCATGGCTATGCGGTTAGCGTACGCGCATTTGGCATGGAAAACCCCGGGTTCGATTCCCGGCTGGAGTTCATGTGGTTCTGATTCCATGTTCGCCCATGCGATTCGAGATCCACGTCTCATATGGCCTCGCTGCTGATCGGGACGTTAAACTCAAAATCAACTTAACTATAAACTAACCAAGCTTGTTTTATGACAATACCAATGGAGGGGGATTGAAGGGGCGTAGTAGACGCAGTGGCAAAAGTACCAGTGCTGCAAGGGCCTGTGCGTGTGCAAGCACAAGTGAGAAAGGAAATTATGAATCTTTTATAACTCTCTCCTCTCATCATCTCGGCACATTAGCAATGTGGTAGTACACAGTGTGATTAACCAGATATATCCTCAACTTACGATTAACTCTTGAACTCCACTTTTTGTTTAACTATTATAATGTCCTTATATATCGATAAATCACATCAACCAGAGTAAAATGACATATTTGAGATTAACTTTTCTTGCAAAGTTCTCGAGAAAATCTGTCAAAAAAATATGGTGTTAAAATATGTTCTTCCTTGCTAATATAAGCAGTTGATAGTTCTTATTGTGTTGGAAAATATTAGTATTTATTTTCATTGTATCTCAAAAAAATACCATATTGTACACCCAGCCACAAAAGTAATTCCCCCTAAGCGCTCTAATTCCACTACTTGGAGCGCAGGAAATTTGCAGTTGTGAGAACGCCTAGACAGATGCAACCCAATTTACACGTGTCTTTTCTCAGCACTGACAGCAGTTGGTAACCCTGATCCAGGTGTTCATGCGGGTAAAATTGTAAAGTAGGTGACTAACGAAACAGTTCTCCATTCTAAGATCAATCTTTCTGGTTCAGAGCGTGTTGTCCAATGAACATCATATGTTAATTTCAATATTGCTGTGTATGAAATGTATTTTTCATTATATACCGTACTTAATATTAAAAGAAATAAAACACTGATCACATATGAATCAGAAAATGCTTGAAAGTAGCTGAAAATATTAAATCTAGAACAACTACTGGAAATAACTTTGTAAATAATTGCCTCCATTGAGAGACCTTCTCCAACTCTCCTCATTCCAAAATCTTTTTCTTTCTAGGGAAGAGAAGTTCTGGCTTATCACACTGAGTATGCATTGAAATTGAAATTGAAACAGAAATATTTGAAAAAGTTTCAGTCTCGCCGGGATTCGAAGCCGGGTCTACCGAACAGAAGTTCAATGTGCTAACCACTCACCTACAGCACCACTTAACTTTCCACCAAAACTAACAACTAGTTAAAATTCATTTCATGGAAAAATATGAACAACATACTCAAATATAACAAACACAAGCAAAATATAAATAAAAACATAAATAACAAAATATAAGCTACTTGTGTCAGTGTCGTAATGACTTACTCGAGATTTCCTTGTTTAACTCAAAAACAAGTTATATAGACGTTGCTCAATGAAGAAAGTATCACGAAATGTTCTTCAAGTTGAGCCTACGTCTTCAGCAGAGGCGTAACTTGTCGGGGGGCAACTGCCCCCTCCCCCAGAGAAGCTCCCGCCTTTCGAGGGGGCCCATTTTCAGACAAAATTTTCTTACTTCATATACGATATGAACATAAAATTAGAAACGAGCATCAAATGGGGTCGCCACATTACATAAACGAAACAGCACACAAAAGGTAAATAGAAGAAAAATTAGTTGTGGGCACATTTCAATAATATTTATTCATATAGCTTTGAGATATATCAATATTGTCCCCTTAATAATTTTGCCATGTATGGAATGGGCCCAGGGAGTAACTAACGAAACCGCAGACCTTGCCGTGCGGGAGGGCCCACAGGCACTGGTGGGCCCATTAAGATTAAGAGAAAGTTGGAGAGAGGGAGCCCAATAATTAGAAATCAACTTTTTCTAGGGGTCCCAAATAACTTATTAATGCTTGCCCCCCAGAAAAGAGTGGAGTTGAATTTGAGTTTAAAGTCCCGTTCAGCAGCGAGACTATATGAGACGTGGACCTACTGATTAACATGGAATCCGAACACAGGAGCTCCCGCCAGGAATTCAACCCGGATCTCCCAAGCAAAAGCCCCCCCCCCCTCCAAAGAAAATAATCTAAGTTACGCGTTGGTCGACAGTTGCAGGAACGGTCCCGATTTACATTAAATTTCGTCTTTACCATAACATCTAATTTCCGAAGAAAAAAACACACATTATTTTCACATTCTTTAAATTGTATCAACACGTGTAGAAATAGACAGTTGTATGTTTATGTTCCGTAACTACTAGTTTATTTTCTTATATTCATATATGGAGTTTGTGGCAAAATGAACCGGTGGCACTAGATGAGTGATCGCGGGCGTTCGGCTTCTGATCATGACGCGCAATCCACTAGGAGTTCGAAATCCTCTGAAGAACAAGGTCGGAATTTTAATTGTCCACAGTATTTCTGTGTTCGTGTTCCTGTAGTGTTTGGAATACGTCGAAAGCACATGAGATGCCAGTGGCAAACAATACTCTGGTTGGGCGATTTGTTTAAAAAAATTGTGAAAGCAGGAAACTCTCATTGCACCTACCTGGGTTCAAATCCCGTCGTAGCAGTTATTAAATTTTCTAAATGGGAAGATAATGTTTATGTAATTTGTATTGTAATTATGTTATTCCTTTATTATTATTATTATTATTATTATTATTATTATTATTATTATTATTATTATTATTATTATTTATTATTATTATTATTATTATTACCACAGAAGGAAAGAAAAAGTAACATAGTCGAAAGGTATTCATAGGAACAGAAAAATATAGAGTATGTCAGATGTTTCTTAGGTTTACACATATTATTACGTTTAAGGATTTACAGATAGAATTATCATTTTATGACAACAAGAAATGGAATATAAAGATTTGTTAGCTGATAACACTAATGCATTTTGTTTCGCAGTTCTTCTAAGTAGAAAGGTCAGGTGACATCTTAAATATTATCATTCATGTGACAAACGATCCCTGTTGTAAGTTCGACCACTATTAGAAATTTGTGCACAGCTACGAACAATTCCTTGGAACTAATTGGCCCATACTACAGCAGTAAGAACGTGTTTAGCCCTTATATGTTAGTCAATTCTTGTCCAAACACGTTACTTGCCAGACAGTTACGAAGGTTGATACAGGTGACGTAATTTTGTGTTGTTGGCGTTTCATCGGTAAAGGAAGTTGTCTCAACTCTTAGACCCAGAGAAATTGAATATTTTTCATGTTACTATACATCAGGAGTATCAGTTTTGTAGATTATAAATATTTGCTGAATTGGTACAGCAGGAATCGAACTAGAGTCCGCAACGTTACGAAACTAACACTTAAACCACTACTCTAAGACATCACTGTTCTGGGAAAAGGAAAAAATTGGAGCTGTAGTGAATTCAGTAATTACACACTTTTACGATTCCAGTGTAATAATGCTGAAACTTTCTGATTTCAGACATGATAAAATAGTAAAGTATTATGCAGAAAGAATAGTCCAGAGAAGTCAACTTTAAATTGACAACTCATATGTACGGAGGCGCTGCCATGTGCCCTCACATCGGGCCCTGATTTTTCAAGGCACGGCATTGGACAGATACTTATATTGATTGGAATCTGGTGTTTCAGGGCACTGGATCATTTTTTTTAATTTAATTAATTTAACAAACCTTCCTCAGTGTCTTGTTTCCTACTTTTACGAGTTTTACTCACTTTTACAGTTTTTCGCACTAACTTTTTAAGAAGAGGGACAAAGGCACAGAAAGATGGAGGACAGTGGAAATCATAAACACTATTCGCCGTTCTTCCCTTGCCTGAAGTAAAACAATAAAATATGGTGAACATGCAATTTTTGGTCTTCCATTTTCTATAAAGTGTCAAATCCAGAGTTAAAGTGGGTCAGTGGGTCGTGGGTCAGCAGCATGTGACCCACTGCGACCTATCATCCACCATGACCGACTGCGACGCACCACCCGCCGTGACCCACCACTCACTATGACGCACTCTGATCTACCGACCCTCTCTGCTCACTGCATTATAGAAGGCATCTTCTAACGCGATAAAACACCAATGAACCACAAAATTACTCTCCCAAAATATGTTAAATCGCCTATATGTGTGGTTTGGTTACATTAAGGTGAGTTTAAAAACATAAAAAAGTACCGGAAAGGTAACCCGGAGGAGGCTAGAACCACCAACCTTATGATTACTCGGCGGGTGTTCTTCCGACTTCGCCACGGAGGCGATGAAGGAGACGTCGCTTGTAAATGGATAAATCGTTGAGATCGTTTTAATTTGATCCATCAGAGTGCTCTTTTAACCGTATATATGAGACGATACGATAACTGTTTGGGATAAGATATAATGCGATCGTAATATAATTTTATAACAAAATGACGCCTGTCTATTTATTCTATTTCATAGTTCTCTCATACTCGCTTTCTAATGATCGACGACAGTTTTCATCTAAATTCATACAATTATCGCACTCAAGATTTTGCACTTCATGATGTTGAGGCAGAGGTTATTGTTGACCCCCGGAGCTCACTTTAGGAACAATTCGCCAGGAAAAAATAATATATAATATTAACCGCATGCACATGACTGGCGATAGTTCGTATTGGTCCCTTGACGATTCTCCGCGACGAATCGAAGAAGCGGGGACCAAAACGAAGTCCTCGCTACAATGCGGTGGTAACTTCAATACATCGACGCGAGATATGTTTCGACTCGACGAAACCCTGCCGGCAGTGGGACACCAGTGGCAATCCTTCGACTCGTCTCTATATTGACGATCGACTTTTACCCACAAGTGGGCCACTAGGTGGTAGCAACGTTTACGGCATGGCGTAGGTCCATTTTCATATAGCCTCGCTGCTGAAAGGGACGTTAAATTCAAAATCAACTCAACTCAACTAAAAACAATACAGCGCTTCGCAACATATATCCATATATGCTTACCATACGCTTTATAACAATTGCTAAAGGCTTGTTTATTATATGGATCGCTTTGAGCACAGTTCAATGAAGCCATAAAGTTGTGAGAAAAATATACATAAAATTTGTAGTGTAAGCTTCTGTATGTTGGTCTACGTACCTTGATTTGGTAGTTTCAAATTTCATCCGCTCTTCCACTGAGAAGTATCGATAATTCATCAAGGAAATAATCAGACCATGATAATTCATCTTAAGTTTGCCCATGACAAATACTTTACAATTTTATATCGTAAAGGCCAGATTCATCATTATTGTAACAGAGCGGTGCTTGAGGGATTGACCGTAGAAATTCAAACTCCGATTAGTTAAAATTTGACAACCTGAGTTTATTACAAGTATAAACTCTTTAGTCGGTAGTGAAGAGGACGTGGATTCTTGGTCAGAGTTGATGACGATGTGTTTTGGTGGGTCAGTGGTTCGTGGTGGGTACTGGGTCAGAGCTGGCCAAGGTGGGTGTTGGATCATGGGTCATAGTGGGTCGCGGTGGGTGGTGGGTCAAGTTTTCATTGACCCACGCCATCTCTGATCAAATCTGTAAAACCAAACCAAACAAAGAGCAATACTACTACACAAAACGCTCAACATCTTAGCTATTCATGACAAACTAATGCATGATCCGAATAAATCTAGTATATCCACAAACAATCATTTGTCATATTTTACGGAAATACGTCATGACTTTTCTGACAACCTGATATTTGAAATGTTGTTAATACGCAAAGTTCATTGATCTCATCACTTATTCACTTATTCTCTTATGATCATTACAACCATTAGGGTAGTTCCCGTAGATATAGAAAGGTGAAATGTAGTGTCCAGGCTTGGTGTAGCGTGCAAGTAAACCAATGAAAAGCAACAGGATAATATGTCCCTCCTTCAAACCCCCTAAAGTGGAGTGTGTTGATTATTCAACAAAAAGACTTGAATTTCAATCAGAAAATTCATAAAATATAAAGTATGTAGCCAAATCTCAACTTTGCAATAATAATAATAATAATAATAATAATAATAATAATAATAATAATAATATTAATAATAATAAAGAAATAACAGAATTACAAAATCAATTACGTAAACAATACCTTAGAATTAAGAAAAATATTGCCACGACGCAGGGCCGTACCGTAACTTGTGAGGGCCCGGGGGCCACTGTCCCCCACCCCCAGGGAAGCTCTCCGCCGATCAACGGGTTCACATTTTAAGACAAAATTGTCTTACTCTATATACGATACTAAAATGAAATTATAAGTGAAGCTTCAAACAGGTTCACTACACTACATAAACATTACAACACACTAAAGGTAAATAAAACAATAATGAGTAGTGGGCCCATTTCAGTAAAAAAAAATGTCTACTATTAGGGGCACTAGAAATAATATATATTCGTATATTATTGTCAGATTTGTCAATATTGTCCCCATAAAGAACTTGTCGTGTATCGAACCTGCCCAGAGGCGTAACTAACGACCCCGCAGACCTCGGTGTGCGGGAGATTCCAAGAATTTCAGATGTCCTCGGATCTTATTGGCCGATACAAATAGGACATCGAGAGTCATGACCTACATATAGCGGAAATTAAGGCAAACTGCTGCCGGCCCTCGTTTCCGAGTGTTCAAGGACAACGTTCTAGTAATGAAAATACTTTTTGGCATGGATTCAAACCTTGCCCAAGGATTTTTTAAAATTTTCATACCACTTTTTACATTAAAATAAGCTTGCAGTTTTAATATACGGATCCATAGTAATAATAATAAATAGAAGAAGTAGTGGTAGTAGTAGTAGCATAATTGATAATAATTATATTGTTTATGTAGGATACTTGAAGAAAGTACTTGAAACTACACACAGCATTTGGCTTGATTTTCTTCGTATTTACTCGACTCGAATCGAAACTCCAGTCAAATTCGAGTCAGGTTGGAGGAAATTTTTGGAGTTGATTTCTCCAGTCGAGCTCAAAGATGTCTTTTTTCAGTCGAGTCGAGTTTGAGTGAAAACTTGCTCGAACTTGCTCATGCCCATCCCTACAATTCTTCTTTACCTTCTGGTTTCCAAAGAAGAAAAGACGATAGAAATTATTTTCACATTTTTTGAATTTTATCTACACGTCTAGAAATAGTGTGTGCTATGATTATCTGACATAACTACTAGTTTATTTTCATGTCTTTGTCTCAGGAATTGATGACAAAGTGTGAGAGCAGAGAACTGGCATTACAGTCTCTCGGGTTCTTATCCCGGTGTGGCATTTATTATTTTTTCTTGATTGGAAGGTATTGTTTACGTAATTGATATTGTAATTCTGTTATTCCTTTATTATTATTATTATTATTATTATTATTATTATTATTATTATTATTATTATTATTATTATTATTATTATTATTATTATTATTATTATTATTGCAAAGTCGAGACTTGGCTACATATTTTATATTTTATGAATTTTCCGATTAGATTTAACGTGTTTTTGTTGAATAAACAACACACTACATTGAATCAGACTTGCCGGAGGGAAATATCATCGTGTTGCCTTTTATTTACTTACTTGCATGCTACACGAAGTCTGGATACTACATTTCACCTTTCTATCACCCTAAAGGTTTTGATGATCATAAGAGAGTAGGTTCGTTAAATTAATTAACTTTAAAAAAATAAGCCAGTGCCCTGAAACACTAGATTCCATTGAATATAATTATCTGTCCAATGTCGTGCCTGAAAAAGCAGGGCCCGAAGAGAGAGCATATGACAGCGCCTCCGTGCATATGAGTTGTCAATTTAAAGTTGACTTCTCTGGACTATTCTTTCTGCATAATACTTTACTATTTTATCATGTCTGAAATCAGAAAGTTTCAACATTATTACACTGGAATCGTAAAAGTGTGTAATTACTGAATTCACTACAGCTCCATTTTTCCTTCTCCCAGAACAGTGATGTCATGGAGTAGTGGCTTCAGCATTCGCTTCATAATGTTGGGAACGCGAGTTCGGTTCCGGGTGTAACTGTTCAGTAATTTACAAACTTCAAAACTGATACTTTTGACGTATACTAACATGAAAAATATTCAATTTTTCTGGGTCTAAGAGTTGAGACGACCTTCTCAGGTGAAATGTTAACAACAGAAAATTACGTCATCCGTATCAACTTCATTCGTAACCGTCTGGCAAGTAACGTGTTTGGACAAGAATTGATGAATACATAAGGGCTAAACACGTCCTTACTGCTGTACTATGAGCCAAAAATGAGTTCCAAGGAATTGTTCGTAGTTGTGCACATATTGTGATCGAACTTACAACCTACTCACGGGATGATCCTATTTAAGAAGTCATAATATTATTGCGTTCATGTGTAAATCTAAGAAACATCTGACATACTCTATATTTTTCTGTTCCTATGAATACTCTCGACTATGTTACTTTTTCTTTCCTTCTGTGGTAATAATAATAATAATAATAATAATAATAATAATAATAATAATAATAATAATAATAATAATAATAATAATAAAGGAATCGCATAATTACAACAGCAATTACATAGACATTATCTTCCCATTCAGAAAAATTAATAACTGCTACGACGGGGTTTGAATCCAGGTAGCTGCAATGAGAGTTTCCTGCTTTTACATTTTTTTAAAAAACAAATCGCCCCAACCGGAGTATTGTTCGCCACTGGCACATCATGTTCTTTCGACATGTTCCAAACACTACAGGAACACGAACACAGAAATACTGAGGACAATTAAAATCCCGACCTTGCTCTTCAGAGGAATTCGAATACCTAGTGGATTGCGCCTGATGATCAGCAGCCTCATGATCATGTGGCCTCAATTTGCCACAAATTCTTCATATGACCATAAGACAATAAACATAAACACAGAACTGTCTATTTCTACACGTGTTGATACAATTTAAAGAATGTGAAAATAATCTCGTCGTCTTTTCTTCTTTGGAAATTAGAAGTTGTGGCAAAGGCGAAATGTAAATAAATCTGGACAATCCCTGCAATCGATGACCAGCGCCGTAACTTAGATTTTTTTCTGGGGGTGCAAGCATTAATATGGTTATTTGGGCTGCATAGGAAAAGTTGTTCTTCTAATTCTTGGGCCCCCTTTTTCAAATTTTCTTTTAATTTTAATGGGTGCCCCAGAGCCTGTGGGCCCTCCCGCACGGGAAGGTCTGCGATTCCGTTAGTTACTACCTGTGCCCATTCCGTACATTAGAAAATTATTAAGGAGTTAATATTGATAAATCTCAAAGCCATGTGAATAAATATTATTTCTAGAGCCACTAATAGTAGGCATTTTTTACTGAAATGGGTCCACGACTCATTTTTATTCTACTTATTTTCTGTGTGCTGTTTTGTTTATGTAATGTGGCGACCTTTTTTGATTGCTTCATTTCTAATTTCATGTTCCTATCGTATATGGAGTGAGAACATTTTGTGTGAATATGGGGCCCCTCGAACAGCGGGGAGCTTCTCTGGAGGGGCAGGTGCCCCCTGCCCCCATAAGTTATGGCTCTGCCGATGGCGTAGCCTCAACTTGAAGAACGTTTCGTTATATTTTCTTCATTGAGGAACATTTTATATAAACTTGTTTTTGAGTTAAACAATGAAATCTCGAGTAAGTCATTAAGACACAAATTGCTTATATTTTCTTGTTTATATTTTTATTTATATTTTGTTTATATTTGTGTGTTTGTGTTTTATTTGGGTATCTTGTTTATATTTTACCATGAAACGACACTAACTGTGTATTAGTTTGGGTGAAGTTTAAATGGCGCGGTGGGTGAGTGGTTAGCTCATTGAAGTTCTATTTGGTGGACCCGGGCTTGAATCCCGGCGAGGGTGAAACTGTTTCAACTGTTTCTGTTTCAATTTCAATTTCAATGCATACTCAGTATGACATGCTGATCTTCTCTCCTCCAGAAAGAAAAATATGTTGGAATGAATGGAGAATTGGAAAAGATCTCTCAATGGATGCAATTATTTACCAAGTTATTTGCAGTAGTTGTTCTAGATTTGATATTTTCAGCTATTCTCAAGCATTTTCTGGTTCATATGTGATCTGTGTTTTTATATCTTTAAATATACAGTATATAATGAAAAATACACTACATACACAACAATATTGAAATTAACATATGATGTTCATTGGACAACACGCTCTGAACCAGAGAGATTGACCTTATAATGGAGAAATGTTTCGTGCGTCATCTACTCACAATTTTACTTCCGTACAGACTTGACTCAGTGCTACCAACTGCTGTCAGTGCCGAGAAAAGACACGTGTATGTTGGGTTGCATCTATCTAGGCGTTCTCATAACTGCAAATGACCTGGACCCCAAGTAATGGAATTAGAGCGCTTAGGGGGGAATTACTTTTGTGGCTGGGTGTACCATATGCAGTATCTGTTAAGTATCTATTGTTGTTCACCATGCAATGACCAAACATGTATACTCCTAACAGTAACGCAGATACCACCAGAAAAAAGGTGATAAATTGAACTCCACAACGAAATAAAAAGTTTTTCAAAAGAGTTTACCTTATATTAACATCCCGTACAATTATGAAATGAAAAATGAAATGAAATTTTTGAGTTTTACGTCCAACGTTTATGCCGGTTAGGCTGAAGGTGACGGTGATGATGAGAAATGAATGAAATGTTTAATTGAAGAAAGTGGGGAGGAAAGGGGGAGAATCCCGAGGAAACCCACGCACACGGTGTTTTTGCCACAAGGTTCACTTGGCAAGAGCAGGGTTTGAACCGGGGACACTGTGCACCAAAGGTAAATGCATTATCAC